>NC_088686.1:126969031-127296531 GCF_028017835.1 Emys orbicularis | reverse complement strand
GCACATTCCACCACCATTCGGCACTTGCTCAGCCTGTAGTTGAACAGGTCCTGACTCCTATCCAGGCTGCCTGTGTACGGCTTCATGAGCCATGGCATTAAGGGGTAGGCTGGGTCCCCAAGGATCACGATAGGCATTTCAACATCCCCAACGGTTACTTTCTGGTCTGGGAAGAAAGTCCCTTCCTCCAGCTTTCGAAACAGAGCAGAGTGCCTGAAGACGCGAGCATCATGTACCTTTCCCGGCCATCCCACGTTGATGTTGGTGAAACGTCCCTTGTGATCCACCAGGGCTTGCAGCAGCATTGAAAAGTACCCCTTGCGGTTTATGTACTCGGTGGCTTGGTGCTCCGGTGCCAAGATAGGGATATGGGTTCCGTCTATGGCCCCACCACAGTTTTGGAATCCCATTGCAGCAAAGCCATCCACTATGGCCTGCACATTTCCCAGAGTCACTACCCTTGATATCACCAGGTCTTTCATTGCCCTGGCAACTTGGATCACAGCAGCCCCCACAGTAGATTTGCCTACTCCAAATTGATTCCCGACTGACCGGTAGCTGTCTGGCGTTGCAAGCTTCCACAGGGCTATCGCCACTCACTTCTCAACTGTGAGGGCTGCTCTCATCCTGGTATTCTGGCGCTTCAGGGCAGGGGAAAGCAAGTCACAAAGTTCCATGAAAGTGCCCTTACGCATGCGAAAGTTTCGCAGCCACTGGGAATCGTCCCACACCTGCAGCACGATGCGGTCCCACCAGTCTGTGCTTGTTTCCTGGGCCCAGAATCGGCGTTCCACGGCATGAACCTGCCCCAGTAACACCATGATTTGCACATTGCTGGGGCCTGTGCCTTGTGAGAGGTCTATGTCCATGTCAATTTCCTCATCACTCTCGTCGCCGCGCTGCAATCGCCTCCTCGGCTGGTCCTGGTTTTGCTTTGGCATGTCCTGGCTCTGCATATACTCCAGGACAATGCGCGTGGTGTTCATTGTGCTCATAATTGCCGCGGTGATCTGAGCGGGCTCCATGATCTCAGTGCTAGCTATGGCGCCTGGTCTGAAAAAAGGCGCGAAACTAGTATCTGACGGACCAGGGGAAGGAGGGAGGGAGGGAGGGGCGAGTGACAACATGGCGTACAGGTACAGGGAATTAAAATCAACAAAGGTAGCTGTGCATCAGGGAGAAACACAAACAACTGTCACACAGAATGGCCCCCCCCAAAGATTGAACTCAAAACCCTGGGTTTAGCATGCCGTTGATTTCATGGAGGGAGGGGGAAGCTAATGAATACAGAACAAATCTATTTTTTACATCTTAAGCTGGCAGCCGACGGTGCAGCATGACTGATAGTCACTGCAGTACGATGACGATGGATACCAGTCGTAATATACCATTGTCATAACTATAAAGGGAAGGGTGACAGCTCTCCTGTGTACAGTGCTGAGATCCCTCCTGGCCAGAGACTCCAAATCCTTTTACCTGTAAAGGGTTAAGAAGCTCGGGTAACCTGGCTGACACCTGACCCCAGGGACCAATAAGGGGACAGGATACTTTGAAATCTTGGGGGGGGAAAGGCTTTTGTGTGTGTCCTTTGTTTGAGGGGTTGTTCGCTCTTGGGACTGAGAGGGACCAGACATCAATCCAGGTTCTCCCCATCTTTCTAAACAAGTCTCTCTTATTTCAAAATTGTAAGTAAAAGCCAGGCAAGGCGTCTTAGATTTACTTTGTTTTCTCAACTTGTAAATGTACCTTTTACTAGAGTGCTTTTCTTGTTTGCTATACTTTGAACCTAAGACAGAGGGGATTCCTCTAAGCTCTTTAAGTTTGATTACCCTGTAAAGTTATTTTCCATACTGATTTTGCAGAGATGATTTTTACCTTTTGCTTTAATTAAAAGCCTTCTTTTTAAGAACCTGATTGATTTCTCCTTGTTTTAAGATCCAAAGGGGGTTTGGATCTGTATTCACCAGGAGTTGGTGAAAGGAAGGAGGGGGGAAGGGTCAATTTCTCCTTGTTTAAGATCCAAGGAGTTTGGATCTGTATTCACCAGGGAATTGGTGAAAGGTTTCTCAAGGCTTCCCAGGGAGGGAAATCTTAAGATGGTGGCAGCGGACCAGAGCTAAGCTGGTAGATAAGCTTAGAAGTTTTCATGCAGGCCCCTACATTTGTACCCTAAAGTTCAAAGTGGGGATACAGCCTTGACATGGTGGCACAGCGGTGGGATCGTTTTAAACCCAAAAGCCAGTAAGAGATTTTTTTTTCCTTCTAGCTGCTTGGAGAGCAGAGCTGAAGGTAGATGCATATCTTATCTCTCCTTGCCTGAAGGCAGAGGTGTTAAGTTTTTTTAACAAGGTCCTTTGTTAAGAGAACGGTTCAATAAGTGAGCAAACTTTGATCTGGTAAAGGTAATTTACAATCTGAATTGGTTTTTTTTCTTTTTACATCCTCGGAAGTAGCTAGTTAGAAAGTCTCTGTTAACTCAGCAGCACTCAGCAGGAGCCTGAGCTAAATACATCCCAGTTTCAGTCAACTGCAGAGGGTGTGACCCAGCACAAGAAAACAGGAAAATGACTACCAAAGAAGCAGCTAACAAAATAGAACTGGCCAAACTAGAAGCAGAAGAAAATGAAAGAAAACATCAAAGACTGCTTGAAATTAAAAAACTCGAGGAAAAAGCCAAACAGGAGGCCCATGAAAGAGAGGAAAAAGCCAAACAGGAGGCCCATGAAAGAGAAGAAAAAGCCAAACAGGAGGCCCATAAAAGAGAGATGGAACTGGAAGCAGCAAGGACTAGGCAGGGTGCATCAGACCATCCTAACAACTCCTCTCCAGGTACCACTTCCCATCCCAGGAAATTCCCCACCTACAAGGCAGGCGATGATACTGAGGCCTTCTTAGAAAATTTTGAAAGGGCCTGCCTTGGATACGACATCCCTCCAACCCAGTACATGGTAGAGCTGAGGCCGCAGCTCAGTGGACCCTTAGCAGAGGTGGCGGCTGAAATGCCTAAGGAACACATGAACAGTTATGAACTTTTTAAAAACAAGGCCAGAATCAGAATGGGGCTAACACCTGAGCATGCCCGTCGGCGGTTCAGAGCCCTAAGGTGGAAACCTGATGTGTCATTTACCCGACATGCCTACCACATTGGGAAAAATTGGGATGCCTGGATATCAGGAGCAAATGTTAAATCTACGGAAGAGTTGCCCTTCCTATTGCAAATGGAGCAGTTTTTAGAGGGTGTTCCTGAGGAAATAGAAAGGTACATCCTAGATGGGAAGCCCAAAACTGTAACCGAGGCGGGGGAGATTGGAGCCAAATGGGTGGAGGTGACAGAAAAGAAAAAAGCTAGTAGCAGTTGGAGCGAATATCAGAAGGGGCAAGCCGAAACAAAACCTTATCACCGGGGACAACCCAAGGCCCCACCCGCATCCCAAGGGAAACCCCAGACGCCTTCTCACCCCACCACACCAGTCTCCATCAACCAACATCGCCCCGGTGATACCTTAGCAGGGCGATGTTTTAAATGTAATGAACTGGGGCATATAAAGGCTCACTGCCCCAAGAACCCCAACCGATTACAGTTCATTACACCCCAATCACACCAAAGAACCCCAGACCCAGATGCCTCTCTCATACCCTCGGAGCGAAGGGAAACCTTGAGAGTGGGCGGAAAGAAGGTTATCGCTTGGAGGGACACTGGGGCACAAGTGTCAACTATCCACCAATCCCTAGTGGACCCCCAACTCATCAACCCGGAGGCTACAGTGACAATTCAACCCTTCGTGTCACAGTCTGTAACCTTGCCTACAGCCAAGTTGCATGTCCAGTACAAGGGCTGGTCAGGAATGTGGACTTTTGCAGTCTATGACAATTATCCCATTCCCATGCTACTGGGGGAAGACTTGGCTAACCATGTGAAGCTAGCCAAGAGGGTGGGAATAGTCACCCGCAGCCAGGCTAAGCAAGCTTTCACCCCCATCCCTGTTCCTGAGCCGTCCACCAGGACCCCGTCTGTGTTACCAGAGACCCAAACAAAGGTGGTGGAACCGGATCCCCTGCCAACGACTGCAACAGCCGTAGTGGATCCAATCCCAGAGACCCAGCCAAAGCCAGTCCCAGAACCGGAACTGGCAACGCAACCAGCACCAGAACCATTGCCAGCACTGAGTCCAGCGCTTGCAACCCCGTCTACAACTCCAATGCCAGAGGGCACCAGCGAGCCTAAACTGGCGGAAGCAGCAGATAACCCTACCCAAAAGGCTCAGCCAGAGCCTGAAATACCACATAGTGCACCAGCGGACAGCGGTTCACAGTCAATGAAAAAAGCCCCAGCACCTGCATCGCTTCCAGAGGGACCAAGCCCCAGTCCACAGTCCAAGGAGGAACTGATGTCTCCAGCATCAAGGGAACAGTTCCAGGCCGAGCAGGAAGCAGATGACAGCCTTCAAAAAGCTTGGGCAGCGGCACGGAGCACTCCACCGCCTCTCAGCTCTTCTAACCGATCCCGGTTTGTTGTAGAAAAAGGACTTTTATACAAGGAGACTCTTTCTGGTGGGCACCAGGAAGACTGGCATCCTCAAAGACAGCTGGTAGTTCCCACTAAGTATCGGGTAAAACTCTTGAGCTTAGCCCATGATCATCCCAGTGGCCATTCTGGGGTGAACAGAACCAAAGACCGGTTGGGGAAGTCCTTCCACTGGGAGGGAATGGGCAAGGACGTTGCTAATTATGTCCGGTCTTGTGAGGTGTGCCAACGAGTGGGAAAGCCCCAAGACCAGGTTAAAGCCCCTCTCCAGCCACTACCCATAATTGAGGTCCCATTTCAGCGAGTAGCTGTGGATATTCTGGATCCTTTCCCAAAGAAGACACCCAGAGGAAAGCAGTACGTACTGACTTTCATGGATTTTGCTACCCGATGGCCGGAAGCTGTACCCTTAAGCAACACCAAGGCTAAAAGTGTGTGCCAGGCATTAGCAGACATTTTTGCCAGGGTAGGTTGGCCCTCCGACATCCTTACAGATTCGGGAACTAATTTCCTGGCAGGGAACATGAAAAACCTGTGGGAAGCTCATGGGGTGAATCACTTGGTTGCCACCCCTCATCACCATCAAACCAATGGTCTGGTGGAGAGGTTTAATGGAACTTTGGGGGCCATGATACGTAAATTCGTAAATGAACACTCCAATGATTGGGACCTAGTGTTGCAGCAGTTGCTTTTTGCCTACAGGGCTGTACCACATCCCAGTTTAGGGTTTTCACCATTTGAACTTGTGTATGGCCGCGAGGTTAAGGGGCCATTACAGTTGGTGAAGCAGCAATGGGAGGGGTTTACGCCTTCTCCAGGAACTAACATTCTAGACTTTGTAAGCAACCTACAAAACACCCTCCGACACTCTTTAGCCCTTGCTAAAGAAAACCTAAAGGATGCTCAGGAAGAGCAAAAGGCCTGGTATGATAAACATTCCAGAGAACGGTTCTTCAAAGTAGGAGACCAAGTCATGGTCTTAAAGGCGCTCCAGGCCCATAAAATGGAAGCGTCGTGGGAAGGACCATTCACGGTCCAGGAGCGCCTAGCAGCTGTTAACTATCTCATAGCCTCCCCCACCTCCAACATAAAGCCTAAGGTATACCATGTTAATTCTCTTAAGCCCTTTTATTCTAGAGAATTAAACGTTTGCCAGTTTACAGCCCAGGAAACTGATGACACGGAGTGGCCTGCAGGTGTCTACTATGAAGGAAAAAGGAATGGTGGGGTGGAAGAGGTGAACCTCTCCACGACCCTGGGACGTCTGCAGCGACAGCAGATAAAGGAGCTGTGCACAAGCTTTGCACCGATTTTCTCAGCCACTCCAGGACGGACCGAACGGGCATACCACTCCATTGACACAGGTAATGCTCACCCAATTAGAACCCCACCCTACCGGGAGTCACCTCATGCCCAAGCGGCTATACAAAGGGAGATCCAGGACATGTTACAGATGGGTATAATCCGCCCCTCTACCAGTGCATGGGCATCTCCAGTGGTTCTAGTTCCCAAACCAGATGGGGAAATACGCTTTTGCGTGGACTACCGTAAGCTAAATGCTGTAACTCGTCCTGACAACTATCCAATGCCACGCACAGATGAGCTATTGGAAAAATTGGGACATGCCCAATTCATCTCTACTTTAGACTTAACCAAAGGGTACTGGCAAGTACCACTAGATGAACCCGCTAAGGAAAGGTCAGTCTTCATCACCCAGGCAGGGGTGTATGAATTCAATGTACTCCCTTTCGGGTTGCGAAATGCACCCGCCACCTTCCAAAGACTTGTAGATGGTCTCTTAGCGGGATTGGGAGAATCTGCCGTTGCCTATCTCGATGATGTGGCCATTTTTTCTGATTCATGGACAAAACACCTGGAGCACCTGAAAAAAGTCTTCGAGCGCATCCGGCAGGCAGGACTAACTGTTAAGGCTAAAAAGTGTCAAATAGGCCAAAACAGAGTGACGTACCTGGGGCACCAGGTGGGTCAAGGAACTATAAATCCCCTACAGGCCAAAGTGGATGCTATCCAAAAGTGGCCGGTTCCAAAGTCAAAGAAACAGGTCCAATCCTTCTTAGGCTTGGCCGGATATTATAGGCGATTTGTACCACACTACAGCCAAATCGCCGCCCCGCTGACAGACCTAACCAGAAAGAAACAGCCAAATGCAGTTCAGTGGACTGATAAGTGTCAAAAGGCCTTTAACCAGCTTAAGGCAACACTCATGTCTGACCCTGTGCTAAGGGCCCCAGACTTTGACAAACCGTTCCTAGTAACCACAGATGCTTCCGAGCGAGGCGTGGGAGCAGTTTTAATGCAGGAAGGACCGGATCAAGAATTCCATCCTGTCGTGTTTCTCAGCAAAAAACTGTCTGAGAGGGAAAGCCACTGGTCAATCAGCGAAAAGGAATGCTACGCCATTGTGTACGCGCTGGAAAAGTTACGCCCATATGTTTGGGGACGACGTTTCCAACTACAAACAGACCATGCTGCGCTACAGTGGCTTCATACCGCCAAGGGAAATAACAAAAAACTTCTTCGGTGGAGTTTAGCTCTCCAAGATTTTGATTTTGAAATACAACACATTTCGGGAGCTTCTAACAAAGTGGCTGATGCACTCTCCCGGGAAAGTTTCCCAGAGTTAACTGGTTAACAATTGTTCTTGTAATGAAACATATTGTTAGTTTTTATATAATCAGTAGTATGTCTAAAGGTACATGTGTCTTATTAACTCTGTTTTCTCCTAGAGCTCCAGGAAAGAAATCACAGCCAGTGTGGAACCAAACGTCCAACACTATCTGTGATTTGGGGGGCGTGTCATAACTATAAAGGGAAGGGTGACAGCTCTCCTGTGTACAGTGCTGAGATCCCTCCTGGCCAGAGACTCCAAATCCTTTTACCTGTAAAGGGTTAAGAAGCTCGGGTAACCTGGCTGACACCTGACCCCAGGGACCAATAAGGGGACAGGATACTTTGAAATCTTGGGGGGGGAAAGGCTTTTGTGTGTGTCCTTTGTTTGAGGGGTTGTTCGCTCTTGGGACTGAGAGGGACCAGACATCAATCCAGGTTCTCCCCATCTTTCTAAACAAGTCTCTCTTATTTCAAAATTGTAAGTAAAAGCCAGGCAAGGCGTCTTAGATTTACTTTGTTTTCTCAACTTGTAAATGTACCTTTTACTAGAGTGCTTTTCTTGTTTGCTATACTTTGAACCTAAGACAGAGGGGATTCCTCTAAGCTCTTTAAGTTTGATTACCCTGTAAAGTTATTTTCCATACTGATTTTGCAGAGATGATTTTTACCTTTTGCTTTAATTAAAAGCCTTCTTTTTAAGAACCTGATTGATTTCTCCTTGTTTTAAGATCCAAAGGGGGTTTGGATCTGTATTCACCAGGAGTTGGTGAAAGGAAGGAGGGGGGAAGGGTCAATTTCTCCTTGTTTAAGATCCAAGGAGTTTGGATCTGTATTCACCAGGGAATTGGTGAAAGGTTTCTCAAGGCTTCCCAGGGAGGGAAATCTTAAGATGGTGGCAGCGGACCAGAGCTAAGCTGGTAGATAAGCTTAGAAGTTTTCATGCAGGCCCCTACATTTGTACCCTAAAGTTCAAAGTGGGGATACAGCCTTGACAACCATCTTCTACCAAAAGTCAAGGGGCTGCTGCTGTGTAGCAATGCAGCCCCACGTCTGCCAGCCCCACGTCTGCCAGCACCCAGATCGCCCTCGGCCTCTTCTGGGTGCTTAGCAGAAAATACTGGGCGCTTGGCAGAAAATAGCATACTACGACTGATAGCCATCATCGTCAAGACAGTTCAATAGGACTGAGCATGTCTGCCCAGGTGCCTCTGATCGAACCGCAATATGATGATGATGGATACCAGTCATAATATACCATCTACTGCCAAAAGGCAAAAGGCAAGGGGCTGGTGCAATGCAGCCCTACGGCTGCCAGCCCCACGGCTACCAGTCATGCTGCACCGTCTACCGCCAAAAGGCAGTTAGCTGCTGCTGCTGTGTAGCAATGCAGTACCACGTCTGCCGGCACCCAGATGACATATGGTGACGGTGAGCTGAGCTGAGCGGGCTCCATGCTTGCCGTGGTATGTTGTCTGCACAGGTAACCCAGGTAAAAAGGCGCGAATCTATTGTCTGCCGTTGCTCTGACGGAGGGGGAGGGGCCTGACATGTACCCAGAACCCCCCGCGACACTGTTTTGCATCATTCAGGCATTGGGATCTCAACCCAGAATTCCAATGGGCGGCGGAGACTGCGGGAACTGTGGGATAGCTACCCATAGTGCAATGCTGCTGAAGTCGACGCTAGCCTCGGTACTGTGGACGCGGTCCGCCGACTAGAGCACTTAGAGCATTTTATGTGGGGACACACACAATCGGCTGTATACAACCGATTTCTATAAAACCGGCTTCTATAAATTCGACCTAATTTCGTAGTGTAGACATACCCTGAGGCTCTGTTCTTAAGCTAAGTAAGGCCTTTGGCTAAGCAGCAGAGGCAGCCATAAGCTAAAAAGTAAACAGTCACATCCTCACATTCCAAACTAGTCACATTAAAATAAGGCAATCTGGGGCTGTTAGGGAGGTGATCCGATCTATCACCTCCAGATAAAGGGAAAAGCCTAGAACATGTAAAAGAAAATTTAGTTTAATAGTTTTCTGTCTGGTAAGAACTCACTTATCAATAGACACAGCTGTAAAACCCTTATGTCTGTATAAATGTAGTTGTAAAATCCTCACTTCTGTATTGTTTTGTATGTCTGGTTCTGTAATTGTTTCTCTCTGCTGTATAATTAATTTTGCTGGGTGTAAACTAATTAAGGTGGTGAAATATAATTGGTTAAATAACCATGTTACAGTATGTTAGGATTGGTTAGTTAAATTTCAGTAAAATGATTGGTTAAGGTATAGCTTAGCAGAACTCAAGTTTTACTATATAGTCTGCAGTCAATCAGGAAGTAGAGGGGGAATGGGAACAGGGAATGGGGGTGGGGAAATTAAAATCATGTTTTGCTAAGGGGGGAATGGGAACAGGGATGGCTCTGTGGTGTCAGAGTTGGGAAGGGGGACACTGAGGAAGGGAACTGGAATCATGCTTGCTGAAAGTTCACCCCAATAAACAACAAATTGTTTGCACCTTTGGACTTCGGCTATTGTTGCTCTCTGTTCATGCAAGAAGGACTAGGAAAGTGAGAGGGTAAAGGAATAAGCCCCCTAACAGGAGGTATCTGTGTTGACATAATATACTTAGAAATCTGGAAATCATTTGGCTTAGTGCCGCATGACGTTTTCGTTAAAAAATGAGCACTACACAACGCCAATATAGCACATATTACATGGATAAAAAACTGATAGAACTCACAATTTAATTATCAATGGAGAATCATTGAATTTCCAGTGGGCTGTAGTGTTTCTAGTGGGTTCTTCAGGGATCTGTCCTTGGCTTAACTGTCAAAAGTATCTTTACTTGAGTATCTTTGGAGTATCTATACTCCAATGAGCTGGAAAAAAAACATAAAATCATTTCTGGTAATGTTTGCTGATGACTCCAGGACTGGTGATGTGCTAAATAATGATAAGGGGAGGACACTTGTACAGAGGGATCAGGAAGTTGTTGTAATCTGGCCTCAATCAAATGTGTTTCAATACAGCCCAATGTAAGGTCATACTTACAGTATGGTATGATACTTACAGGATGAGGGATAGAGCACTGGACTGGCACTCAGGAGACATAGGTCTCTTCCTGGTTCTACCCCTAAGCTGCTGAATGACTTTTGGTGAGACACTTTGCCTGTCTGTGCCTCAGTTTCTCCATCTGTACAACAGAGATAAATATACTAACCTCCTTTGCTTTGAGAGCTGCTGAAGAAAAGCGCTATGTAAGGGCTAGGTGTTATTATTTTATTATCCTGGAAAACAGTTACTCTGAAAAGGACTTAGGGAGATCAAAATGAGTAATCTCCAAGTGGTTCGTTTGTTGTTGGGGGTTCCCCCCCCCATTTTCCAGTGTATTTTTTCCTTGTTCCATTCTGTCACTTTTCATAATTTCCTCAACTTTTGAAAGTGACAGGAGGCACTGCTACGCAGAGATAAAAGCCCGCTGTATGACCATGGATGGCCTGGGTCAGCAGACTTGGGCTTGCGTAGTTTGGGCTGCTGGGATAAAAATTGCTTTGTAAATATTCGGGCTCGGGTGAGCTCAAGACCTGAGACCATCCAGCCCAAGCCCAAGCCCGAGCATCTACACAGCAATTTTTCGGCAACAGATCCTGAGACCCTGACCCGGGCTAGTCATGTTTTTTTTATTCCTATGTAAACATACCTAGAGCAGAAAAAGGTAACATGTAACTCAGCCATTATGTGACTTTCAAAACTTGTTCTTTTTTGTCATTCCATAACTTGCAAAATTGGAGAAGATTGAAAAGCTACAGCATGTGGAAAGAGAACATGATAAAAAATATTAAAGGAAAATGGAAACAAACAAAAAAATCCTGTGAGGCTACAAATTACATTAATTCCTTTTTATTCCATGGCAAAAAGAAAAAATAGAGGGGAGAGAGGAAAAAAGGGGGGAGAAAAGAAAAAAAATAAAGAAAATTTTGAAATTTCAGTTTTTCTAAACTAAAAATTTCACTGAAAACAACATTTCCCAGGAAAAAATACTGTTGACAAAAGCTCAATTTTTGGCGGGAAAATGTGCAGGGCTGAGAAAATCATGCCTCACTTTATGGTTGCCCGGCTTGAGACACCTTAAAGGAACCAGATTTCCAGAGGGTGAGAGCTCAGCACTTTCTGAAAATCAGGTCCCTTTATGATATCTCAAGTTGGGAACCCAAAAAATAGATTTCAGAGTAGCAGCCGTGTTAGTCTGTATCCGCAAAAATAACAGGAGTACTTGTGGCACCTTAGAGACTAACAAATTTATTAGAGCATAAGCTTTCGTGGGCTACAACCCACTTCTTCGGATGCATATAGAGTGAACCATATATTGAGGAGATATATATACACACACATACCTGTGTATATATATCTCCTCAATATATGGTTCACTCTATATGCATCCGAAGAAGTGGGTTGTAGCCCACGAAAGCTTATGCTCTAATAAATTTGTTAGTCTCTAAGGTGCCACAAGTACTCCTGTTATTTTTCCAAAAAATAGAGGCATCCAAACTCACTGGTCACTTCTAACAACCCTGGTATTCTAATGTTCTCAGACAGCTGGTCTGAGAATACTTCACAGTGGTTGTTACAATTAATTCCCAGCCCAGAAATGCTCTCTAATTGCTTAGCTTCAAGTACACCATGGAGGGTCAGATGTTTTGGGGCAAGGGACACTGCTATGGGTCAGGTCCCAAAGATCTGCTCTGTCATAAAAATAAACACTCCTGCACCAACCAGGACAGGCATGTTTTCATCACTCCTGGGTTTGACATCATTATCTTTCCATACTGTTAGATTAAGCTGTACCACACAAAATAATTAATGGTCCAGTGCTGACAGCAGCACACAGATGAGTCTGGGTTATTTATATGATGCTTGAACAGCCTCTTTCAGTGATTTCTGCTCCTCAGGAGATGCTCCACTCTCCAGACTGGACTCTACACACCAACAAATTGTGAGTAATGTTCCTGGGTCAAATTCATCTATGAGGTACATATATGGTGGTCAATGGATTACACCAGGGATAAAGTTAGCCTTGTTGGTTTAAATAAGCTTGCTGACTATTGAACAAAGGGAAAAGACTGTCACATTTTTGTTGAAAAAACAAGTAAATTGTTGCTTTTTAAAATTACTTTTGTTTGTTTGTTTTGTGAGGTCACTAGCTCAGCACTCTTAGCTGGCCAGACTGATATCAAGGGACAAGTCTTTTGACGGGTGTCGCACTTCAGTGCAACTGCATCTGTATTTCCCCCCAGTGATTCAAGTAAGGCATCCACTCTCAGGCTTCCGGCTCCCAAGCTGTTGCTTTTCTTGGGTGGAGACCCACCATGGTATTACCAGGCCAAACAGTTAACTGCCTTACTTGTGTTATTCCCAACAAGAAACTCTGCCTAAGCAGGCCTGCTTCCTTCATCTTCAGAGGGTTAACAGTGTAAATGCTCACAGCTAAGCTACTACACAGTTCTTTCTATGCAAGCTTATTTATTCTTTGGTTAAAAGCATTAGAGAGAAAACATATTAAAAACAATAAAAGGCCCTAATAAGCTAATGCTAACAAGCTTACCAGAGATCACCCTAAGTCTGACATGGGCCCTGGCAGGAGCAATCCTTCGAAACCTCACCATCGGATCTCTTTTATGGTCACAAGTTCAGTATAACCTCAGTTCACAACTAGCACACTCATGAAAAGTTTAGTCCATCCTTTATTCAGTTTGGGGGTCTTTGATCTGGAGTTTCCAGGTGCAGGTGATTAGGAGACAATGGTCTCTCTTCCCAGGGCATAGCTTCAAAAGGCTGTCTTCAGAGAGGAAAGTTTGTTATTTCCCTCTTCCCAAGTATTTTCTAGGAAATCCACTTCACATGTGTTATCCCAAAAAGCCCTTTGAAGTTCCTAATACTTTCCAGTATACTAGTTCCTAATACTAGTCAGTCTCCTAGAGATGTAACATACTATTCCACAATAACACATACACAATTGCTTTTTTTATACAAAACCCCCCCAAAAGTTTTATAAGGTTTCTCCACGATATTGCAGGATATTATCTTTCTGTCATAACAGTATTTATTCATCTTCTTTACCTGGCAGGACTGATGTCAAGGCTCAAGTCTCTGTGAGGTCACTAGTTCAGCACCTCCAGCTAACTGGGTTGATGTCAAGGCACAGGCCTTTGTGATGGCGTCATTAACTGGGCTCATGTCATGACAGGAGTTTCTCTGAGATTACCTATTCCGCACCTCTAACTTGCTGGGCTAACATCAAGGGACAGGCCTCTCTGGATATGTCTACACTGCAATTAAATCCCTGCAGCTGGTCCATGTTAGCTAACTTGGGCTTGGGCTGCGGGGCTATAAAACTGCAGTGTAGACATCCAGGGTTGGGCTGGAGCCCGGGCTCTGGGATCCTCCCATCTCACAGGATCCCAGAGCTTGGGATCCGGCTGGACCCTGAATCAGCTGACATGGGCCAGCTGTGGGCATTTCATTGCAGTGTAAACATACCTGTGAGGTCACAGGCTCAGCAACTCCGGTTGGCTGGTCTGGGGTCAAGACATATGCCTCTATGAAGTCACTAGTTCAACAGCTCTAGCTGGTGGGATGATGTGAAACTTGTCTGTGAGAGTACTGGCTCAGAGCCTGTGGTTAATACACAGCAGGCCAAAACGGGACTTGGCTCTCACCAATCATCTTTTGTGCTGGTGTCCTGGGGTGAGGCGATATCATGTGCAAAGAGATATGACATCTGGCAGAGAATGCAGACGAGACCACCAATGTATCTGGTAGGCAGTGCATTTGCTCCAGCACGCCTGTCGTGTGTCCCACTTCAGATTCTCCCGACCGATGATAAAACCTCATTTCACCATCCAGTGAAGAAGAAGGGAAAGGAGAAGCTCCAGGGGGCCTTAGCTTCCCCTAAGCCCAGGGGAATGAGACAAGGGGGAACTCATCTCTGCTTTTAGCATCAATGGGGAAGCTGCATTCCTGCTCATCCCTTACACATTGGCTGCTATCAGGTCCTATGCAGGTCAAGGGCATAATTCAGTCAGATCAGGCTAGGATTAAGATCTATCCCTGGGACCATACAAATGGTTTCAAGAAAACCTGACACTATTTTATACCAGCCTATTGCATGCTGCTGCTAACTGACCTGCAGCATTTGGGTAAAATTCAAAGCAATGCATCGGGTCCCTATCTGAACAGGATCAGCATGTGCTATGGTAAAAATTACAAGGATATCCTTGTGCTTCAAGTCATAAGAGTGATCCCCTGGGGAGGTCAGGATGTCATTCTGTTCTAGAATATATGCAGTTGTATAAATATGAGTGAGATCATACTTAATATCCCCAGGGCCTGCTCCAAGTTTTTTGCCGCCCCAAGCAAAAAAATCTTCCCGCGCCCCCTGGCCCCGCCCCAACTCCGCCCCTTCCCTGCCCCATTCCAACCCCTTCCCCAAATCCCCGGCCCCGCCTCCTCCCCTGGGCTCGCCGCATTTCCCCTCCTACCCCTCCCTCCCAGGCTTGCCTGGGAGGGAGGGGGGAGAAGTCGAGCGGCGACGCGCTCGGGGGAGGAGGCGGAGGTGAGCTGGGGGGGGGAGCGGTTCCTGCCCCCCCCCCCCCAGGGTTACTTCCTGCGGCCCTAGCTGCGCCCCCCACCGCCACAGCTCACCTCTGCTCCGCCTGCTGCCCTGAGCATGCCATCGCTGCTCCGCTTCTCCCCGTCTCTCCCAGACTTGCTGCAAAACAGCTGATTCGCACAGCAAGCCTGGGAGGGAGGGAGGGAGGGAGGGGGAGAAGCGGAGCAGCGGTGGCACGCTCAGGGGAGCAGGTGGAGCAGAGGTGAGCTGCGGCGGTGGGGGGTGGTTCCTCTGCCCCCCGCCAGGGTTACTTCCTGCGGCCCTCCCCACGCCCCCCCACCGCCGCAGCTCACCTCTGCTCAGGGCCGGCTCCCGGCTTTTTGCGCCCCAAGCAAAAAAAAGGAGCTGGAGTGCCGCCCCAAGCACATGCTTGGAGCGCTGGTGCCTAGAGCCAGCCCTGAATATCCCATCCACATTACAGCTAGAATTCTGATTTTGTAACTGGTTAGCGGTGCAGTGATCTTAGTCAGATACAGGTTATGCAATTCAGTGTGTGCCTATGTAACCCACACACCAGTGCCGTAACAAGGGCGAGGCGAGTGAGGCACTTGCCTCGGGCGCCCAAAGCTGAGGGGCGCAGAAAAGGCCCAGAGCATCCCTGCCTGAATGAAAGCTGCTGCTGCCTTGGCAACAGGATGCCAGCAGGCACCCGAGCAGCCAGCTGAGACAGCTGCTGCACGTCAGGAGGGGGAGGAGGGAGGAAGGACACACGTACTTCACAGCCCTCCCCTCCCCCGGCACCCACCTGGAGGAAACGCCGAGGGGGCTTCTGGTGGGAGACAGACAGGATCATCTGCAGCCAGTGGACCTTACTCACCGGAGCAGCTGCTGGGGCTTCGGTGAGTGTACTGTTTGACTCTGTGATCCGCCTCTTCCCCCCCACCCCGCCACCATTCCTGCAAACTGGGCAAGGGGCAGCCCGTCCCCCACCCCCAGTGAGGCTATGGCGAGGGGCAGCAGAGGAGGAAGGAAGCCACATGTAATGGCAGTCCCCTCCCCCCAGCACCCACCACCCCCTCCCAGAGCCCACACCCCCTCTCCGGCCCCCAAACTCTGTCCCAGAGCCTGTACCCCAGACTCCCTCCCAGAGCCTGCACCCAGCCCTCCGCACTCCCTCCCAAAGCCTGCACCCCTCCACCCATCCTGCACCCCCACCCTGTGCCCCAGCCTGGAGCCTGCACCCTGCACCCAAACTCCATCCCAGAGCCCAACCTCTCAACCGTCCTACACCCCACTCCCCTGCCCCAACCCAGGGCCTGCACCCCAGACCTCCTCTCCTCACCCAAACTCCCTCGCAGAGCCTTAGGCAGGTGGGGGGCAGAGTTTAGGGGTGGGGGGCGGGCTCTGAGCGTTCTGGGCACCACCAAAATTTCTACAAACCTGCTGCCCCTGATACTTGGAGGGGGGGTGAGGCGGCGAGTGGCGAGTCGGTGGATGGAGGGGGGCATCCATTTTCAGTATTTTAATTTTTGGTACTGCATTGATTGACTGCTGTGTGCATTAATATAGTGACCCCCTGGTCTTTGAATGAGGCTTTATACTTGGGGGGGGGGAGGAGTGAGGAGGCGAGCGGCAAATCGGTGGCTGGAGGGGGGCAAATCTCCCAGGTTCAAAATCTGGGACTGTGTCTGTTGGTCCTTTTTGCTGCTTTTCTCCGGTCTGGGGGTTGTCCCAATGCTGCAAAGCAGGTGTTCCCAAAGGAAGGTGCTTGCTTCTAACCCCCTAGGCCGTCAGTATGTCTGCTCTTCTCTAGTCAGACCACTTGACAAGTTTTATTGTCCTTGGTCTGGCTCCCAGCCCCTCTCCAAGCGTTGCAGCTATCTGGAGGTGCCTGCCTTCCACGCCTTTCTCATTCACACCTCATTCATTCAACGTGACAATTGATTACAAAGTGGGGGGGAAGATCTTATTCTACTTCTAGCAAAAAGACATTTTGTCTTTTACCTTAATTATACTACCTTATACAAAAATGCATAATGCAGAGATTTATCTACAACTGCATTGATTGACTGCTGTGTGCAGTAATATAGTGACCCCTGGGTCTTTGAATGAGGCTTTATACTTGGGGAGGGGCGAGGGGGCGAGCGGCGAGTCGGGGGCAAGCAGGTGGGCAAGTGGCGGGTGGGCAAAGAGGTGAGCAGTGAGCCAGCAGGGGTTCTAGGGGCAGGCATGGGGGTTTCTGTCAGGGGAGGGAGGAGGTGAAAGGAGGCGAGTAGTGGGTGGGGGACTGACTAGGAGGGACGCAGCAGGCCAGCGGAGGGCTAGGGGGTGAAGAGGGGTGTGATGGTGGGGCCGAGCGGGGAGGGAGGGGGTCCGATTTTACTGCTGTGATCTGGTCACCCTATGTGTGCCGTTTCTCCCCCTCCCCCTCCAAATCTTCCTTTTTGGCCCACAGCTGTTTCGGCGGGGCAGCACTGGGGAAGGAGGGTTTGTTTCCATGGGGCGGGCAGTGCTGGGGGGGGGGGGTTGTTTCCACGGGGCGGGTGGCGCTGGGGGTGGGTGTGTGTTTTGGGGGGGCTGGGCGGCGGGCGCAATTTTATATTCTTGCCTCGGGCGCAAAAATAGCTAGTTACGACTCTGCCACACACCTCCTGGGTGTGGTGTTCTGTCTCATCTAGTGGCACTGAGACCACTTAGAGAGAAACATTAATGAGTCTGCTCTACAGCCTTAGCTAAGGGCCATATGGCATTTAGCTTCAGAGGTTCGATCCCGCCTGCCAAGGACTGGGATCTGTTGGTGTTACACCTACACAACAGCTTTTCTGTCATCATGACCATGTTTTTGTGTCTGCCACAGCATTCTATCTATTTGCTGGTGGGCATGGCCATGGGTCAATTCAAGAGAGAAGATCTTCCAAAAGAAGCCAGGCACATTAGGCTTTTCAGACCTCAGGGGGATTTTGCATGTTAATCTATAATAAAAGTCACGCCATCTGCAAGTATGCGGTTTGCTCTTTTGTTTGGGAAATATTACGCCCCCATTGAATATTCTAAATGTAATTGCACTGGATTTGCAAGTGACTTAGGCAGCGTCTCAAGTCTCAGCACCAGTGTCTAAATCCAGAGCTGGCAAGTTCTAATGAGCTCCTTGACACAGTGTTATTCTGTGGTCTCAGCCTGTGTCTTTGTGCCTAATAAAAATCTGCTAATGCTATTAGTTCCATCTGAGGGTCTTTAAGGGGCTTTCATGCATCTGGAAAGTAGGTCAGCATCATTATCCCCACTTTACAGGTGGGCAACCTGAGACACTGATGTCATGGGACGCCCTCAAGGTCAAAAGGCAAATCAGCAGCACCTACAGTCCCTTTCCATTACCCACAAGGCTATCCTTTACTCTGTGTACCCCTCTATTATTCCCTTCTTCTTGCTTTCTCTCAGTCTCTCTTTTCCTTCCTCATTCTCTGTCTTTGCCCCCCAGTTTGGCCCTTTCTCGTTATCCCTTCCCCCTTTCTTCCTTCAATGGTCCAATCTTCCTCTCCCTGACTGTTGCTCTGTCTGGCCCCACACACTATGGCCACCTGCTGGAGCTGTTTTGTGTTGTGGGTTGGGATCAGGGAGTAGCAGCACTGGCTATTTATGCCTCCTCACTGTGATGCATTGAGAGGTGCTGGCAGGGTGAGCTGTGAAAGGAGATGGAGAGGAGGAAGGAAATAATACAGCAGCTGCCTGCTCATAAAGCCCAGGAGTATTTGAAGGAGAAAGCTAGCTCAGTTCCTTGCAACCCTGCTGAGGAGTGGCTTTTCAGATGGCACATTTGACTGTCATTCCAGATGGGTGGAATTTGGGTAAGCTGTAATTCCCCTACCTAGATGGCTTTGCAAATCTCAGCTACAGCTCTTTGAACTAAGGTGGGTCAGAGAGAAAAAGAAGCACCAGCAAACTTTACATGCAAGTAACATTACTTTCAGTACTCCAGCCAAACACAGCTGAGTTCAAGCCCCCAATAAAATGGCTTATCTGTCTTCTCCTCTTTGTGCTGACCTCCTCACGGCTGGTAAGTCAATGCAGCTGCACCTATTCACACCAGCAGAGAATCTACTCCTGTATGTCTTAATTCTTAACGCATTAAGGACAAAGGGCCTGATTCTCATTTTCATTAAAGTGTAAAGTGTGCATTGGGTGGCATAAAGTGGCTTTAGTGGAAATAAGAACCAGTCCCAAAATTTTCAGCAATGGCCAATAATATGGAGAACAGCAGCCATTGATTAGCCTCAGGAACAGGACCTGCAATTGCACCATTTAAAGGGTCCTGATCTTGCATGGTGCAGAGCAGCTCCTAGGGCTGGTCCACACTAAGCCCCCAGTTCGAACTAAGATACGCAACTTCAGCTACGTGAATAACATAGCTGAAGTCAAAGTATCTTAGTTCGAACTTAAAGGTACTTACCGCGGGTCCACACGCGGCAGGCAGGCTCCTCCGTCGACTCCGCCTACTCCTCTCGCGGAGCAGGATTACCGGCGTCGACGGCGAGCACTTCCGGGATTGATTTATCGCGTCTAGACAAGACGATCCCAGAAGATCGATTGCGTGCCGCCGAACCAGCGAGTAAGTATAGACGTACCCCTAGAGGGCACAGAACACTTCTTAGGAAAACAAGAATGCAAATTTCCCTAATTCTGTACAATTAGGCTTGGCAAAAATTCAATTTTGTTATATATAATTTTGAGGGATAATAGTTTATTTTTCAGCATTTTTTTGTATTTTTGTTTATTTAATCTTTCACAGATGTAGGAAATTATGGGGGGAGTCAGACAAGGCAATATTTTTGCCTACCCGTGAATTTCAGTAATTATCAATGGGAAATTTTTTTTTCATTGGTTGAGTGTGTGTATGGGGAAATTGATGTTTATTGACATTTACCAGTTAAAATCTAAACCTTCCACGCCTATGTAAAATATATAATATTGTATCATGCAAGTTGCATCATTCTAATATGAAGAACTGTTTTTGTTGCCTACAGGGGCAGTTTAATTTTCTGGGCTGCTTTTTATGTCTGTCTTTTGCCCGGGAAACTATGGTAATTAGGTGGATTAAAAATAATCATTAAAAAAATAAAACCCACAAACAACACTGATTGCAGTTTAATTGCTTGCAATATGTACCCCTGAGATCAGGTGCTGTCATATCTCTCAGGGGTTATGTCCCAAATGTTCTGAAGAGTTACATATGTATGTGTGTGTGTGTGTGTGTGTGTGTATATATATAACCTCCTTGCTAACAGCAGCAGCTTTTCTGGAGTCAGGGAAGGAATGTTGATCACAGCCACAGGTATGTTTGAGGATACTGTGATTTGTACAGGAAACTGAAGCAATGTCATTTTCTGGATACTCAGGTTTCTGTATGAAAAGCCTGGATGATGTATCCACCAACTGGTTAGCAGGCATTAGGATACCGTTAGCTGAGTCCCCTAAAAGGAAGTAGGATGACATTAGCACAACTGAAGTCCAAATCAGGACCTTTTTAGAGTAGAAAAGTAACAGCTGTTTCAAGTGAACTAAATTCAATCTTTCCAATCCCATTTTGTCCTAATCTAAAATAGATGAGATCAGTGTGTCTCTGCTATCTATCTATCTATCTATCTATCTATCTATCTATCTATCTATCTATCTATCTATCTATCTATCTATCTATCTATCTATCTATCTATCTATCTATCTATCTAACAGGGCTTTTCAAAAGCGTCTAGGTAATTTAGGAGCACAAGTGCCACTGAAAGTCAGTTAACACTTCTGAAAACCCTACCCAGTCTCTTGTTTTTACCACCATACCTATCCCTACAGTATATGAGCCATCAGCTAGCAGAAGGGTATATGGATACTACCTCCAGGATATGTGAGCACTAGAATTGAGGTCACCAATAGCAGCAGCTTGTAGTAGAGAGATTTTCTGTATTAATTATTCTTATAGTTATTTTTATTTATTATTTTATTTTATTATTAAATGGGGGAAAGCAGCTATACTTATGGAATGTTAAGGTTACTCATGTAAAAAGTCAGGTACTGAAAAAGTTAGTTATCCCAGCAACAACATATCCATAGTGCACATACATCACATTTTTTTTAGCACTAATCAGACTGGTAAATGTAGCCTTACATGTATATATACATGTGTGGTGTAAGAGAGATGAGTCTGATGCCCAGCTGTGCTGCGCCAGTTTCACACCAGTGTAACTTCACTGAAATCAATGGTACTATGACCTGGCTTATCACAGTGGTGCATAGAGCCCACTATGTGCAATATGAAGAAATTACTGTGGGAACTCCACTTTTCCCAATTCCGGGAGTTTATACATCGCACTTGGTAACACTAACATTCCATTCACATAGTTTTTTGCCTTTGTTTTACTTGGTTCCTTTTTTTGGTAAAAGATCGAGGTGGGATGGGAAATGGAATTGGTTGTGCTTGAAAATATTTATTAATCCCAATTAGGCTTTGAGGTTAATACCTTCCTGGGGTGAATGGGGTGAGAGGAGCCAATCTGCACCTCGGTTGCTATGATGATTGTTAGGCTGGAGAGAGGTTGCAAAACAGGTTAAAGAGATAAGCCATGCAACAGCTGTGACTGTGATGGCTGTATCATTAAAATGGAAAAATATTAACCTAGGGCCAGCTCCTCAGCCAGTGTAAATTAGCACAGATCCGTTGACTTCAGTGTTGCTATGAAGATTTGCACCAGCTGAGTATCCCAGCCTTTTATCTTTATAATGGGAAAGAAAGAAACCTAAGACCAGAGCCTCAGCTGGTGCAAACTGGGATAGCAACATTGACTTCAGTGGAGTTACACTACCAGCAGAAGATCTAGCACAGCTAGCTTCTTTTAGATGGAAGTAATTAATTAAGAAAGTGGTAAAATCTTCACAGGCACTATTACCTCTTCTCACTGATGCTGGAGGGTTTTGCTGCGGCTGTGTCTTCAGTACATTTACCCAGCTTCCCATGTCTGCTCAGCCCCTGCTGCCCAGCTTCTCTCTACCTGCAGCAGAGGACCCTTCACTAGGAGATGCCTGCAGCCAATGACACTACAGTGAGGGACAGGGCCGGCTCTAGGCACCAGCAAAACAAGCTGGTGCTTGGGGCGGCACATTTTTCATGGCCGGCGCCAGAATGCTGCCCCTAAAAATGTGCCCCGGCCGCCCTAGCTCACCTCCACTGCCGCTCGCGTGCCGCTGCTCCCCCTCCCTCCCAGACTTGAGAGCCTGGGGGGAGGAGGCAGGGCTGGGGATTTGGGGAAGGGGCGGAGTTGAGGCGGGGCCGGGGGTGGGGGTAATTAAAAAACGGGGGGGGGGGGCGGCCAAAATTGTTTTTACCTTGGGCGGCAAAAATCCTAGAGCCGGCCCTGGTGAGGGAATTCATTCTCCTGGGATTCCCCAGCCGCCCGTCGATCCAGGTTGTCCTCTTCCTAGCATTCATGGCACTGTACAGTATGATTCTGCTAGGGAACATTGGGCTGATGGTGTTGATCAGGTCTAATCCCCGCCTCCACACCCCCATGTACTTCTTCCTCAGTAACTTGTCCTTTGTCGATCTCTGCTATTCATCCGTGATTGTCCCTAAAATGTTGGCAAACTTCCTGTTGGAGAGCAAGGCCATTTCGTACACCGGCTGTGGGCTGCAGTTTTATTTCTTCTGCACCTTTGCTGATACAGAGTCTTTCATCTTGGCCATTGCCTATGACCGATACGTGGCCATCTGTAATCCACTGCTCTATACGGTCGTCATGTCCCCCAGGGTCTGTGTCCTGCTAGTGGTTCTATCCTACATAGGGGGTACACTGAGTGCACTGGTACACACATGCTTTGCCTTCAGGCTGTCCTTCTGTGGCCCGAACATCATCAATCACTTCTTCTGTGACCTCCCTCTGCTCCTCAAGCTCTCGTGCTCCGACACCTCCCTCAATGAGCTCCTGCTCTACACCTATGGCAGCTCTGTGGAAATCATCTCCGTCATCGTTATTCTCATCTCCTACATTTTCATCGTCATCTCTGTCCTGAGGATCCGCTCCGCGACAGCCAGACACAAAACCTTCTCCACCTGCGCCTCCCACCTGACGTCCGTCATCATCTACGAGGGGACTTTGCTGTCCATCTACTCCCGCCCCGGCTCCTGGTATTCACCCAATTCAGACAAATATATCTCTGTGTTCTACACCATAATGATCCCAGTGCTAAACCCGCTGATCTACAGTCTGAGGAACAAGGATGTGAAAAATGCTCTGAGAACAGCTATAGACACCAAAGTCCTTGCTCAGCAAATCTCTTGGTTAACCTGGTAAAGAGTCACCAGTGAGGAAGTGCAGAACAAGAAGGGGACTGGCTAAGCCAATGAGATATAATATCCTATAGCAGCAGACATGGGTACATAACAGATGTAAGGGATAATGGGACGTGCATGTGTTTTATTTGTGGGTATTAAATTTGACGTGATGTGTATTTATTTAAAGATTTAGGGTGACAGAATCACAGATTCTTTTGGGTTGGAAAGGAATCGTTTAATCCATCTCTCCCTGATTCGTGGAGAGCGGATGATCTACTGGACTCGGACTTAGCAGAGCTAGGTTCATTCTTCTTCTCGGCCACAAACTGGTCAAGTCACTTAAACTGCCCTGTAGGTCAGTACTCCCTTTACAGTGATATCAAGTCAAAAAAGTCTCTCTCCTCCCTCTGGTGTTTTGTGGTTTGCTCTGCAGAATTGCTGTGCAATGGGGGCAGGGGGATAAGGAGTAAGGATTTTAAGGAAGACAGTTTTGGGGAAAGGGAATGGCTCAAGGTTTTGGGGCTGAGACATGGTGCCTTTCCTCTTTATATCACCAATTCCAATCCAGGGAGGAGGGGATTTCAAAGCAGGACATACCTTGTAAAGCTGGATTTTCTAATCCAGCTCAAGGTCAGTGAGCCCAGACAGATGATGGGTCTTGCAATGGGATACAATTGTTTTCAGCTCTAAATCACAGATTTTTTTTCTTCATATTTTTAAAACATCATACTGTTCAGTAGGTGGAACCAACATTCTATGTATGCAAACTGCATCACAGCCAGTGACATTATCTCAGCATCAGAGCAGGTGCTGAGATCCATTTTAACTGCTTGCACCTCTTTCCAAAGCTTTTTCATTCCTCTAGAAAGTAGGAGAGAACACAAGAAAGACGAGTGTTTATTTGCATGTAGCTCTATTATAAAATATTATGGCTGCTCCCGGGAGGACTGAAGCAAGGAAATGAAATGAATTATGCCAATAAATAAATGTGTGGCAACATATACCATTTGTGGAGGATTTGAAAAAATTAATAAAGAAGGATGGTGGGAAGGAAATGATGTTCATCTGGCTTATGCAAACCTTTCACTGCATGTAAGCAACAGTCCTCTGTCCTCAGAAAAATTGAAAACTCATAGAAATTACAGGGAGAAATTCTTTCTGTGTATTGATCCTGTAAAGGGAAATGTTTGATGAAGTGCATGTTTCTGTGCCCTAATGAAGAAGTTGGCAGAAAGTCTAACTGCCGCTGTGATCATTAGCAATAGAAGTATTGGCTGGTATTTTTGAGTTTCCTAGTGCCTACAGCACTGGATTGGGACTCAGGAAACCTGGTTCAGTTCTCAGATCTGCCGCTGGCCTGCTGGGTGACCTTGGGCAAGTCATTTCAACTCTCTGTGCCTTGGTTTCCCCATCTGTAAAATAGGGATAATACTATTTGCCTCCTTTGTAAAGCATTTTGAGCTCTATGGATGAAAAGTGCTATATACGAGCTAGGTATTTATTATTATTTATTAAGAATAGAATAAAAAAAGAAAGTTAAAACAAAAAAATAAAGATGCAAAATGGCCTCTGTCTTGATTCATTTTAGTGCCCTGGAACATATAATACAAGACAGACACTTTGAACTCTTGGTTTCTTAAAGTGAGGCACCTAAATCCATATTTAGGCATCAATGTGAAAATGGGCTGGCTTTCATAGATGTGAGCACTGTTGTGATAATTGGGCCTACAAATTTACCCTAACTGCAAACTCAACTGTAAAAAGTGAGTAAAAGTTCATAAAATGTCACAATAACCTATAACAACAAATGTTGATAGGGAAAGGTGAAAATGGGAGACAGAAAGGGTATGTCTCGGTGAGTTGACTTTTAAGCCTGGGCGGTGGATACACTTGAGAGCCCAAGTTCCAGCCCGAACAACAGTGTCAAAGCCGTGTCTACCCAGCTAATTTTAGCATGCTCATGCAAGCCCTGCTCACACAAATCTGTTGGCCTGGGCTGGGAGACCTGCTCCCAAATGCTGTGTAGACATACCATAGTCTAAATGAAAAGGCCTGCTTGATATAATTCAAGGACTGTGTTAAGATCGTGCCTGTAAAAAAAAGAAGTGTAGGACCATAATCAATGAACCAAAATTGGTGTGATGAAAATTAGGTGTAATTGATGGGCAAAACAATGAGAGAATGGGCTATTCTGCCCATCATCCCTTTTGGAGTCCTCAGAAAGAGCTTGGGCAGAGGCAAAGAAAAGGGAACACTGGCTGGCTGAAAGACAAGAGAAGGGGAAGGAGTGAGGTACACCATCATGGGTGCAACTTCCACCATCTTCTTCATCCTAATCCTAAAAGATGTCTTAAACAGATTAGGCCAGAGAGAGGGATTCAGATGACATCACCACCTCGACCAGCTCTGGCTAAATCCCAAACACCACCTGGTATGTGAAATTCTGTCTCCCCACCAAATGTGTCCTTTTCCTTCCCTACCTTATGTAGAGTCTTTCCTATCTCTCTCCTTTTTCCTTCTCATAAGAGGCTAGCTATCATAACTATAAAGGGAAGGGTAACAGCTCTCCTGTGTACAGTACTAAAATCCCTCCTGGCCAGAGACTCCAAAATCCTTTTACCTGTAAAGGGTTAAGAAGCTCGGGTAACCTGGCTGACACCTGACCCAAAGGACCAATAAGGGGACAAGATACTTTCAAATCTTGGGGGGGGGGAGGCTTTTGTTTGTGCTCTTTGTTTTGGGGGTGGTTCGCTCTTGGGACTGAGAGGGACCAGACATCAACCCAGGTTCTCCCCATCTTTCTAAACAAGTCTCTCATATTTCAAACTTGTAAGTAAAAAAGCCAGGCAAGGCGTTTTAGTTTTACTTTGTTTTCTCAACTTGTAAATGTACCTTTTACTAGAGTGTTTATCTTTGTTTGCTGTACTTTGAACCTAAGACAGAGGGGGGGTCCTCTGAGCTCTTTAAGTTTGATTACCCTGTAAAGTTATTTTCCATACTGATTTTACAGAGATGATTTTTACCTTTTTCTTTAATTAAAAGCCTTCTTTTTAAGAACCTGATTGATTTCTCCTTGTTTTAAGATCCAAGGGGGTTTGGATCTGTATTCACCAGGAGTTGGTGAAAGGAAGGAGGGGGGAAGGGTCAATTTCTCCTTGTTTAAGATCCAAGGAGTTTGGATCTGTATTCACCAGGGAATTGGTGAGAGGTTTCTAAAAGCTTCCCAGGGTAGGGAATGGTGGCAGCAGACCAGAACTAAGCTGGTAGTTAAGCTTAGAAGTCCTCATGCAGGCCCCTACATTTGTACCCTAAAGTTCAAAGTGGGGATACAGCCTTGACATGGTGGCAGCGGTGGGATCGTTTTAAACCCAAAAGCCAGTAAGATTTTTTTTTTCCTTCTAGCTGCTTGGAAAGCAGAGCTGAAGGTAGATAGATGCGTATCTTATCTCTCCTTGCCTGAAGGCAGAGGTGTTACGTTTTTTTTAACAAGGTCCTTTGTTAAGAGAAGGGTTCAAAGCGAGCAAACTTTGACTGGTAAAAGGAATTTACAAGCTGAATTGTTTTTTTTCTTTTTACATCCTCGTGAGTAGCTAGTTAGAAAGTCTCTGTTAACTCAGCAGCAGCCAGAGCTGAGTACATCCCAGTTTCAGTCAACTGCAGAGGGGTGTGACCCAGCACAAAAAAACAGGAAAATGACTACCAAAGAAGTAGCTAACAAAATAGAACTGGCCAAACTAGAAGCAGAAGAAAATGAAAGAAAACATCAAAGACTGCTTCAAATTAAAAAACTTGAAACAGAGGCCCATGAAAGAGAAGAAAAAGCCAAAGAGGAGGCCCACAAGAGAGAGATGGAGCTGGAAAAAGCCAAAGAGGAGGCAAGAGAAAAAGAAAGGAAGCATAAACTGGAAGTAGCAAGTGCTAAGCAGGATGCATCAGACCATCCTAGCAACTCCTCTCCAGGTACCACTTCCCATCCCAGAAAATTCCCCACCTACAAGGCAGGCGATGATACTGAGGCCTTCTTAGAAAATTTTGAAAGGGCCTGCCTTGGATACAGCATCGCTGCAGACCAGTACATGGTAGAGCTGAGGCCGCAGCTCAGTGGACCCTTAGCAGAGGTGGCGGCTGAAATGCCTAAGGAACACCTGAACAGTTATGAACTTTTTAAAAACAAGGCCTGTCATAACTATAAAGGGAAGGGTGACAGCTCTCCTGTGTACAGTGCTATGGAATCCCTCCTAGCCAGAGACTCCAAATCCTTTTACCTGTAAAGGGTTAAGAAGCTCGGGTAACCTGGCTGACACCTGACCCCAAGGACCAATAAGGGGACAAGATACTTTCAAATCTTGGGGGGGGAAAGGTTTTTGTGTGTGTCATTTGTTTAAGGGGTTGTTCGCTCTTGGGACTGAGAGGGACCAGACATCAATCCAGGTTCTCCCCATCTTTCTAAACAAGTCTCTCTTATTTCAAAATTGTAAGTAAAAGCCAGGCAAGGCGTCTTAGATTTACTTTGTTTTCTCAACTTGTAAATGTACCTTTTACTAGAGTGCTTATCTTTGTTTGCTACACTCTGAACCTAAGACAGAGGGGAGTCCTCTAAGCTCTTTAAGTTTAATTACCCTGTAAAGTTATTTTCCATACTGATTTTACAGAGATGATTTTTACCTTTTTCTTTAATTAAAAGCCTTCTTTTTAAGAACCTGATTGATCTCTCCTTGTTTTAAGATCCAAAAGGAGTTTGGATCTGTATTCACCAGGGAATTGGTGAAGGTCTCTCAAGGCTACCCAGGAAAGGGAATTAGCTTTGGGATGGTGGCAGCGGACCAGAACTAAGCTGGTAGTTAAGCTTAGAAGTCTTCATGCAGGCCCCTACATTTGTACCCTAAAGTTCAAAGTAGGGATACAGCCTTGACATGGTGGCACAGCGGTGGGATCGTTTTAAACCCAAAAGCCAGTAAGAGATTTTTTTTTCCTTCTAGCTGCTTGGAGAGCAGAGCTGAAGGTAGATGCATATCTTATCTCTCCTTGCCTGAAGGCAGAGGTGTTAAGTTTTTTTAACAAGGTCCTTTGTTAAGAGAACGGTTCAATAAGTGAGCAAACTTTGATCTGGTAAAGGTAATTTACAATCTGAATTGTTTTTTTTTCTTTTTACATCCTCGGAAGTAGCTAGTTAGAAAGTCTCTGTTAACTCAGCAGCACTCAGCAGGAGCCTGAGCTAAATACATCCCAGTTTCAGTCAACTGCAGAGGGTGTGACCCAGCACAAGAAAACAGGAAAATGACTACCAAAGAAGCAGCTAACAAAATAGAACTGGCCAAACTAGAAGCAGAAGAAAATGAAAGAAAACATCAAAGACTGCTTCAAATTAAAAAACTTGAAGAGGAGGCCCACAAGAGAGAGATGGAGCATAAACTGGAAGTAGCAAGTGCTAAGCAGGATGCATCAGACCATCCTAGCAACTCCTCTCCAGGTACCACTTCCCATCCCAGAAAATTCCCCACCTACAAGGCAGGCGATGATACTGAGGCCTTCTTAGAAAATTTTGAAAGGGCCTGCCTTGGATACAGCATCGCTGCAGACCAGTACATGGTAGAGCTGAGGCCGCAGCTCAGTGGACCCTTAGCAGAGGTGGCGGCTGAAATGCCTAAGGAACACATGAACAGTTATGAACTTTTTAAAAACAAGGCCAGACTCAGAATGGGGCTAACACCCGAGCATGCCCGTCGGCGGTTCCGAGCCCTAAAGTGGAAACCAGATGTGTCATTTACCCGGCATGCCTACCACATTGACAAAAATTGTGATGCTTGGGTATCAGGAGCAAATGTTAAATCTCTGGAAGATCTGGTTTCCCTAGTAAAAATGGAGCAGTTTTTAGAGGGTGTTCCTGAGGAAATAGAAAGGTACATCCTAGATGGGAAGCCCAAAACTGTAACCGAGGCGGGGGAGATTGGAGTCAAATGGGTGGAGGTGACAGAAAAGAAAAAAGCTAGTAGCAGTTGGAGCGAATATCAGAAGGGGCAAGCCGAAACAAAACCTTATCACCGGGGACAACCCAAGGCCCCACCCACATCCCAAGGGAAACCCCAGACGCCTTCTTACCCCACCCCACCAGTCTCCACCAACCAACATCGCCCCGGTGATACCTTAGCAGGGCGATGTTTTAAATGTAATGAACTGGGGCATATAAAGGCTCACTGCCCCAAGAACCCCAACCGATTACAGTTCATTACCCCCGAATCGCACCAAAGATCCCCAGACCCAGATGCCTCTCTCATACCCTCGGAGCGAAGGGAAACCTTGAGAGTGGGCGGAAAGAAGGTTATCGCTTGGAGGGACACTGGGGCACAAGTGTCAACTATCCACCAATCCCTAGTGGACCCCAAACTCATCAACCCGGAGGCTCCAGTGACAATTCAACCCTTCGTGTCACAGTCTGTAAACTTGCCTACAGCCAAGTTGCATGTCCAGTACAAGGGCTGGTCAGGAATGTGGACTTTTGCAGTCTATGACAATTATCCCATCCCCATGCTGCTGGGGGAAGACTTGGCCAACCATGTGAAGCTAGCCAAGAGGGTGGGAATAGTCACCCGCAGCCAGGCTAAGCAAGCTTTCACCCCCATCCCTGTTCCTGAGCCGTCCACCAGGGCCCCGTCTGTGTTACCGGAGACCCAAACAAAGGTGGTGGAACCGGATCCCCTGCCAACGACTGCAACAGCCGTAGTGAATCCAATCCCAGAGACCCAGCCAAAGCCAGTCCCAGAACCGGAACTGGCAACGCAACCAGCACCAGAACCATTGCCAGCACTGAGTCCAGCGCTTGCAAACCCATCTACAACTCCAATGCCAGAGGGCACCAGCGAGCCTGAACTGGCGGAAGCGGCAGATAACCCTACCCAAGAGGCTCAGCCAGAGCCTGAAATACCACATAGTGCACCAGCGGACAGCGGTTCACAGTCAATGGAAACAGCCCCAGCACCTGCATCGCTTCCAAAGGGACCAAGCCCCAGCCCACAGTCCAAGGAGGAACTGATGTCTCCAGCATCAAGGGAACAGTTCCAGGCCGAGCAGGAAGCAGATGACAGCCTTCAGAAAGCTTGGGCGGCGGCACGGAGCACCCCACCGCCTCTCAGCTCTTCTAACCGATCCCGGTTTGTTGTAGAACAAGGACTTTTATACAAGGAGACTCTTTCTGGTGGGCACCAGGAAGACTGGCATCCTCAAAGACAGTTGGTAGTTCCCACTAAGTATCGGGTAAAGCTCTTGAGCTTAGCCCATGATCATCCCAGTGGCCATTCTGGGGTAAACAGAACCAAAGACCGGTTGGGGAAGTCCTTCCACTGGGAGGGAATGGGCAAGGACGTTGCTAAGTATGTCCGGTCTTGTGAGGTGTGCCAACGAGTGGGAAAGCCCCAAGACCAGGTTAAAGCCCCTCTCCAGCCACTACCCATAATTGAGGTCCCATTTCAGCAAGTAGCTGTGGATATTCTGGGTCCTTTCCCAAAGAAGACACCCAGAGGAAAGCAGTACGTACTGACTTTCATGGATTTTGCTACCCGATGGCCGGAAGCTGTACCCTTAAGCAACACCAGGGCTAAAAGTGTGTGCCAGGCATTAGCAGACATTTTTGCCAGGGTAGGGTGGCCCTCCGACATCCTTACAGATTCGGGAACTAATTTCCTGGCAGGGAAGCTCATGGGGTGAATCACTTGGTTGCCACCCCTCATCACCATCAAACCAATGGTCTGGTGGAGAGGTTTAATGGAACTTTGGGGGCCATGATACGTAAATTCGTAAATGAACACTCCAGTGATTGGGACCTAGTGTTGCAGCAGTTGCTTTTTGCCTACAGGGCTGTACCACATCCCAGTTTAGGGTTTTCACCATTTGAACTTGTGTATGGCCGTGAGGTTAAGGGGCCATTACAGTTGGTGAAGCAGCAATGGGAGGGGTTTACGCCTTCTCCAGGAACTAACATTCTAGACTTTGTAAGCAACCTACAAAGCACCCTCCGACACTCTTTAGCCCTTGCTAAAGAAAACCTAAAGGATGCTCAGGAAGAGCAAAAGGCCTGGTATGATAAACATTCCAGAGAACGGTCCTTCAAAGTAGGAGACCAAGTCATGGTCTTAAAGGCGCTCCAGGCCCATAAAATGGAAGCGTCATGGGAAGGACCATTCACGGTCCAGGAGCACCTAGGAGCTGTTAACTATCTCATAGCCTCCCCCACCTCCAACATAAAGCCTAAGGTATACCATGTTAATTCTCTTAAGTCCTTTTATTCCAGAGAATTAAACATTTGCCAGTTTACAGCCCAGGAAACAGATGACGCGGAGTGGCCTGAAGGTATCTAGTACGAAGGAAAAAGGAATGGTGGTGTGAAAGAGGTGAACCTCTCCATGACCCTGGGATGTCTGCAGCGACAGCAGATCAAGGAGCTGTGCACAAGCTTTGCACCGATTTTCTCAGCCACTCCAGGACGAACCGAACGGGCATACCACTCCATGGACACAGGTAATGCTCACCCAATTAGAACCCCACCCTACCAGGAGTCACCTCATGCCCAAACTGCTATACAAAGGGAGATCCAGGACATGCTACAGATGGGTATAATCCGCCCCTCTAATAGTGCATGGGCATCTCCAGTGGTTCTAGTTCCCAAACCAGATGGGGAAATACGCTTTTGCGTGGACTACCATAAGCTAAATGCTGTAACTCGTCCTAACAACTATCCAATGCCACACACAGATGAGCTATTGGAAAAATTGGGACATGCCCAATTCATCTCTACTTTAGACTTAACAAAAGGGTACTGGCAAGTACCACTAGATAAACCCGCTAAGGAAAGGTCAGCCTTCATCACCCAGGCAGGGGTGTATGAATTCAATGTACTCCCTTTCGGGTTGCGAAATGCACCCGCCACCTTCCAAAGACTTGTAGATGGTCTCTTAGCAGAGAATCTGCAGTTCTCTTGGGAGAATCTGCAGTTGCCTACCTCGATGATGTGGCCATTTTTTCTGATTCATGGACAGAACACCTGGAGCACCTGGAAAAAGTCTTCGAGCGCATCCGGCAGGCAGGACTAACTGTTAAGGCTAAAAAGTGTCAAATAGGCCAAAACAGAGTGACGTACCTGGGGCACCAGGTGGGTCAAGGAACTATAAATCCCCTACAGGCCAAAGTGGATGCTATCCAAAAGTGGCCAGTTCCAAAGTCAAAGAAACAGGTCCAATCCTTCTTAGGCTTGGCCGGATATTATAGGCGATTTGTACCACACTACAGCCAAATCGCCGCCCCGCTGACAGACCTAACCAGAAAGAAACAGCCAAATGCAGTTCAGTGGACTGATAAGTGTCAAAAGGCCTTTAACCAGCTTAAGGCAACACTCATGTCTGACCCTGTGCTAAGGGCCCCAGACTTTGACAAACCGTTCCTAGTAACCACAGATGCTTCCGAGCGAGGCGTGGGAGCAGTTTTAATGCAGGAAGGACCGGATCAAGAATTCCATCCTGTCGTGTTTCTCAGCAAGAAACTGTCTGAGAGGGAAAGCCACTGGTCAATCAGCGAAAAGGAATGCTACGCCATTGTGTACGCGCTGGAAAAGCTACGCCCATATGTTTGGGGACGGCGTTTCCAACTACAAACAGACCATGCTGCGCTACAGTGGCTTCATACCGCCAAGGGAAATAACAAAAAACTTCTTCGGTGGAGTTTAGCTCTCCAAGATTTTGATTTTGAAATACAACACATTTCGGGAGCTTCTAACAAAGTGGCTGATGCACTCTCCCGGGAAAGTTTCCCAGAGTTAACTGGTTAACAATTGTTCTTGAAATAAAACATATTGTTAGTTTTTATATAATCAGTAGTATGTCTAAAGGTACATGTGTCTTATTAAATCTGTTTTCTCCTAGAGCTCCAGAAAGAAATCACAGCCAGTGTGGAACCGGACGTCCAACACTATCTGTGATTTGGGGGGCATGTCATAACTATAAAGGGAAGGGTAACAGCTCTCCTGTGTACAGTACTAAAATCCCTCCTGGCCAGAGACTCCAAAATCCTTTTACCTGTAAAGGGTTAAGAAGCTCGGGTAACCTGGCTGACACCTGACCCAAAGGACCAATAAGGGGACAAGATACTTTCAAATCTTGGGGGGGGGAAAGGCTTTTGTGTGTGCTCTTTGTTTTAAGGGGTTGTTCGCACTTGGGACTGAGAGGGACCAGACATCAACCCAGGTTCTCCCCATCTTTCTAAACAAGTCTCTCATATTTCAAACTTGTAAGTAAAAAAGCCAGGCAAGGCGTCTTAGTTTTACTTTGTTTTCTCAACTTGTAAATGTACCTTTTACTAGAGTGTTTATCTTTGTTTGCTGTACTTTGAACCTAAGACAGAGGGGGGTCCTCTGGGCTCTTTAAGTTTGATTACCCTGTAAAGTTATTTTCCATACTGATTTTACAGAGATGATTTTTACCTTTTTCTTTAATTAAAAGCCTTCTTTTTAAGAACCTGATTGATTTCTCCTTGTTTTAAGATCCAAGGGGGTTTGGATCTGTATTCACCAGGAGTTGGTGAAAGGAAGGAGGGGGGAAGGGTCAATTTCTCCTTGTTTAAGATCCAAGGAGTTTGGATCTGTATTCACCAGGGAATTGGTGAGAGGTTTCTAAAAGCTTCCCAGGGTAGGGAATGGTGGCAGCGGACCAGAACTAAGCTGGTAGTTAAGCTTAGAAGTCCTCATGCAGGCCCCTACATTTGTACCCTAAAGTTCAAAGTGGGGATACAGCCTTGACACTAGCTTAGCCGGCCAAGACTATAAATTTTGCAACATCACTGTAAGCCTTTGATCAGAAAGGCACCTAAATGCAATGCCCTGAACAGCCTGATGCTGGTACAAGTTTGCCAGATCTCGGAGTGTCATAGGACCATGTGCTGTGCAGCGAGGCTGCAAGTGGGAGTCACACCAGAATCAGAAGATGCATTTTCTGTTCTTTTCCTCTTTGGGCGTTTGTCTTGTTTTGTTTTCGAGAAAATGGTATTGGACTTTAACAACATCAGCAATAATGATAGCTCCAGCCCATTTCAACTAACTTTTCTCTTTTCCCAAAAAAACCCAGTTATTATCATCTCCAATGCCATCAAAGAGACTAGAGAGATAAGGTGGGTAAGGTAATATCTTTTATTGGACCAACTTCTGTTGATGATAGAGAGGAGTTTTGAGCTACACAGAACTGTTCTTCTCTCACAAACAGAAGTTGGTCCAATAGAAGATATTACCTCACCCCATTGTCTCTCGAATATCCTGGGACCAACATGGCTACAACAACACTACATACATCTAAGAGACGGTCAGACAAAGGTTTTTCTTCCTTCCAAAGACTGTCTACAGCTAAGGAGAAAAGGAACAAGGGATGTTGTTAAAATGAAAGCCTTACTTAATACTTTACATTTCAAATTCTTTGCCTGTTTTTCCTTCTTTTTTCTGTATCTTTAATAAAAGCTTTTTCAAAATAATAATGTTGTGTTTGCCATGGCACTAAGCAGGCTGAGTCTAAGTATACCCAACCCCAAACCTTGTTAATACTATTTATTGTTGGACAGTGACAGGTCATGTTAACACCTTTGGTTTTTGGGGCCCATGTAGTTCCTCTAAATTAATACAAAAGTACATACAGCTAAACATATTGAAGTAATTATGAGTGCTCAGCATTAGTATCTCTGAAAATCCGACCACTTTCATACAGCAGCTTAAATAAGGATTTAGGTCACTGATTTCAGATGTCCAGCATTAAAAGTGCAAGATCCTAAGCTAGTAAAAATTGGCCCAGCTCCATTGACTTTAGTTGCACCAGCTGAGGATCTGACCCGTTGGCCTTGAGTCCCCAAACTGGCCCCTCATCTTTGTGCCTGAGGTGCCCTACTTCCAATGAACGGTCCACACTGTAGGAGTGAATAGAACTGCATCAGCTTGTACAGGGGTGCTCTTTGCACAGATGCACTCATCAGATCTTATGGAGTGAAACATGCAGAGAGGGGGTGGGAACGGGACCAGTAGCCGTCACTGTGGGGATTCACTGGTCAGTGACCACTTGGTGCATGGGTGGAGAAGTGCAAGGGCTCTAAAGGCCAGTTTGGAAGCAGACGTAGCAGCTGCAGTCATTTTTGTCATTGTTACATAGCCTGGACAGGTTTCAAACTCTCTCTGCCCCCATGGAGTTCCCCGGTGTTCAGCTCAGCCACTCAGACAGAGCTCTGAAGAACAGATTTTTTTTATCCATTACAGCCACATTCAGCCCAGTTGTAAACAGGTACTGTTCCCGTTGCCTTCAACTGAAATTGTGCATGCTTTCATCCATACCGAAATCAGTTCTAGCAGTGCAGAAATATAACCTGCTCACAACTGGTCAAGAGGTCCCATATGATACAAAGTAGAATTAATGTTAACAGAGACCTGTAAGAAGATTGGAGCCCTGCAACTTAAAACACAGATGCAAGGCAGACAAGGAGGATAACCCTTCTTGTCAGGGCAATTAACAGATAAAAGCAGGGTCCTTAAGCCAGAATTGGAGCTGGCTGCAATTTTTTGACCAAAAAATGTTCCTGTCAGCACGTGGTTTCATCAAAATCGACATTTTCCAGGGGAAAACATCAATTTTGAGGAAGACATTCAAAACAAAATGTTTCCCTTCAAGTCGACATTTGGAAATGAAATGTTTTGTTTTGACATTCCCAAATAGATATTTTGCAAACAGTTTCATTCCACAGCATTTTTTGATATTTCAACTTTTCATCCTCATTTGGCCAAAAACAAGTATTGGAATTTCTGGTGAAATGCAAATGCCATTTTCTGGCCAGTGCTAGCCAGAACATATACAGACAACCCTTAGAATGGAGAGAGAGTTACTTGGCAATAAGATGCAAAAGAGACTCGGGAACTGTTGTGTAGGCACACTTTCAAAGGAGCTGCGTAAAACTGTGCAGAAAAACAGGGCCCTAAATTGTTCATCTTACACAGAGATCACTGCTACCGTGGGGAGAATTTCAGTTTTCAGTTTTTCACCAAAAAGTTGAAATTTCCCATTGAATTCTTTTTTTTTACCTTCTCTACTTGTTATCTCACAGGGAGAACAGTGAGTGAAAAATACCCCTAACTCTGCATTCTGTAACTCTTCTAGAAATTGTATCATTTAATAACACTTTTAGAAAGTGTGGGCCAAATTAATCCCCAGTGTATGATTTATACTGGAATGCCTTTGGTGTATTGAGTGCATTTTAATTGGGAGTTTTGTGCTTCTCTGAACTTAGGTGCTTCCAGTTGCTTCAGGGGTCAGGACCCAAAGCTAAAAAAGCTCAATATAAAACCTCCTGAATTCATACATTCAATATAAATGCCTTCCGCGTGGCAGCTTCTGGAAACAGGGAAGCAAAGACACACCTCTCTCTGTCTTTTGCAGGTACATGTTATTCTACTGATTCATCGTCGCATACACATGCAGGCACTATGGTCATCCACAGGGATTGAGCCTAAGACCTTCAGCACCAAAAGCCGGAGTCCTTACCCCTTGAACTAAAGGCACAACCTGTTAGGCTGGAGAAAATAGTAGTTTTCATATTCAAAAGAGGTCAGTGCATTCCATTGTGATTCTGGGATTCCATACAAACTAAAGTAACTGCCATTTTCAAGTCTAAACAAGCTTAATTGTCACAGTACCTAAGTAAGAAAGCTTTAGCCCAAACTGACATGCCATGATGGAGAGATCAATCCATCTGGAGACATCACTTCACTCTCACCTCTTGTTGAGTTAAGGAACAATGTCATCAGAGTGAGATTGTTTTTCAACCTGACACTCTGCTAAAAGAGTCTCAAGTCACTGTTTACGGGCTCAGCTTAGTGATCAGCGTTGGTCATGTGTGGGATATAATTAACCTCTCTGTTATTATATTTATTCAGTGTGTGCATTTTATCAGACAACTGTGCTGGGGGTTAAATTGGGGAAACCGAATCACAAGTCCACCCATTTAGGCTTTCTTAATTTTCTCCTTTATTTATACAATTTCAGGCAGAATTATGGCCACGTATATTGTCTGAACATATATTTATGGCAGACAAGACACAATTAGTAGGGGGCCCAAATTACCACATTCTGGGGCACCGGGAAGTTTTTCCACCTTCCATGATGGTTATTGACTCCTCTGATCTCCTGGTCTGGTCCTTCAGTCCCATCCTTCAGTTTCTGTTCTAGTGTTTCTCCTATTTGGGACTTGTTCAACTGATTCTTTTATATATTTTCACATTCCATATTGCTTAACTTTTCTCAAGCTAGCTTGTATAACATCCCCCATTTATTGTTATGTAGCCAGTACATTACACCCAGGCAAGCTTCAGTTTACCCAGCTTCTACATTTTTGCTGTTTATTCGGGTTTTATGTCGTGTTGTTTTCATAGAATCATAGAACTGGAAGGGACCTCGAGAGGTCATCTAGTCCAGTCCCCTGTTCTCAAGGCAGGACTAAGTATTATCTAGACCATCCCTGACAGGTGTTTGTCCAACCTGCTCTTAAAAATCCACAATGATGGCGATTCCACAACCTCCTTAGGCAATTTATTCCAGTGTTTAATCACTCTAACAGTTAGGAAGTTTTTCCTAATGTCCAACCTAAACCGCCCTTGCTGCAATTTAAGCCCATTGTTTCTTGTCCTATCCCCAGAGGTTAAGAAGAACAATTTTTCTCCCTTCTCTTTGTAACAATCTTTTATGTACTTGAAAACTGTTATCATGTCCCCTCTCAGTCTTCTCTTCTCCAGACTAAACAAACCCAATTTTTCTAATCTTCCTTCATAGGTCATGTTTTCTAGACCTTTAATCATTTTTGTTGCTCTTCTCTGGACTTTCTCCAATTTGTCTACATCTTTCCTGAAATGTGGCGCCCAGAACTGGACACAATACTTCAGTTGAGGCCTAATCAGTGCGGAGTAGAGCGGAAGAATTACTTCTCATGTCTTGCTTACTGTCTGGCTCCTGCTAATACATCCCAGAATGATGTTTGCTTTTTTGGCAAGAGTGTTACACTGTTGACTCATATTTAGTTTGTGATCCATTATGACCCCCAGATCCCTTTCCGCAGTACTCCTTCTTAGGCAGCCATTTCCCATTTTGTATGTGTGCAACTGATTGTTCCTTCCTAAGTGGAGTACTTTGTATTTGTCCTTACTGAATTTCATACTATTTACTTCAGACTATTTCTCCAGTTTGTCTAGATCATTTTGACACAGTAAAAGGCTTCTTATTGTTGCAGGTTTGTGTGTTTTAACATCAAAACTTCCATCCAGCACAACATGTTACATTTGTTCTGTCAGCAATATCATCTTAAGCAGATCAGCAATTCTGTGTAAAAGCAGAATTGGCAAAAACACACTTATGCCAGCAAGGCCTTGGCTTAAGTGTTACCTCATTTAAACTCATTCAACATCCAGAGTTACAAATTATTAAAATATAGCTATCAAAACTTTTAATCTTACCATTGGCAATCCTTCATTTTTATATTTCAATATCCTATTGAGTATGTGTATATTATCATACCCCCTTTGTCCATTTGGAGAGAGGGGGCAGTATGGAAAACACACTGACTCTTTAATATCAACATTTCTTTATCTTTTTTTAAGCATGGGTTTTCACGGGTCTTTTTCATTCAAAGTCCAGATTTGTTTGTGAATCATTACCAAAAAAAACTTTATTAGAAATTTCCCTGTGTTGCATTTTAAGGGGTGTCTCAATTTTAGGGCCTTGCTATTTCGTTGCTTATCCCAACAACTGGAATGCCCAGCTCTGAACAGCTGGCTCTGTAGACTAAGCTCTCACCTGATTCAGCAACTGCCCTCTATCAGCTCTACACTTCCTCTCATTATAGAGAAGGAACAGGATTCCTGAGCCTTTCACTGGCCCGCACCGCATCACTGCAACTGCCGGAGCTCTCTTCAGAGGAGATGGAAAAGGGAAATCGCTCGACAGTGGCTGAGTTCATTCTCTCAGGACTGACAGATCGTCCGGAGCTGCAGGTCCCTCTCTTTGTGCTGTTCCTAGTGATCTATTATATGACCATAGTGGGGAATCTGGGGATGATCTTGTTAATTAGGATTGATACCCGACTCCACACCGCAATGTACTTTTTCCTGAGTAACTTGTCTTTCCGTGATTTCTGCTATTCCTCGACAATCTCCCCTAAGATGCTGCTGAACTTCTTAGCCAAAACTAAAACGATTTCATACAATGCTTGTGCTTTACAAATGTATTTCTGTGGCTCTTTTGCAGATGTTGAGTGCCTTCTGCTGGCTGTGATGGCATATGACCGTTATGTGGCCATCTGTAACCCGCTGCTCTATAGGGTCATCATGTCTAGGAGGCTCTGTAACCAGCTGGTGGCTGGGGTGTATGTTACTAGCTTGGTGGATTCAATGATACACACATGTTTTACATTTCGGCTGTCATTCTGCAGCTCCAATATCATCAATCATTTCTTTTGTGATATCCCCCCTCTGCTGGCACTCTCCTGCTCTGACACACACATCAATGAGATTTTGTTATTCACCTTAAGCGGCTGCATTTTAGTGAGCAGCGTTGTGACCGTCCTTCTCTCCTACATCTATATCATCACCACCATCCTGCAAACCCACTCTGCCGAGGGCAGGCGCAAAACCTTCTCCACCTGTACCTCCCACCTGACAGCCGTGGCCATGTTCCATGGGACCGTTCTCTTCATGTATTTATGACCTGCCTCCAGCTATGACATGGAAACAGACAAAATGACCTCAGTGTTTTACACCCTGGTGATCCCCATGCTGAACCCCCTGATCTACAGCCTGAGGAACAAGGAGGTGAAGGGCACCCTGAGGAAAGCAATGAATAAATTGTAAGCCTCCTCCTGAGACTGTTTAAAGGAGTACTGAGCTCCTTTAAACTCACAGGACATTTCATGTTCTAGTTCATTGTAATGTAATTTCATGTGCTGAATTGTCATGTCCCTGAACAGCTTGAGGAGTCTGCTGGTGCGTATGTGTTTTAGTAACAATATACATTGAGTGGGACCCTTAGCTGGCCAAGGTCAGCAAAGCTGCATTGAAGTCAATGATTTACACCAGTTGGGGATCTAGTCCTTGATGGGCAAGGAAAGCCAGTGTCATTGTGCTGAAGGGGTAACAGAATATCTAACCCATTTCCCCCTTCTTTGTACCAGGCTTGGTTTCACTGTATGATTGCAGGTGTAAAGTGCATGATTTCTAGAGCATGATTTCTAGAACTAAAAAGCAATCTGCATCGCAGCTGGGTCTCTGTAGTTCTCCCTGTTCTCTGGAGGATTTATATTGGTTGCATAGAGTGGTTGGCTTTTATATATCTTCAAGCACAAACAGCAAACGGATCCTTTCAATTGGAATGACCTATACTTTACACCAGCAAATGTTGTTAAAAGAACAACAAAACAAAAAAGAACAAAAGTAGCGTCTTCATGAGCGAGCACAGTGTGTGTGCCTCCACGGGAACAGTCTAGAAATAAACATCAGCCATTTCTGCAGGATGGAAGGGGTCATCTAACCATGTAAAGCTGCAGTGTGCAGAAAAGAAGTCTTAATGGAGATTAGATAGATACACAGTGTCACCAAGAAGTTTTTGATGTTAGGTTTTGTTAGGCAAGAGTTAAAATTCAGTTAGCAGTGAGACAGAAACCCACATAACTAACAAGCAGAAACACCGGAAGCCCGAGGACACTGACAACTGTTAACACTTGATAAACTTATATGGTCAAATGTCCGCCCAGTAACTCGGCTCTCAGAACAGAACAAACCCTTCCTTCACAGCCCTCCGGATATCTGTAAACACTCACCCCCAACCCACCCCTTCGCCTTAAGGTAGTCATGAATAATTGATGTAATCAAAACAGTTTGATGCGTATGTTCTGTTCCTGTCACTGTCAGGTTAAGTGTGTTCTCTGTCTCTAAAACAATGTTTGTCTCTGTAAAAACAAAATAAATGCAAATGAAGTAATAAAAGAAAGGTATATAATTGGTCACTGTAACCCCTCACCTTGGAAGTGTTTATCAGTCTTCCTGGTACTGTGAATAAACCCCCTTCAGTACTGTCCGTGCTTGTCTGATTCTTGGGGAAAAGAATCTCTTTGCTTCACAGTTTATTGGAAAATGGTAAACATTGTTAAGAGCAGGAATTCTGGAAACTCAGGGGACTGTGAATGGGATACAGACCCTTTTGTGTCTAGGTCAACATTTCTAATGTTGATGATGAGTCAAATACAGTAGAACCTCAGAGTTACAAACACCTTGGGAATGGAGGTTGTTCATAACTCTGAAATCATAGAATCATAGAAGATTATGGTTGGAAGAGACTAGGGTGACCAGATGTCCCGATATTATCGGGACAGTCCCGATTTTCCCCCATGTGTCCCGCATCCCGACTACAAATCAGTCGGGATGCCCTTTGTCCCGATATCGGGATGAACCGCTCACCATCGTCCCGGGGCTGGCGTGGTGGGTAGGGGGCTCTGCGGGCTGCTCCTGCCTGCAAGCCCCACTCCATGGCTCTGGCAGCTCCCAATAGCACTTTTCCTGGCCAATGGGAGCCACGGAGCTCGCGCTTGTGGCGGGCGCAGCACGTGGAGAGTCTGGAGACCCCTCTCGCCGCTCTGACCCTAGGAGCCAGAGACCTCCCAGCAGGGCTGGTGAGTGCGGCCAGGGAAGGGGGCAGGGTGTGATGGAGTGAGTGTCTGCGAGGTGTGTGTGGGGTGTGGAGGGCACTGGGCAGTGGGGGAGGTTTGTGTGTTTTGGGGTGCTAGGCAGTGGGGGTCCTATGGGGGGTTCTGGGCAGTGGGGAAGATCTGTGTGTGTCAGGGCACTGGGCAGTGGGGGTCTGTGTGGGGCATTGTTGTGGTGGTGGGGCTGTGGGGAAGGGCACTGGGTGGGAGGGAAGGAGGAAGGAGAAATCAGTGTGTATGGGAAACTAGCGAGTGGGGGGTTCTGTGTGGGGTGCTGGGTAGCTGTGGTGGGGCTGTGGGTGGGGGGCGCTGGGCAGGGGTGGAGGTGTGCACAGCACTGTGCATTTGTGGTGGATATGTGGGGGGATTGTGGGGGGGCTCTGGGCATAGTGGGTTCAGGGGGTGCAGGGCATAGTGGATCTAGGGGGCGCTGGGCAGGGGAGCTGTGTGGCGCAACATGGGCCCACCCCCAACAGGAAGGGGCATGCTGGTAGCACAGGGCCAGGCGGACCAGTGTACCCCATTGCCACTGGCCAGCCCTGCCCTTCCCTTCCCGCTGCTCACCTCCTCAACTGAAGGCGGGGGTAGGGAGTGCAGGGGTGGGTCCCGGGCCCAGCAGTGCTTACCTGGGGCGGCTCCTGGGAAGTGGCCAGCAGGTCCCCAAGGTGAGTGTCAGCTGGGCTGAGCCAGCAGTGTGGCCCGGGCTCCCTCAGCAAAGTGTGTGCAGACTGGTCCACCTAGCTCATGGCAGAGCCAAATAAAGGAGGCACCTGCCTCTGCACATACTGATTCCACCCAGGGCAGGCTGGGGCTGAGCACTGCTAAGCTGTTGCCCAGTTCACTTACCCACATTGGCAAGCAGGGATTGCACCTGGCGGCGTACATCTGTTTGATGTACAATTGTCCCGATATTCAGGTAAAATTTTAAATTTGGTAGTGAAATAGAAAATTAGTCGATTGGGAATGTTCCACTAAACCCTGCAGCACATGACTTATGAGGAGAGGCTGAGGGAACTGGGATTGTTTAGTCTGCAGAAGAGAAGAATGAGGGGGGATTTGATAGCTGCCTTTCTGGATAATTTGCAACCAGTGCAGTTTTAGCTTCTTCTGACCTTCAATCTTATTTACTTTGCTTCCTTTTCTGTCCCTACTTCCCTTACCCAAAATAAGCAAACAGAAAATAACAAACCAGTAACCACTTTGTCTGTTCTCCAGCCAACACACTTAAAACTCACTTAAAATCACTACCAGTACCTCAAAGCAATCAGCTGTGCACAGATCCTGCTCGACTACACCACTGTGACGAGTTGGATCACAGAAACCCCCGGGAGCTGCCACCTGATGTGCCAAGACTACCTCTGCTCCTGTTTTCCCTGCCAGCTCAGGACTCCAGCACTCTGTCTTATCATAGAATCATAGAATATCAGGGTTGGAAGGGACCTCAGGAGGTCATCTAGTCCAACCCCCTGCTCAAAGCAGGACCAATTCCCAACTAAATCATCCCAGCCAGGGCTTTGTCAAGCCGGGCCTTAAAAACCTCCAAGGAAGGCGACTCCACCACCTCCCTAGGTAACGCATTCCAGTGCTTCACCACCCTCCTAGTGAAATAGTGTTTCCTAATATCCAACCTAGACCTCCCCCACTGCAACTTGAGACCATTGCTCCTTGTTCTGTGATCTGCCACCACTGAGAACAGCCGAGCTCCATCCTCTTTGGAACCCCCCCTCAGGTAGTTGAAAGCAGCTATCAAATCCCCCCTCATTCTTCTCTTCTGGAGACTAAACAATCCAGTTCCCTCAGCCTATCCTCATAAGTCATGTGCTCCAGACCCCTAATCATTTTTGTTGCCCTCCGTTGGACTCTTTCCAATTTTTCCACATCCTTCTTGTAGTGTGGGGCCCAAAACTGGACACAGTACTCCAGATGAGGCCTCACCAATGTCGAATAAAGGGGAACGATCACGTTCCTCGATCTGCTGGCAATGCCCCTACTTATACAGCCCAAAATGCCGTTAGCCTTCTTGGCAACAAGAGCACACTGTTGACTCATATCCAGCTTCTCGTCCACTGTGACCCTTAGGTCCTTTTCTGCAGAACTGCTACCTAGCCATTCGGTCCCTAGTCTGTAGCAGTGCATGGGATTCTTGCTGAGCCAGACACTCCCGTCTGCTCCCACAAAGACCCAGGGTCTGAATTACTTGCCCCAAAGCTGCAGGTTTACCTGAAAATAGCTCACAGAAGTGTGCTTGTCTTTAGCTCTCAGATGCCCAACTCCCAATGGGGTCTAAACCCAAATAAATCCATTTTACCCTGTATAAAGCTTATGCAGGGTAAACTCATAATTTTTTTGACCTCTATAACACTGATAGAGAGATATGCACAGTTGTTTGCTCCCCCAGGTATTAATCCATACTCTGAGTTAATTAATACAGAAAGTAGGATTTAAGTGGTTCCAAGTAGTAACAGACAGAACAAAGTAAGTCACCAAGCAAAATAAAATGCGCAAATCTATGTCTAATCAAACTGAATACAGATAAGATCCTCACCAGTTCCAGAATGCTCCCTTTTACAGACTAATCTCCTTTTAGCCTGGGTCCAGCAATCACTCACACCCCCTTGTTCCAGTTTCTTCCAAGTATCCTGGGGGGTGGAGAGGCTTCCTCTTTAGCCAGCTGAAGACAAAATGGAGGGGTCTCCCAGGGGTTTAAATAGACTTTCTCTTGTGGGTGGAGACCCCCTCCTCACTCCTATGCAAAGTCCAGCTCCAAGATGGAGTTCTGGAGTCACCTGGGCAAGTCACATGTCCATGCATGACTCACAGTCTTTACAGGCAGAAGCCATTGTCCACATGGTATCTTGTATGTCTCCAGGAAGACTTCTTATGTGGATTGGAGCATTCCAAAATGCATTGTTCCCCAAGTGCTTCCTGATCGGGTACTTAACCTTGCGAATTCCTTCCTAAAGAAGCGGACCAAATGCCTCACAAAGCTTACTTAGAAATCAAGCAAGTATACAGCCAATATTCTTAACCTCAGGTACAAAATGATATATGTGTACAAATAGGATGAATAGATATAGTAGACCATAACTTTTACAGAGATATGTTACATGGCACAGGCAGCACAAAACATATTCCAGTTATGTCATATTCCCATAAAGCATTATGGGGTACAGCGTCACAGTGCCTTTAAGTGAGAAACTGTCTCAGACAAGGATTAAGGCTGTTGAGTTTTCATCACTAGAAAACGCGTCGTACTTCTTTTTTCATTTGTAACCATTTTCTGTATATAGTATCTTTGCTTAAATCTCTGTTCTTTTTTAGTAAAGGTATTCCTGGTTTTACTGTAAATCCCTCTCAGTGTAATGTATTAACATTAAAGTGCGACGCCTCAACTGATCTAGCAGGCTGGTGTGTATAGTGCCTCTCTGGAGACAGTGGACTCAGTAATTTCTGTGAGAGCCCAGTGACAGGGGCTGGATACTGCAGGGGAACACATTTCAAGGAGCTTTCGGGATTAGAGCGAAACTGAGATTACCTGCAAGGCAAAGTAAAAGCTGGCAGAGCTTTGGAGAAGATTGTCTGGGAGAGGGACTAATGAACTGGAGTGTCAAGGAGCTGACACACAGTTTAGCTCCTGCAAGTCCCTTGCTCACTGACACAGGGGGGAGACAGGGTGACTCATAGTCCTGAATTCCCCGAGAAAGCGTCACAATCTTCTTGAACATTGCTGGGGCCATCAGACATTGTTGGAACACAATAAAAGAAAAAAATAATACAAATAATTCACAGTGATAACATGCATGATGAGGAATGAGATTGCAGTGGAGTGGGAACTGATTTCTCCTGCTTCTCCCTCCCCATCAGTAACTCAGAATTGAGTAACCAGGCTCAAGAGAAGATTAGTAATTTATTCATCACTTTCCACAGGGCATCCTTCACCTCCTTGTTCCTCAGGCTGTAGATCAGGGGGTTCAGCATGGGGATCACCACGATGTAGAACACAGAGGCTATTTTGTCAATGTCTAGGGAGTAACTGGTGGAGGGTCGGAAATACATGAACAGGAGGGAACCAAGGAACATGTCGGCTGTCAGGTGGGAGGTGCAGGTGGAGAAGTCTTTGTGCCGGCCCTTGGCAGAGTGGATCCGCAGGATGGTGACGATGATATAGGTGTAGGAGAGGAGAATGTTCATAATGCTGCTCACAACAATGCAGCCAATCAAGGCAAACACCACAATCTCATTGACATGTGTGTTGGAGCAGGAGAGCAACAATACCAGCGGAAAATCACAGAAGAAATGATTGATGACATTGGAGCTGCAGAATGATAAATGAAAAGTAAAAATGGTGTGTACCATTGTATCCAGCAAGCCCACAGCATACACCTCAGCCACCAGCTGATGACAGAGCCACCTGCACATGGTGACTGTATAGAGCAGCAGGTTACAGATGGCCACATAACGGTAATATGCCATCACAGCCAACAGGAGGCAGTCAACATGACCAAAAGTACCAAAGAGATACATTTGCGCAGTGCAGGCATTATACAAAATCCTTTTACTTTTGGCTAAGAAGTTGAGCATCTTAGGGGAAATTATTGAGGAATAGCAGAGATCACAGAAAGACAAATTACCAACAAAAAGTACATGGGGTGTGGAGTTGGGAGTCAATCTTGATTAACCCGATCATCCCCAGATTCCCTACCAGGCTGACAATGTAGATCACTAGGAACAGCACAAAGAGGCAGACCTGCAGCTCCTGACAATCTGTCAATCCTGAGAGAATGAACTCAGTCACCGTTGAGTGATTTCCCTTTTCCATCTCCTCAGAACCGAGATCAGGGAGCTGCGATGACGTGGGCGGGTAGGTGACTCAGGAATTCTAGCCCTTCCCTGCAATGAGAGGAAGCAAAGGAATGATGGGGGTTAGTTTCTTCCGCTGCTGAATCAGGGAAAGGCTTTAATGCACAGAGCCAGATGTTCAGAGCTGGTTATTCCAGTTGTCTTCTAAAATATACGCACAGCATAAATATAAGAACCAATGGGTTAGTTATGCCCCAAACATGGGCATTGCTGGTCTCTAAGCACAGCAGCAAATAGTGACTTTTGACTCCTGCATGAGAATGTCAGTCTGAAAATAGGGGGTGAGAGTTAGTGTCAATCTGAGCTCTTCCCAATTCATACAAGGTGGGCTCTTTGCTCTGGCATTTCAGTTCTGGGTAAAGCTTAGTTACTTAGTGTGATAATTAAACTGTTCAGACATGAATATGGGCTTTGCATTAGTTTGCATGAAATCTTGGAGTCATAATGTAATGCACTGTCACCTCCCCAAGCTTGTAAACTGCTACTTTCTCCCAAAGATGAGGTTTTTTTTTTCCCTTTAGCACAAGGCATAGAGAATGGTGCTTTTGGTTCCAAAGGTCTTGGTTCAATCCCTGCTGATGACCATAGTGTCTGAATTTGTATGCGAGTTTGATTCAGTACAACAGCACGTACCTGCAGAAGACAGAGAGAGATGTGTCTTTGCTTCCCCCATCAAGATTAGCTGCCACTCTGCCATTCAGGAGGTTTTATACTGTTCTTGGTGACCTGGGGGACCAGATCCCAGAAGCAACTGGAAGTAGCTGTGCTCACCGAGATGCACAACAAACAATTAAAAGCACTAGGTTGGTCAAAGCCATCCCCAGTGTAACACATACACTGGGGCTTAATCTGAGCCACTCTTTGATTCTGTGTTATTAAACAGTCCCATTTCGACAACAAGAGTTACCAAGGGCTGAGCTACGGATATGTTTCATTCTGCTGCTCTCACTGGGAGCCAGGTGAAGAGTGGAATGGGTGCAATGTATATCCTGGGAGGAAAGGAGATTGGGGGACGAAATGGGATGTCAATGGGGTTACACCAGTGTAAGATGTCTGTGTCTCCGAATCCCTTCTTGTCCTACAAAATCATGTTCTCATCCTTCTCCCACTCTGTGACTCTAGTTAGAGCAAACACACCCGGGAATCGGTTTGGTATCGCATGCTGACCCCACACTCTGCCGAATAATAATGTTAACCAGCAGCATCTCCTTTATTTTTCTTCCCTCCCCTCCCTTTCACTTCTCCCCACCTCTTTTCCTCAGTCTTTCCATGTCGACTTTCTCCTCACATGATTTCCATTCTCCCTCCCCCCTCTCTCAGGGCTAGATTGTCACAGTCCTTCCTCAGCAATGCTCAATGCTGCTCAGATTGTGGATTCTGGCCATGATGGAGATGGCAGGGGCTGCTCACCCGACACACCTCTCTGGGAGCAAGTGGGTGGGGGAGATGACAAGGAGTGGAACGAACCCCAGCTCCATCCCCTTACTCACCAGCTAGAGTAGTTGACTGCCTGCACTCTGCCTGTGAGTAAGGGGGTAGGCTGCTCCAGGATGATTAAATATTGTTCTCCCCCGTAAGCAAAGGGAAGCATGACAGAAACTGTGACTGCCTGAGCCACACTCTGTTTTCCGGTCAGCTCCTTGTGCGGTGCAGCTACCCACCGACCCATACTCAGAGCCAATTGGAAGGTTACAATCTAGCATTGCATCTCCTTCCATTCATCCCTTTTCCCATGCTCCTACCCCTCTCTCTTACTCTAAGTTTTCCATTCTCAGTGTTCTCCCCTCAGCTCCTTCACCCTGGCCCCATCTCCACCTCTACCCCGGTTCTCAGATCACGTCCACCTCCTCCTGTAGTTCTCACTCATCAAGTCCTGTAGCCTTTGGGATTGGGATCTCTCTTATACAATAACAAAAGTGTCCAGAGCTTTAGTCTTGTGTTGTGACTCAGTTATAACACCGGCAGCTGAAATGCACTGCAAAGTTTAGTTCTCTTCCTACAGGTCTCAAGACCCAGCTATTTCTGTAATATCGATGGGTGCAATCACTCCCATGGATATTGTCCTAGAAGTGGCCCATTGTCCCTGGTCAAGCTAAGGAAGAGAGAATGTGCATTCTCCTCTGCCTTCTAGTGAGGTCACACAGGAGGGCGAGGCTCTGTCAGAACCTAGATTCGTAGATTCCCAGGCCAGATGGGATCATTGTGACCATCTAGTCTGACTTCCTGTCTAGCACAGGCCAGAGAACTGCCCCAAAATCATTCCTAGAGCAGCTTTTTTTAGAAAAACATCCAATCTTGATTTAAAAATTGTCAGTGATGGAGAATCAACCATGATCCTTGGTAAATAGTTCCAGGGGTTAATTACCCTCCCTGTTAAAAATGTACCCCTTATTTTTGGTCTGAATTTGTCAGTGTGCAGTACGTCTTTAGATAAGTCCTGATACAGTGAATTAATGTCTCATGGTGGAAAGAGAAATAAGTCCCTCAACCATTTTTGAATGTGTGTGTGTGTGTGTGTGTGTGTGTGTGTGGGGCGGGGGGGATTGGGGAAATCTCTGTCTCTTGTACTCTCATAGAGACAGACCCCCTCCTATCCACTGGGAGATGTTACATTGCATTTCATATGGTTTTCCAGGATGGGCCAAATCCTTCTTCTCTTTCTGGCCCCCGTGCACCAGGCTGGTAGCACAAAGGGAGAGCAAAGCCAACCCATTCACCAAGTTGAGAAGCCCCTGGCATGGGGGAACTCCCTGGGTAACGTAGAGTAGGTGTAGCCATATCTACACGATTGGCCCTTGCTGGTCCCCAGTTTAGGGGTGTGGCCAGAGAAAGGGGCAAGAGTCCCTTTGTGCTCTGTTGAGCCTTCTCCAGCACAATACAGGCTCATACCAGAACAACAGTATTTAAATACACAAACAAACCAACCCTAATGGGATAATATTAATTACTGTTGCAAAGAGCAAGAATTCTATTCAGGTTTACATTTTCCCTACTAGGTGGCAATAGCACCACTAGGAAGCCCCAGCTGTTGAGGGGCTGTTGATCCACTGTAACTTAATGCAGCTCTGAGGCTGCCCTAAGTTGTAATGGGAGGGCTGAACTGGTTCACTGGCTGGCCGCAGAATTGGGGACCACCAAGGTGCCCAGCTGAAGTCTGAGCCCTATTAATTTAACAGAGTTAAGAAAACATGACATTAAAGAACTGCCCGGCCCATGTCACATCCACCTCCCCTCCCACACAAGCTCTTAGGGCTCATGCCAGCAAACCACTTAGCGCACACTTAGCTTGGCTAACAGGAGTAGCCTCATGGAAATCAAGAGGATGACTGACGAGCTTCAAATTAAGCACACGTGTTTTTGCAGGATTGGGTCCTTAGTGAGCTACAACAGTGAATGGGGAGTAAGTACAAAGTCACCAGCCAGTCATAAAACCATCTAGTAGCAGCAGATGGAAGTGATGAATCAATGCCACTAAAGAATTGCAGCCCTTTGCTAGGCTGGACTAGGGGGCTTGGTATGTGGGAGCCCGTCACAGAGCACACTGATGAATAGCAGACCCAGGAGCTGATTTTGACCTCACTCACATTGGTTCCATAGGAAGAAGAACATGGGAGTGTGAAGGGAAGGACAGGTTGGTGTTGACAGATGTTTGTCTAACCTCTTATTTCATCCCTTGTCACTCCCTTGACTTCAGAGGAATTGCTCCTGACCTAGAGCAGGATAAGGGATATCAGAATTGGGTTTTACAGTGAGGTCTGCCTGAGAAAGCTTGACTCAGGGGTTTTATCTGCACTAGGAAATTTACTACCCGTTTTCCAGCAATGTTGCTGCCAGATGCAATGCAGGCTCTAATGCAGACTGGACACAGCTGCACCATTGCTGAAAATCAGGTGTGAGATTTCCAAGCGTTTCCACTGCATTCTGTGTGATTAAGCACCCAGGAAACGATTTTCAAATTAGAGTGTTTGGATGTCTCCATTGCGGGGCATGGAACTTGAGATGTCCTCAAAGGGCCTGATATTCTTATGGTGAGTGCTCGGCGTGTTCTGAAAATCTGACCTTTTACAGTGTCTCAAGCTGAGCACCCAAAAACTGAGGCACTAGTCACTCTTTAAACTCTTGGTCCCCATGCTGTGCAGTGTATGGCATGATTTGAGATAGGCTAATCCAGAGATGGTCCTCCAGGTTGGGGGTTAGGCAGAGGGCTAACAACTCTGTCCCATAAAAAACAAATTATGTTTATGGAAATAGCGATGGAGAAATCGACCATTACTGTGTGTGATTGCTTTCAGGAGTCAATGACCCGTATGACTGCCTGTGGTGAAAGCCGAAAGGAAGCCACTGGCATGAAGACTGAAGTGCTCCACACCAAGACAAAAACCAAACTTGGTTTTTGGAACGTATGGACAATGTACGAAACAGGGAAGCTAGCTCAGGTCACAGCAGAAATGAGACGCTACAGCTTACGCATCCTGGGTGTCAGCGAGAGTAGATGGACGGGATTAAGAAGATGAACAACAGCCTCAGGAGAAACTTTGCTGTATTCTGGACGGGATGATGGACAACTTCATGAGGGTGTTGCCATCCTTTTGAAGAAGCAAGTGGAGTATTCCCTGCTTGAATGGAAGTCCATCAGCAGGAGACTTATGAGAGCCAGACTGAAAGGGAAACACAATAATATCACCCTGATTCAGTGCTATGCACCAACAAATGACAGTGATGATGAAGTAAAGGACAAATTCTACCTTACATTACAGGCAGAGTTAGACAGAGTACAACGTCACAACCTAAGTATCGTCATGGGAGACCTGACATTTCAAAACTGAATGTAATGTTCTTACATTCTCAAATCAAAATGTTTTGTTTCATCTTGGTTTCACATTAATCTGTGTCCACTTGAGCTGCCTCGTGCCTTCATTCTCCTCTATGGGCCAGGCTTCCCAACTGGACTACATTTTCCCATGATGTGCCATGCTCACATGGTTCCCATGATGCACCTGTGACAATCTGTACCCCTGTGTCCACGCTTTTCAAAAGATTATGATTCATTTTGTACAAAGTGTGCCTTGTGAGGTATCATTTGAAAACTCATAATTTGCTGATCATTATTGTCCTGGTAATATATGTGTGGCAATATTGTATGTAAAGTTATAAGATTCCTCTGTATGTTAGTACTAAGATATGATCCAAGTCTGGGGAGCAGCCACAAACCAGTTCCCTGGAGACAAAAGGCAAACTGATGCCTCAGCCATGTGCCAACAAAATCAAATGGACTATCACCTGGTTAAGCAGCCACTCTTTGGCAGGGAAAAGAGTGTGGATGAAAAATCTACATCTTGACAAAGAAACAGCTTGGGGTTCCCATCCACATAGACTTTCTGTCTCCTGAACCCCAGCTCTGCAATCAAAGAACAGAAAAAAGGGAGAACAGAGGCCCCAAATTATCCTCCTTTTCTCTCTGCCCATGGCATCCACAACACCTGAAGAACAAAGGAAACAGCATTGGACTGGGGGAGGGATCCTGACAGAAATAAATTTAGCCAGTAAGATCGCTGAAGCATATGATGAAAGAGACCTTGCTTTTAATTCACACTAGTTTGTTAAGATAGGCATTAGTTGTGTTTTACTTTTATTTTTCTTGTAACCAATTTTGACTTTTACGCTTCACTGCTTATATTCACTTAAAATCTATTCTTTTGTAGTTAATAAATTTGTTTCATTGTTTTATCTAAATCAGTGTGTTTTTGGGTTGAAGTGTTTGGGAAACTCCATTTGGGATAACTGGATTTGTGCATATAATTTTCTATTAATAAAAATAGACTTTATATGAGCTTGTATTGTCCAGGAGAGAGTTGGGCAGTAAAAGATGTACATTTCTGGGGAAAGTCTGGGACTGGGGATTTGCTGGTGTCACTCTGCAGTGTAATTCAAGAATGACTGGCTATAGCACTCATATATTATAACTGGGAGTAATTTATATGCAGGAGGCTGTTGGTGAGCAGATGAGGAGTGGTTGCTCTCAGTGCAAAGGCACCCCAGGTTGGACAACTGAAGGGATGCAACTGTTCATCAATCCAGATTGTACCCTGGATATGTCACAGCACCATATTGGTTCAACCAGAGGTGCATCATGGAATATGGAGTCCAGCCAAGGAGCCTTACCCAGAGAGGAGAATGGGATCATGAAGCACCTGAACTACATCTCCTATGATGCCCTACAGCAACTGAGGCGAACTCAGATTAACCTCGAACTGACCTGAGACAAAAGCACTTCAATTCTGGTCAACAAACCAAAATATTTAGATTATGTTCGACCCAACCTAAAATGAAATATTTCATTTCAGTTTCCTCAGTGAAAAATAAAAAAATAGACAAAATCACAATTATAATATTTTCATTATTGTTCTTTTTTTTAACTGCTGCTGCACATGGAGCGGGGATCTTCCTTGAGCGGTCCACAATGATGCTCAATTCATTGTCCTGGGTTTTCACACTCATAGAATTCAGCCATGTAGATTAATAGTTTATAATTTCCCCACACCTCCCTGCCTCCCAGTGTGCTTACCGTGTGTTAATGCAGAGAAACGCATCTGCCATCATGTTCCAATAGCTGCTGAGCAGGGCTCCCCCCACACACAGTTCTGCCCATGCCACTCCATCCTGACTTGCAGCCCCCTACCATCCCAGTCCTGAGTTTTCCAACACACAGCTCTGCCAATGCCCCTCAATCCCAACCAGTGGGCCCTAGCCCTTGTCACAGGCCCAATGACTCCCTCCATCAGGGGGTCCCATGGGGAGGCAGATCAGCATTGTATGTTGCTAACGCAGTTGCAAGCATCACAAGGCATTTTGGGGGAGGGTCAAAGGTGTGAGTGTGAAATGGAAGATTCCTTGGCAGGTTGCAAGAAGCCAAGAGGAGGAAGGAGGAAGAGAGCAGAGAATGGGTTAACTCGACACTTTAGCTAGCTCCGTGTGAAGATAAGCCGTTGGCCCCAGTCCAAGGTCATGAGCGTGACGAGAAATCTGCAGCTGTCTAGCCATGAAAAAAAGAGAACGAAGTTGAGCAGGGTTGCAGAGATAGCAGTGAGAACAGTGAAAGCGAATGAGACAGCAAAGGCCAACAGGGGGGAAAACAAAGTCTCTGGAGCTGGTGTGTTTTGGGAAGCCGAGGAGGCTACAGCAAGCCAGTTTGGACTGGTACAAAGAGCACCAGAAACAGAGGGAACTGGACGAAAACACCCCCAAAGGAACCCAGGACATAAAACCCTCCCAAGATCAAAGCAAGTTGGAGATTACAGCGGACCCCGGACAACCTGGGCATAGGACAGAACTCCCATCCACCCTTCCCCCTCTTCTTTTTACATTACCCCCAGGCTTGGCCAGCCTCGGGTAGAGCGTGTGTGAGTATGAAAGTGGGTTAGGGCTTGGGGCACTAATGCTTTCTTCCTTCCTCTGAGTGACGTGGGGAGCACCCATCATTCTCCGCTGTTATTTTATTATTTTATTAATAAAGCTTTAAAACTTAGACACTTGGTGTGTTTCGTCAGCTCCTCCCCAAATGATCCCATGGCCTCAGCCTGATCACCTGACGCCTCAGGCAAATTGGTAACAGAAATCTGTCACAGTTTTGGTGGAGAATTGCGGAGGGGCGGGGCCCTGCGGAGCGCACCAACTGTTCTGCCCTTGGCATTTCATGTTTGCTCTGTCCGGCATTGTTGAGAATTTTATGATTAAAGGTGAGCCCCACCCTCAGTCGTAGCATGACTAAGAACCGGAGGGAGGTTTAGCATTCCTCTCTCCACCCCGGTCAGGTGGGGGAAGGGTGCAGGTGGGTCTACCCCCAGTCATAGCAGTACCGGGCAATAGGAAACAATCCTCAGTGCGTACACCCTCAGTTGTAGTATGACTGAGTATAAAAGGAGAACTTAGAGTTTCTCGCTCTGCCCGGGAAGGGTTTTGCATTTGGTATATGGACCCTCGGTGGTAGAGAGGACCGAGTAATACGTAGGGAGGCTTAGCGTCTCTCCCTCCAGCCCAGGAGGGTGAGCATTGTAAATCCCGGTGCCGGTCGGTGTGGGCAGCGTGAAATCTCAAGAGTGTTACTAATGGTTTGTTATAATATGTTCAGAAAACAGAAGGGTACAGCTGCGGACTCGGGAGTCCCGCAGTCGTGGGCGATAGCATCAACGATGGGTTCAAGGCCGGACGTAAGGGCATTAGGGAGCACGGACATGGTAGTCCAGCTACCCGGTCAGCTGGCGTCACGGGAGGCAGGTGAACCTGATACCCGAGCCACGGGAGAGGCGGCAAAGAGGGAAGGGACCCTGCTGCCTCTTTCAAAGGGGGGTGAGGACCCTAAGGGCATAGTAGCAAAAGTAAAGAAAAAAGTAAGTGCAGAGATGGGGAATTTAAATCCCTAAAACAGTACTTAAAATAATAAAATCTGAGTTAATTAAAGTGTCATTTTAAAAAATAAGCAAGTAATTTAAAAAAAAATAAAAAGTTAACTCTGTAAATGCTAAAAAAAATCTAAGCAGTTAAAAAATTTAAAAATATTTTTTAAAAAGTCTTGGTTTCTTTGCAGCCATTCTAAAAAAAAAAGAAAGGGGGGGGGGCATTTCCAAAAAAAGTCTGTAAATAAGCCAAGCAAAAAAAAAACCAATCTTATTTATATCATTTGACTATAAACAATTTAGTCAAATTTGCTAAAAAAAACATAAGGGGTGTCTATTAAAACGTAACTGCCCCAAATAAATATAAATGTAATCTATATAAGCTGTGTATAAATTAAAGTAGTATAAAAATATTAAAAAACAAACAAAATAAATTGGTTTTATTTTTAAATAATACCACTAAAATCCATTTAAATATTTCATTCAAAATTGCAAAACCAAAAAATGTTTTTTGCCGAACACAGGTAACTAGAGTGTTGTTTGGCTTTGGTATTTGGCATTTAACCTTTAAGGGGTAACTCAATGCTTTACAAAATTTAAAATGTTTTTAAATAAAAACTAAAGTCATGGCTGCAACAAAGCAGTCAAAGCCAAAAAAAAAATTAAATTTGTTTTTTGGTAACAAAATAGCAAATAAAAGCTGTAATAAAAAAAACAACAGTGCCCCACACTGAGCCTTGAGGTGGCTCTGGGTAATCAAACTATCACTTTGCCAAGGGTACATAAAAATTTTATAAGCACAAAAACAGGTACACCTTATGTAAAAATTAATATGGCTAATAGTATAAAAATTAAATTATAAAAAAATTGCATTTTCCCCAAAACATATGCAGTATATATTATTAAAAAAAAATTAAAAAATGCAAACCTACCATGCTACTTAATTAAAATACTATAAGGGCTCCAAAGGGAGCCATAAAGGGTTGTGTTTTCCTTTTCAAATCACTGTTTGTTTTTAAAATAAAAAATTAAGTGCATAAGTGCAGATAGTAACCCTAGCCACCGTGTCAGAGGAAGGGTGGAAACTGAAATGGTGACCCCTCACAACAAAATGTTGATTCGGGGTCAAGGGGGGACTGTCACAGGCCCAAGGACTCCCTTCCTCAGGGGGTCCCATGGGGAGGCAGATCAGCATTGTATGTTGCTAACGCGGTTGCAAGCATCACAAGGCATTTCGGGGGAGGGTCAAAGGTGTAAGTGTAGAGTGGAGGGCAAGGCATTTCGGGGGAGGGTCAAAGGTGTGAGTGTGAAATGGAAGATTCCTTGGCAGGTTGCAAGAGGCCAAGAGGAGGAAGGAGGAAGAGAGCAGAGAATGGGTTAACTCGACACTTTAGCTAGCTCCATGTTTAAAAAATAGGGTCCAAGGTCATGGGCGCAACAAGAAATCTACGGCTATCTAGCCATAAAAAAAATAAAAATAATAATAATTAAAAAAAAAAGTTAAGCAGGCCTGCAAAAATAGCAATAAAAACAATAAAAACAAATAAAACAGCAAAGGCAAACAGGGGGGAAAACAAAGTATCTAAAGCCGGTGTGTTTTAAAAAGCCAAGAAGGCCACAGCAAGCCAGTTTGGACTGGTACAAAGAGCATCAGAAACAGAGGGCACTGGACGAAAACACCCCCAAAGGAACCCAGGACATAAAACCCTCCCAAAAGCCAAAGCAAGTCAGAAATTACAGCGGACCCTGGACAACCTGGGCATAGGACAGAACTCCCGTCCACCCTTCCCCATCTTCTTACGTTACACTCAGGCTTGGCCAGCCTCGGGTAAAGCATGTGTGAGTATGAAAGTGGGTTAGGGCTTGGGGCACTAATGCTTTCTTCCTTCCTCTAAGTAACGTGGGAAGCACCCATCACTCTCCGCTGTTATATTATTATTTTATTAATAAAGCTTTAAAACTTAGACACTTGGTGTGTTTCGTCATCTCCTCCCCAAACAATCCTGTGGCCTCAGCCTGATCACCTAACGCCTCAGGCAAGTTGGTAAGAAAAATCTCACCCTCATACACACAGCTCTGACAATGCCCCTTCATCAGGACACACAACCTCCCCTGCTAGCCCAATCCTGGGCTCCCCACACATAGTGCTCTACTAATGTCCCTACCTCCTGACCTGCAGCCCCACTGCTATACCAGTCCTGGGCTCCCTTCCCTGCCCCCTTAGCTCTTCTGATGCCCCTCAGTCCTAAACAGCCCAAATAATTCCTTTCTCTTCCACATGGTTTTGTCCCTAATTTGTACAATCAACTCCACTTCTGTGGCACACATGAACTTCAGGGCCTACATTTTCAAACCTTCTCTCATTTTGGGCACCTCCATTTTTGTGTCCAGCTTAAGATACCAAAGGCCTTGTTTCCCAGAAGCATTGAAACCACTCAGTTCCCATTGTTTCGAAACTACATCATAGGTATGGAACAGCTTCTGTAGGAGGAGAGATTAATTAGATTGGGACTTTTCAGCTTGGAAAAGAGACAACTAAGGGTGATATGACAGAGGTTTATAAAATCATGACTGGTGTGGAGAAAGTAAATAAGGAAGTTTAATTTACTCCTCATAATACAAGAACTAGGGGTCACCAAAAGAAATTACTAGGCAGCAGGTTTAAAACAAACAAAAGGAAGTATTTCTTCACACAAAGCACAGTCAACCTGTGGAACTCTTTGCCAGAGGATATTGTGAAGGCCAAGACAATAACAGAGTTCAAAAAAGAACTAGATAAATTCATGGAGGCTAGATCCATCAATGGCTATTAGCCAGGATGGGCAGGGATGGTGTCCCTAGACTCTGTTTGCCAGAAGCTGGGAATAGACGACAGGGGATGGATCACTTGATGATTACCTGTTCTGTTCATTCTCTCTGGGGCACCTGACATTGGCCACTGTTGGAAGTAGGATACTGGGCTAGATGGACCTTTGGTCTGACCCAGTATGTCCATTCTTATGTTCTTATGGAGCGCACAGCACCTCTGAAAATCAGACCTTCAGTGTCTGGAGTTGGGCATCTAAAAAATGGAGGCGTATAAAATTAAAGGCCTCTTTTGAAAATGTGGGCCTGAAAGATCTGGGTTCCCTGCTCCAGGATGAGAAGTGCACATTTTACCCACTGTGTTGCATTGATGTGCCAGATTCTTGGCTGAGGTAAATCGGCATAGCCCCATTGAAGCCAAGAGAGTTACAATGATTCATACCAACTGGCCCATCAATGGTTACGTCCTTATACAGTGGATATGTTAGAACAAAGAAACTCCCTGAAATTAATGGAGGCACCAGCAGCCCTATGGAGCACGTGCCACTTATTCTTTATTGATTCTCCACAAATCACATCAAATGAGGACATATTTTCCTCCTAATCACTCTCCTCAGGGCATCCTTCACTTCTGCATTCCTCAGGCTGTAGATAAGTGGGTTCAGCATGGGGATCACCACTGTATAGAACACAGACACCACCATGTCCTGGTCGAGGGCATAGCTGGAACTGGGCCGTAAATACATAAAGCTAAGAGTCCCATATAACATAGTGACTACAGTCAGGTGGGAGGTACAGGTAGAGAAGGCTTTTCTCCTCCCCTTGGCAGAACGGATCTGCAGGATGGCTGCCAGGATGTACAGGTAGGAGACAAGGATGATCAGGAGAGAAATGGTTGCTTCCACGCTTCCCAAGATGAAGAGCAGCATCTCGTTGATGGTGGTATCGGAGCAGGAGAGTGCTAAGAGTGGGGGGATGTCACAGAAAAAATGACTGATGATGTTGGAACTGCAAAAGGACAAGCTAAAAGTAAAACACGTGTGTATCATAGAACTTACAGCGCTGCAAGCATACGAGCCAGCCACCAGCTGGGCACAGACTCTGGGGGACATGACAGCTGTATAGAGTAGTGGGTTACAGACAGCCACATACCGGTCATATGCCATTGCCGACAGAAGCAAGAGATCAGCAGTCGCGAAGATAACAAAAAAATACATTTGTGCAGCACAGCTGATGTAGGAGATGGCTTTGCTGTCTGCTAAGAAGTTCACCAACATCTTGGGTATGACAGCTGAGCTGTTACAGGCATCTACCAGGGACAAGTGGCTGAGGAAAAAATACATGGGCGTGTGAAGCTGGGAATCCATCCTGATTAATGCAATCATCCCAAGATTCCCCATGAGGGTGATAAGGTAGATTGTGAGGAACAACACAAAGAAGGTGACCTGCAGCTCTGGACAATCTGGGAATCCCAAGAGAATGAACTCAGCCATTGTGGTATAATTGGCCATGCTCTGGTATTCATCCTATGATATCTGTGGAGAGACATGCAGCAGAAGATCATTTGCAAATAGAGTCCTTCCCTAAAACTGACCTTGACTTCAGGAGCAAATGCACCAAGTACAGTCAGAAGAAGGTTGATTTGTCCCAGCAGCAGGGCCATCTTTAGGCATAGGCAACATACTCAGCTGCGTAGGGCACCTGAAAATTTGGGGCACCACTGGGTCTTAGTGTCTACCCCCCATCTTTCCTGTCTCTGTTCTGACCCTTCCAGCGGGCTCCCACAGCTGGCTGCTGTAGCCTGGTGACTCTTCCTCAGGAGGGGATCTAGTAGTTAAAAGTGAAAAAGTCTCCAGCCTGCCAGACCTATTAGCACAACACTGAAACTGTTAAAGAGCCATGCAAGGGGTAATGAAGCCATTTAACAGGCATTTGCGAAACCCCAGGTATATACTGTCAGTTTCTGAATTTACTGACAAAAACAGTTGTGCATTACTGTAATATTTACTCAGCACATGTTAGTCTACAGGACCTTAGTTTAAAAATTGCTTTAAAAATATTTCATTAGTGTGTTGGTGAAGATTATAAAATCACATCTCTAAAAAATCCTTGCATAGATTTTTAGATGCACAATCATCTTTAGCCTTAAATGCTTAGAACTTCAGACATAGAGTTTTTTAAATAAATCCTTCAAAAGACCACCCTTATCTAAAATACACATTTTAATTACTATAGTAAAAAAAAACTTGCTTCCAAAGTCTTCCTGTCCTTTCTGTCCATCCCTTTCTCCCTTCACTCTCTCGCCCACCCACTGAAGAGAGCCCTAAAAGAGACAACACCCCTTTCCTTCCAGATAGCTGGACAAAGAGTTTCCCTTTCTTTACTTCTGACAATCTGATGAACTAGATTTAAGAGAAGCCTCCAGCAAAATCAGTACCTTAGTAAGATATAAAATCCTTTGTTATGCCTAAAATCTTTGGAAACATATTTTTTAAAGTTGGTGAAATTTCATAAACATGTCTATTGTTATGGAGATCACACAAAGTAAATTAGTGTTCCCTTTTTCTGAAAACAATGAACATTGTTATGAACACATTAAACCTCTGTGACTGATTAATTTAAAATAATGTCTGTTTCAGTGAGTTAAATATGTAGTAATCTGGAATTATTACTTTATGAAGGCTTAAGAGTACATTTAAAATATAAAATCTGCTTAGAAATACTGATTAAGAAACTGTAAAACAGAGAAGAGCTGCATCATGTATTCCCTAATATTTAATGTTGCATTCAGCAAGACAACTGACTCACCCTTACTACAAAGTTTTTGCAAATAAATGTCTGACAAACTTCAGGGCATATCAAAAAACCTGTGACTGACATTTTTTATTCCCAAGTTTAGTGCTTTTAATTAGGTACCTTCTGCATGTCCATTCTGCGTGAGGGAGAGGGTACGGGGGTCTCTGCGGGGAACTGTGACTCTCTGCCACCATGAGGCGGGCTGGGCATCTTGTTATCCTTTGCTGCCTCATCCCTCCCCCCCTGCCCCTGCTCCACTGGGCTGCGAGCTCGGGCTGCCATAGGGCATAGGGGCACCAGTTTAATAATACTGCGTAGGGCCCCATAAATCCTAAGGACGGCCCTGCCCAGCAGAAATGTGTCTGATACTAGCCCTGCAGTGCAAACTGAGAATCAGTAGCCACTGGAAGTAGAGCCCTGCATGGGACTACTTTTAATCCCGCTCTATCCCGTCCTGCTATTATGGCAGCAGGTCCTGTGGGACCCACGGGATCCCAGTTCCGCTTCAGGGCTCTACACTAGTTCCGCGCAGGACTCTATCTGGAAGGCAACACAGGCCTGGAGGATACCAGATCCTTTGTGTAGGGCCTGATTCTGCAAGGTGCTGGTAGGTGCTGAAATCAGTGGAAAGGTTCCCAATCGGAGACAGATCCAGTCCAGTGTTCTTCCTGATGCGTACTGAGCACCATCACCTCCCAGTAAATTTAATGGAAGACAAGGGTGCTGATCTCCATGCAGGATAAGACCCTTTCATTCATCCACAGTCTAATATATTTTGCCATCAGGAGATTTCGCCTGACATTCAACCTAAATTCTCCTTTTCTCCATTACATCCCAGGACTCCCGTTTAGAACCTTTGTGGTACTTACACCCAGGGGTGGCTCTATGTTTTTTGCCACCCCAAGCATGGCTGTCAGGCGGCTTTCGGCGGCATGCTTGCAGGCGGTCCGCTGGTCACGCAGATTCGGCGGCATGCCTGCGGGAGGTCCGCTGGTGCCGCACCTTCAGTGTCCCTGCCGCCGAATTGCGGCCGAAGCCGCGGGACCGGCGGACCTCCCGCAGGCATGCCGCCGAACGCAGCCAGACTGCTGACCTCACAGCGACCGGCAGGCCACCCCCCGCAGCTTGCTGCACTGATGCCTGGAGCCGCCCCTGCTTACACCATTCCTTCTGGGCCAGATTTTCAAAAGAGCACAGCACCCAGCAACCCCTATTTAGGCACCTAAAGGAAGTAGTTCTTTATTTTCCAAGATTCCTTTCATTTACTCATTTCCCCATTCCATCTCGAAAAGCTTTCATGTTGTCCGGCCCAACTGATTATTTATAAACCTCAGTGCTGCCTGTTGCTTTTATTTCTGTTCCCCAAACCATTTTTCGTGAATTGTTGTCCACTTAATATGTCCTACATAGTGTTTTTAGGGATAGACGCTAGACTTCAGGGACAGTATTCCCCAGGATTGCTTTTCTTTCCTTTATCAAAATCTGCATCACGTCTGCTCTTCTCTTGTCTTTTTGTTCTGTGTTTGTACAGTACCTAGCACAGTGGAGATCGAGATGGAGACCCGGGACTACAGCTCCTAGGTGTTACTGCAATACATATAAATTCATTAATAATAATCAACATCATCATCGTCAATAGCTTAGTAAAGACAAATATTTATGCACTGTTGTAAAGATAAAGAATAGCTGGAATTGTTCAATAAATATATATTTGAAACAAAGCTGGATGATACTGATATTATATAATGATCATTACATACTTTCTGTTCCAATTCTAATCTAAGGAGGATGTTAAATATCACTTTTACAGTCAGCATTTTTAAATCAGCAGACCTGGATAACTTACACCCCAAGACTTTCAAAAGTATTGACCAAGGAGCTCTCTGGACCTCTGCTGATAATTTTTAATAAGTCTTGGACAAATGGGGAAGATCTGGAAGACTGGAAGAAAGCTGATGATGTGCCAATGTTTAGAATATTTAACTTCAATCTGAGGCAAAATGAAAGAATGGATGATATGGGACTCAATCAATGAAGAATAAAAAGATGATAATGTAATTAATCCTGACCAACATGGTTTCATGGACAATAGGTCTTGCGAAGCAAATTTAATATACCTCTATGCAGAGATTACAACCCTGGCTGGTAAATTGTTTGAAGTAAAATTTACTTAGAATTCTGGGAGGCGTTTTCCTTAGCCTCACACGATATCATAAAGCAGGGCTGTGAAGAGGATGTAGAGGTAATTATAGATAACCAATTTAATATGTGCTCCCAGTGTGATCCTATGGCTAAAAGGGCTAATGCCATACCTGACTGCATGAAGAGTGGACCATTAAATGAGAGTAGGGAGGTGACATTTCCTCTCAATACAACATTGGTGGCACCATTGCTGGGAAATTGTATCTTGTTCTGGTATCAGTTTACACACACATACACACACACATAGAGAGAGCTCTGCCAATGCCCTTCAGTCCTGAACTGCAGTGCTCCCTGGTATTCCAAGCCTGAGACCCGACCATAGTTCTGCCGATACCTTTGAATCCTAACCTTCAACTACCCCCTTGCTATTCTAGCCACAGGCTACACACTCACACACATAGGGTGACCAGACAACAAATGTGAAAAATTGGGACAGGGGTGGGGGGTAATTGGAGCCTATATAAGAAAAAGACCCCAAAATCAGGACTGTCCCTATAAAATCAGGACATCTGGTCACCCTACACACAGAGAGAGAGAGAGAGCGAGAGCGAGAGAGAGAGAGCACTCTGTTGATGCCCCTCAACCTTGACCCACAGCCTCCCTGCTATTCCAGCCCTGGACTCACCATTCACTGCTCTGACCCACAGTCTCTCTGCCAGTCCAATACTGTGATCTACTACATATCTCATTTTACCGGAGTCCATCAGTTTCCGTTTAACCTGAACATTCGCACAGTTAGTTGACAGATTTCAGAGTAGCAGCCGTGTTAGTCTGTATCCGCAAAAAGAACAGGAGTACTTGTGGCACCTTAGGGCTGGTCTACACTAACCCCCCCACTTCGGACTAAGGTACGCAAATTCAGCTACGTTAATAACGTAGCTGAATTCGAAGTACCTTAGTCCGAAGTTACCGCGGTCCAGACGCGGCAGGAAGGCTCCCCCGTCGATGCTGCGTACTCCGCTCGCCGAGCTGGAGTACCAGCGTCGAAGGCGAGCACTTCCGGGATCGATCCGGGGCACTTCCGGGATCGATCCGGGATCGATTTATCGCGTCTTAACCAGACGCGATAAATCGAACTCAGAAAATCGATTGCTTACATCCGGGCCCGGATGTAAGTGAAGACGTACCCTAAGAGACTAACAAATTTATTTGAGCATAAGCTTTCATGGGCTACAGCCCACTTCATCAGATGCATGTAGTGGAAAATACAGTAGGAAGATATATATATATACACAGAGAACATGAAACAATGGGTGTTACCATACACACTATAAGGAGAGTGATCAGTTAAGGTGAGCTATTATCAGCAGGAGAGAAAAAGAACTGTTTGTAGTGGTAATGAAAATGGCCCATTTCCAGCAATTGACAAGGAGATGTGAGGAACTGTAGGGGGGGCGGAAATAAGCATGAGGAAATAGTTTTACTTTGTGTAATGGCCCATCCACTCCCAGTCTTTATTCAAGCCTAATTTAATTTAATTTAGGCTTGAATAAAGACTGGGAGTGGATGGGCCATTACAAAAATAAAACTATTTCCTCATGCTTATTCCCCCCCCTACAATTCCTCACATCTCCTTGTCAATTGCTGGAAATGGGCCATAATCATTAACACTACAGTTCTTTTTCTCTCCTGCGGATAATAGCTCACCTTAACTGATCACTCTCCTTATAGTGTGTATGGTAACACCCATTGTTTCATGTTCTCTGTGTATATATATATATATATATCTTCCTACTGTATTTTCCACTACATGCATCCGATGAAGTGGGCTGTAGCCCACGAAAGCTTATGCTCAAATAAATTTGTTAGTCTCTAAGGTGCCACAAGTACTCCTGTTCTTTTTACAGTTAGTTGAAAAAGTCTATGATTTTAAAAAATAGTTCTCATGGGTATCAGTACAGACATGGTTAAAATAATGGAATTTCAATTAGTGTTTGGTTTTTAAATATATATATAAATATATATTATCCCTTATGAGTGCACTCAGTCAAAAAGACACAGGTTTTATGGTTTGAATAGAAGTTAAAATAATTCATTTATTTGACACCTTTATATATTCTGAAAGAAATGAGCAACCAATGGCATGTAACCATGGCATGTAATGCTATATAGATATAGATAATGTCATTTCTTGTGTCATTTCTGCAAATTGTGGCATATCTAGCTAAAAGATTAGCAACCCAGTTCACTCTCATTATATGAAGCCCAGACATGTCAAGGTCTCCAGTTCAGGAAGGTACTAAAGTACAATCCTAACTTTAAGCACCTATGTAGTCTTATTGATTTCAACAGGACTACTCAGTGTGATTAATACATTCATAGATTTTTACAGCCAGAAGGGAATAATTGTTTTTCATTTTGGGGGGGAAAAACATATTTCCCTGCCTCATTTTTCAAAGTCATCTAGTTCTACAAATCAAACACTATATTTACTTTGTGGTTTATTTTAAGGGGAAACCACTCCTGAAATCTAAAACCAAGGAAGAACATAGCAAGTGAAATCCACTGAAAAAGATTCCCCAAACTTACATTCTTAGGTATTTCGTTGTCTGGACTTCATCCGTTCCACCATGCAGAAAGACTAGTTAGAACCTGCCTCAGGAGTTAAATCTGTGTTCATTTTAGTGGCTTTCCTGATCAGAGGTTGTTGCTCGTGCTGACTAGAAAAGACCTATCTGAATTAACAATTTAACTTTCATCACCAATGAGACAGATCTGTGGCTGACTCTCAAGTTCTCTCTTGCTTTGTGGATCAAGGAGGGCGTTATATTTGCCTCACAGTACAAAATCCCAGTTGTGGATAATCTTCAGTAGCATATAAAATCCTTGTGCAGCATTGCCCCCTACAGAGAGCAAGGATTTGCTGGTCCCTCCAGTGTTTCCTCACACCTGTTCCAATGACTCCAGCTGTGACATCATCTCAACAACCTCCCTAGGTCATTAATTCCCTTGCACAATCACCATAACACTTAGAAACTATTTCCTAATATCTGAAGTCCCAATCCAATGCCCATTGAAATCAATGGAAAGACTCCCATTGAGCTCAATAAGTTGTGGATCAGGCCTGTGGATCATCACCTCTAGAATGCTAGCTGCTATTTAATCAAGTTTGGCTGAACCAAGCTCTAAAGACTAGTTTATGCTCCCATTGAAATCAGTGCAGTCTTTGACAGGGTTACTGTCCTACTGGATAGGAGGGAAGGAGTAGATGTGATAGGTTTTAATTTTAGTCAGACAAGGTGGATGAGGTAATATCTTTTATTGGACCATCTTCTGTTGATGAGCGAGACAAGCTTTCAAGCTTACACAGAGCTCTTCTTCAGGTCTGGGAAACTAACTCAGAGTATCACAGCTGAATACAAGGTGGAACAGATTGTTTAGTATAAGTAGTTAACACATATTTCAAGGGACCATTCAAGGTGAAATGGCCCATTAAAACCCTTCCAGTCATAAGGGGGGAAAGAAAGAAAGGGGGGATGCAGTTGTGGGAGGTTGCTAGTGGGTTACAGATTGTTGTAATGAGCCATAAACACTGTGTCTCTATTCAGTTTAGGATTTTTAGCATCTAGCAAAATGATGAATTTAAGCTCCCAGGCTCATTTTAGAATCATAGAATCATAGAAGATTAGGGTTGGAAGAGACCTCAGGAGATCATCTAGCCCAACCCCCTGCTCAAAGCAGGACCAACACTAATTTTTCTGTGTGTCTCAGAAAATTGCGCCTTAAGCTCAGATGCGTTTATGACACTTCCATATGACTTCTTTAAAATATCGAAGCATTCTACATTGGATGCCTTGCTACCAGCTCCTAAGGCCACCTTCAATGCTGGGGGTAATAAGCTTTCAATAATCTTCCTTCTTTTGACTTTGTCAGAAATCTCACTGTCTTCCATCATCTCTTTGCCTTGTGCTTGCCAAGTAGGATAATCTTCTTCTCCACTGGGTCTGGGTGAATTACCCCAAAAACATTTCAGTTTAAATTTCACATCACTCACAGTTTCACTGGCAGGTTTTCAGCACCCTCTCTAACAAAAGATGTTGCATGTCAGGAGGGAGACTCACAGCAGGAGCAGAGGCTTCTACTGGACCTTAATCTATAACTGGTGTAGCATCTGTTAACCACCTAGTCCAGGGGTCTCAAACTCAATTTACCTTAAGGCCGGTGCCAATCCTCAAATCCTCCCAGTAGGCCAATAATGTCACTCATGCCGCCCAGAACCCACCCCCCAAAACTCCGCCCCCCAAAAACTCCACCCCCACCTGCCTAAGGTTCTGGGAGGGAGTTTGGGTGGGGGAGGAGGTCTGGGGTAGGGGATTGGGGTGCAGGCTCTGGGAGGGAGTTTGGGTGCAGAAGGGGTGAGAGGTTGGGCTCTGGGGTGCAGGCTCTGGGCTGGGGCAGGAGGTGGGGGTGCAGGAGGTGTTGCAGGCTCTGGGAGGAAGGAGGGGGGAGGGGTTCAGGCTCTGGGATGGTGTTTGGGGATGGGAGGGGGTGTGGGAAGGGGGAGGAGGTGCAGGCTCTGGGAGGGAGTTTGGGGTCGGGAGGGGGTGTGTGGGAAGGGGGAGGCGGTGTAGGCTCTGGGAGAGGGCCGGGGGGTGCGGCACTTACCTGGGGCTCCAAGGCGGGGCGGGCCGGGGGGCCTCCACTTGCTGCTGCCCCCAGGCACCGCCCCCGCAGCTTCCCATTGGCCACAGAGGCGCTTGGGGCAGGGGCAGCACGTGGAGGCACAGCCGTGCCTCAGGACCACAGGGAGGGGCCGGCAGACACGGGGAGTGAGCAGGCAGATGCCGCTCAGCTCTGCTGCGCTGCTGGGGCCCCGGGCCATTGTAAATCACCTGGTGGGGGTGGGGAGCGCCCGGGGGCGGCAGGCGGGGCTAAGGGAGAGACCCGGCCCCAAAACTTCTCAAGCCCTGTGGGCCACACTGAGGAGGTTCGTGGCCCGCGGGCCGGGAGTTTGAGACTCCTGACCTACTCTGTCTTTCACCCACAGGTGTAAGCACAGCCTGTGTCTCAGTCTTGAACCCTCTGTCACGATACACAGAATATCACTGCTCCCTGCACTGAGTACTCTGGGCACAGAGCCAGTGGATATAAATGGCAAAATGGCAAAATGAATAGAAGTCACATTCCATTTCTGCCCTAGCTTCTGCAACACACATTTCCTTCCTATGTTTATCACAGAAACAGCATCTTCAAATTCACAGAGAATCATATCTTTTTATTCTCCCTTCACCCTTCTCATATTAGTCACATGACTAAAGATTCTAATAGCCCTCTTAATTTCTGCTGTATTATCAACAGGGGACACATCACTGACCAAAATGGTCCCATAAGGATCTAACCCTAACTGTGTGCAAGTTTCATTATCTTAATAATATTAATACAGTATACACATTCAATAATATCCAATAACACCACATTATTTTATAACTAATTGTAATATTCCTCAAAAGAATTCAGAGGTGAGCTCTGAGCAGTCCTCAAGTCCCTGTCTGTTCAGGCGCCAATTTGTAACACTGACAGACCCCAATTGTCAGCGGGCGGGATCGAATGTGGGTCCTCTAAAGCTTAGTGCATGAGCCAAAAGCCACATGGCTCTTAGCTATGGCTGTAGAGCAGACTCATTAATATCTCTAAGTGGTCCCGGTGCCACTAGAGAGGACAGAACACCACACCCAGGAGGTGTGTGGTTTACATAATGTTCTCATAACTCACACTGGTATCTAGCGGAGTTTATCCCTTAGTTCAGGTACCACAGGTTCTTATTTCTAGTACTTAAAGTGTTAACTTCAAACTCCACTGTTGGCCCAAGTTAGGTTGGTTATAAATATGGAGCTTAATATGAGGTTTGAACTTGGGGAGACCTCAGATGCTTGGGACAAACTTCTTAGTATAGGGGAAATATGGATTCAACTCTGGTAGAGTTTAGGTAACTACCTCTCCCTCTGGTAGCTAGGCCGTGGAAGAGATTTATTAGTCCATGCTGCTTTAATTACTGGAGTTAGTCTTTTAGCTCAAGTGGTAGATAAAGGCCACAGATAACTCTCATATAAAGGGAGACTGAATAGACAGGGACTGTTTACCTTAGAAAAGAGATGAATAAACAGGGATGTGATAAAAGAATATAAAGTAATAAATGGCATAGAGAAGATTGACAGGGAACTTCTGTTCTCCCTGTCTCATAACACAAGAGCAAAGGGACATTCAATGAAATTTAAAGGTGAGAAATTCTGTTTACTTACTCTTGTATGATTAATGGAAATAAGAAATCAAAACTATTTGATATCTAAAATGAAAAGTTTCATTTGACAATGTAGCATTAAAAATAGTTGGCGAACTAAACGATACAGGTATAACTTTACCTTTTTAATCTATTGTCTTTTTTGTGTGTCATTTTCTTTCTTCTCTTCTCTCCCCTCTGTCCTTTTCTGTATCTGCCCAACTGTTTATGTTGGCTTTGATGTGTTCTAAAGTTGGGCAGATAATGTGGAACCCAGAATTTGACACAGTACCCCAGCCAAGGCCTGGCTACTGCCAAGAAGAGCAGAACAATTGCCTCCCGTGTCTTACATACAACTCTTCTGATAATGCACCCCAGAATGGTATTAGCCTTTTTCACAACTGCATCACACTGTCAACATATTCAGTTTGTGACCCGCTCTAACCCTTAGGTCCTTTTCAGCAATACTACCACCTATTCAGCAGTTATTCCTCATTTTGTAGTTGTGTATTTGATTTTTTCTTCCTATGTGAAGTACTTTGCACTTGTCTTTATTGACTTAATTATCCAAGTCATTAATGAAAATATTGAATAGTATCAGACCCAAGACTGACCCCTTCATGTCTTCCTAGTTTGACAATGAACCATAGATAACTACTCTTGGAGTATGGTCTTTCAATCAGTTGTTCACCCACTTGATGATTGCCCCGTTCTGTTAATTTCCTCTGAAACATCTGGCACTGGCCACTGTGGGAAGATAGAATACTGGGTTAGATGGACCATTGGTCTGACCCAGTATGACCATTCTTACGTTCACTTTATAGTAATTTAATCTAGATCGCATTTCACTATTTGCTTATGAGAATGTCATGTGGGGCTATGTCAGAAGCCATACTAAAATGAACCATTGTTGTATGCAGTGTTGTTGTACCCATGTTGGTTCCAGGACATTAGAGACAAGGTGAAGTAATATCTTTTATTGGACCAACATCTGTTGGTGAGAGAGACCAGCTTTGGAGCTTACACAGAGTTCTTCTTCAGGTCTGGGAAGCTAACTCAGAGTGTCACAGCTAAATACAAGGTGGAACAGATTGTTTAGCATAAGTAGTTAACACATATTTCAAGGGACCATTCAAGGTGAAGTGGCCCATTAACATCCCTCCTGTCATAGGGAGGAAAGGAAGTGGAGTGGGGGTGAGGAAAGAAGCTGGGAGGGGGAATTGTTAGTGGATTACAGATTGTTGTAACGACCCATAAATCCAGCGTCTCTGTTCAGTCCCTGATTTTTAGTGTCTAGAAAACTTAAGAATTTAAGCTCCCAGGCTCATCTTTTGAAAATGTTGTGCAGGTTTCCTTTGAGGATGAGGACTGCGAGGTCACATATATAGTGATCACTTTGTGAAAAGTGTTCACTCACAGGTGGTGCGGTGTTTTGGTCTTTTATCATTTTCCTGTGTGAGTTAATTTAAGAGCATAGTGTCCAATTTCACTCACATAGTTGAAGGAATCTGCTTCAATACAGAAATAAAACCCCCTCTGACTGCACACCTCTAAGTTGTCATCTACCACCCCACACTGGAACCCATATGGGATATCAAACAACATACTCAATGGGGACCCCATCCTGAAAGAAATATTTCCTGAACCCCCTCTTCTGGCCTTCAAACACCCCTCCAGTCTCTCCAAGCTCATCATCAGAAGCAAGCTCTTCACAGACCAGGACCCACCAACTCAAAGTGGCACCAGACACTGCCAGAACAACAGATGCAAAACCTGCAGACATATCTCCACTTCTACTATGACCAGCACCCCCACACACACACACCTTTCAAGATACATGGTTCTTATATATGTCTATCACAACATGTAGTGTACCTCCTCCAGTGCACAAAATGCCCCCAATGGCAACTTTGTATGTGAAACCAGACAATCACGATTCTCTCGAATGACCTCACACAGGAATGTGATCAAAGACCAAAACACACCACCTGTGGGAGAACACTTTTCACAAAGTGATCATTCTATATCTGACCTCTCAGTCCTCATCATCAAAGGAAACCTGCACAATACTTTCAAAAGACGTGGGGATTACAATAGATGAGAAGCTGGATATGAGTCAACAGTGTGCCCTTGTTGCCAAGAAGGCTAACGGCATATTGGGCTGGATTAGTAGGAGCATTACCAGCAGATTGAGAGAAGTGATTATTCCCCTCTATTGGCATGAGTGAGGCCACATCTGGAGTATTACATCCAGTTTTGGGCCCCTCCGAAAGGATGTGGACAAATTGGAGAGAGTCCAGCAGAGGGCAACGAAAATGATTAGGGGGCTGGGGCACATGACTTACGAGGAGAGGCTCAGGGAACTGGGGTTATTTAGTCTGAAAAAGAGAAGAGTGAGGGGGGATTTGATAGCAGCCATCAACTACCTGAAGGGGGGTTCCAAAGAGGATGGAGCTCGGCTGTTCTCAGTGATGGCAGATGACAGAACAAGAAGCAATGGTCTCAAGATGCAGTGGGGGAGGTATAGGTTGGAGATTAGGAAAAACTATTTCACTAGGAGGGTGGTGAAGCACTGGAATGGGTTACCTAGAGAGGTGGTGGAATCTCCATCCTTAGAGGTTTTTAAGGACAAAGCCCTGTCTGGGATGATTTACCGCGGGTCCAGACGCGGCAGGCAGGCTCCCCCATCGATGCCGCATACTCCTCTCGCCGAGCTGGAGTATCGGCGTTGACGGCGAGCACTTCCGGGATCGATCCGGGATCGATTTATCGCGTCTAGACAAGACGCGATAAATCGATCCCAGAAGATCGATTGCCTGCCGCCGAACCAGGAAGTAAGTGTAGACGTACCCTCAGATACTCACCAACACAGCCCCCCAATGCAGAACTTAGCATACCTCCTCTCAGACAGATCCCAGGCAAACTGCCTCTGTTAGCCTCCACTGTTCGCCGCTCAGCTGGTTCGCTGCTGACTAACTGGTAAGTGGATGGTCAGGAGGGTCTGAACCATGGAATGCAGAAAGCCACCCACCCATGAGGCCACCACCATCTGGCCACACACGTGCCCAATCATGATGGTCGTGTAATGCAGGGGTTTGCAGGTCATCGGCCATCACCGTGAGGAGGAAGATTTCAGTGCATCCAAAGAAATGGGACCAGAAGAGCTGTGCCATGCAGTCACCAAAGGAGATGGTTTTCCTCTCAACCAGGAAGTCTGCTATCGGTTTTGGGGCTGTGACAGAAGAGTAGCAGATGTCTACAAAGGACAGGTAGTTAAGGAAGAAATACATAGGGGAGTTCAGACGCTTACTGTGATTAATCAAGATTTCCCAGCACAACAACAACATAGAAGATTAAAAACAGCACAAAATAAACTTGCTGTAACTCCTGCTTCTGGGTGAGTCCCAAGAAGATTAATTCAGTCACATTCCGTGCAGTGTCCATGTACTCAGTGTAAAGGATGGGTATGCCATATAAAGGTAATCCACCTGCCATGATACAAAATAAGAATATCAATAATATTCAGCTATTGGCCAATGATGAAGTGAATTTCAAGGTGCATTGACTGAAACGGTAGACTTTGATCAAAAGAAAAAATGGTCAATATGTATCTCAAGGAACAATAGGAAATCAGCTTGAGTTGCTTAAATGCATGAACAGCATATTCTCAAATAATCAGTGTGGAACATTTGGGGACGATTGTTTCTAGTCTTCATACATTACAAAGAGAGCAAATGAATCATCAAAGCTGGGGATCTGGCCCTTTCATTTACTTTGAGTGTAAATGAAAGCCTTAACCATTACTATGTTTTGCAACCAGCCCTTCTATGTTATGCATTGTATTTTATTCTTCAGACAGTTTTCAACCAGGATGACCACATTTCTTATCTTTACATTTGGGCACCTAAATGCTCAAAACTGTTGATTTGTACATGCAAATATGAAACTGAGTTGTCTCACTAAGGAGCCAATGCATGAAAACTGGTCCCTGATTATTTTCATCACAAAGCTCAATGAAACTGAAAATTATTTCACAAAAATGTGCATTTAGTTGAAAATCCATTTTGATTTTTAAAAATGGTTTCAATGGAGAATTTGGACCAACTTTACCAAAAAAAACTAATTGAAACAAAAATGTATTGGCTGTACTCACTGATACACTTTGGCTACTTTGTGCTGCTCCAGAAATGCAAAGTAGCTATAAACCCTGTTTGATTAGACAGTTAAACTCTTTCACCAGAGCAGTGGAAGCAACTGCAGCCTACTGGTGAACTTGACTCTGTATGTGTTATCATTTGACTTGAGGCGACTGAATTAAATTTTCTGTTGTTCAAAAGAAAGTATTTATGAGTGGTCAAAAGCAGGAATGGATTAAATATAGGCAAGAGCGGGGTTTTATTGCTTGTGAACCTGCATCTAATAAACCTATTTTATACATTTTAAAACTAAAATTAAAATAACAAATAAATAATATTATGAAGATTTTTGAAGAGAAATGTTTGTAATAAAGATATTAGAGTCTTCAACATACTCTAGATCAGGGGTGGGGAAATTTTTTGACCCCAGGGCCACATCTTGGAATAGAAATTGTATGGCAGGCCATGAATGCTCACAAAATTGGGGTTGGGGTGCGGGAGGGGGTGAGGGCTCTGGTTGGGGGTGTGGGCTCCAGGGTGGGGCAAGAAATGAGGAGTTCAGGGTTCGGGAGGGGGCGCCAGGCTGGGGCGGGGGAGTGGGGCTTGGGGGGGGCACGGGCTCTGGTGTGGGACTGGGGATGAGGCGTTTGAGGTGTAGGAGGGTGCTCTGCACTGGGACCAAGGGGTTTGGGAGGGCAGGAGGGGGATCAGGGCTGGGGTAGGGGTTTGGGGTGTGGTAAAGGGTGCAGGCTCCGGTTGGGGTGCGGGCTCTGGGGTGGAGTTGGGGATGAGGGGTTTGGAGGGTGCTCTGGGCTGGGATCAAGGGGTTCGGAGGGTGGGAGGGGGATCAGGGCTGGGGCATGGAGTTGGAGCATGGGGAGAGGATCGGGGTGCAGGCTCTGGGCAGCAATTACCACAAGCGGCTCCCAGAAGCAGTGGCATGTCCCTTCTCCAGCTCCTACGCGGAGGTGTGGCCAGGTGGCTCTGCACACTGCCCCATCCGCAGGCACCACCCCTGCAGCTCCCATTGGAGCACCCGAGGGGACCATTGGAGCACGTAGGAGCCAGAGGGGGACCATACTGCGGCTTCTGGGAGCCATGAGGAGCAGTCCCCGACCCTGCTCCCTGGCTGGAGCACCAGAGCAGGAGAATGTGGCTACTTCCAGAAGCCGCGTGGAGTGGCCCCCGACCCTGCTCCCCATCCGGAGCGCCAGAGCGGGGCAAGCCCCAGACCCCGCTCCTCAGCAGGAGCTCGAAAGCTGGCTTAAAACGGCTGGCAGGCCGGATCCGGCCCACGGGCCATAGTTTGCCCTGTTCTAGATGAATTAGTTAGAGACTGATTGTCGGATGCGTGGAATTAGATTGGAATGAAGCATAATAAAATGCTTTCTTTTCATTTACATTAGTAGAGAAAAGCAGAGGGACAACAATGTAAAATACTCAACCTTTCTGGAACACTTATATGGATTGTATTTGCAAATCAAAATACTTACCTGGATGGTGATGAGTTTTATTCCCCCCCAGCTTCTAACCTGCTCCAGTGGCAAAGGTGTTTGGGTCTGAACAATACTAAGCACTTGCAGACTGATAAGGGTGATTTACTGCAGCCTCAGATATAGTGGTCAATATAGATTTTCTGGTTGGTAAATTTCACACAAACACCTGTTTTTACAAGCGCTGTTTTAGGATGTCCTATGTTCCCTGTCAAGATTTGCGAGGGCTAAATTAGTGAACTGGTGAAGTGATTTGGTCAAGGCAGCACTCAGGGATCTTTTCAAATCTACCATTTCCCAATTCACAAAATCTCAGATCTGTCTCCATCCCTCAGTCTGCAAAATCTAAGATTCAAGAAGATCTTTGGGAAAAACTCTCTCTCTCTCTCTCTCTCTCTCTCTCTCTCTCTCTCTCTCTCTCTCTCCTGTGAAGTTACAGCAGAAATACAGTATTTAGAGTAAATCGCATAGTAATAGTGCATCATATACCCAGTTAATGAGCTCCCAGAGGCGTTTCAAGGCTTCTCCATTGGAGACAGTTGTTGAAAAAGCACTTGTCTCTATGGCGTAGGATGCATATTTCAGGCAAACTTTCAAAGCTGTGTTGAGAGTTAGTCCATTTCATTGTTTTCAACACCCCTCTTTCAGGGGTATTGAATCCCTTGACCTTCTCACATTTTCACCAAGCGATGGCCGGTAGATGTCTTTGAACGTTAACAATGTTGTGTTATTTTCTTCTATAGGCACCTTCCTACATAACAAGAGTATACAGGAAGTTCTGTGTCCTCAATTCACTCCTATGCTTAGAAAGGGGAGCTTGAGAAATCTGACAATGGCCAATAAGCCTGGTAGGAATCGCTGTGTATGAACAGCCAGAAGTTGCCATTGCTACTTACATTCCAGGATGTAGCTTATTTTCCACCCCTTTTTTACTCTGGGAAACCCATTGGCGTGGAAGGGGAATTCAGAAGCTTTGTAAAGTCTAGCAGCATCACCGGTACTGTAATGTCCCACCTCATGCTTTAGGCCCTAAAAACCATTCACAGTGAAAGTGTAACCCACTAGTGAATGTGTGTCATAGATTGTCCGGAGACCGCATTGTAGGCAGTCAGGCGTAGTTGTTGGAGCAGGAATCAGGCTTAGTGGCTGGAGTCCAAATGCTAGAGCCAGGGGTTGAGACAGGGACAGAACCAGGAAGCAGGGCTAGAAGGTCAGAACCAGCGTCAGAGTCCAAATACCAGAGCCAAGAGTAAAGACAGGGTCGGGATCAGGAATCAGAGCCAAGGGTCAGAATCGGATTACCAGGAGTCAGGGAAGGCAGGCGCACAGTTGGGACAGGATGGAACAAGGCTGGGTTCAGGGCGGGATCTGGGCTGGAGCTGTCGAGGAGCAAAGCAGGAGCAGTGTTTCTCTTCAACTTCTCCATTGCTGACTCCAGCTGCCCCCTTGTTGTCCCTGCTCCAGCCCCCTAGTTAGCCCTAGCTCATGACATAGCATTGCCTGGGGTTGAGAGGTGTTGCCAGCTCACAGACTGCTTCTAGGGAGACAACAGAGGCTAAAGAAACTGAAGTGACTGAGGCAGCATCAGGTCTGTGGCAAGAGCAGTAATCTGAGTAGCTTCCAAACTTTCACTGGGCAGCCCCGCATTAACTCCTATAGTATATCTCCATAGGACTTGCCCAATACTGTGAGGCCATGAGGCTGGGGGCCATCCAGAGGGGTGGGACTGAAGTACTATACCTCATGCTGCTTCTGGGGCTAACATCACAAGCATTGGTGGAAGAGACAAGCACAGAACCCATATCTCCAGATGGTGGAGAGGATGAAGGAATCTGCTGCATTGAATGGACATGAGGCCCAGAGTGGCTCTTTGTGGCATCCCTAAGCAAATAACCCACCCAAACCACTATTTGTGTTTGGCTGGTTGGTTTCCCTGACTCAGTTGTCAAGGAAGCATGCTTGCATTGTGAGTGGGGTGGGAGTCATGAGTCTCAGTTGCTATGGAAATCCTTTTGGCGCTAGGGTATTATGAGATAGAAGTGAGCCTTAGTTGCCATGGAAACCCTGGTTGTTAGGCGATATGGAGAGGGCACCGCCCTGACCCTCCGTCTTCTCCTTGGAGAATGGGGATGGAGCTGCTGTAACTCAGTCCCTCCATACTGGCTGATATTTCCGCATTCATATGATGTAGGAATGACATGAGCAATCTCCACTTGATCAAAATGGCTGCCAGTGCCCTTTTTTCTCAATGCGACTGAAGCTACTGCCTACCCTCAAACCAAACTAGCTGCCATGCTCACACAGCCTTTGCAAAGGCCGGTGAGGCTGTCCTTAGTAAAGGTGGCTATCGTCTCCTATTGCTTCTAGTGAGATTGAAGCCAGGCTGCCCTAAGACAGTTAGTGGCACTCAGTGCTGTCAGGGACAGGGAAGAACACCAAGGAGGAGCAGGTGAGCATGTGGAGGGGGCCAAGGAGAATCCAGAGGGTGAGGAAAGGAGACTGTAGAGGTGGAAAAGTGGAGGCAGAAAGATGTATTTGGGATGGCAGAAAAATAAAGAAGTTACAGATGGAAGGAGAGTGATAGGGTAAGAATGGCAGCTCCCATGCACCAGGGGCCAGAGAAGGGTTTGTGGAGTCCCCTGTCAAGCAGCTTTCTCTGGGGACTGCTTTCATGTTAAGTGTCAGGGCTCCCCCTTCCTTTGGGGGTTATTCATTCAGCCTTCAAGACAACCAGTTCAAACACAGCAACATGCAACGCTTGCAGTTGTGGTCAGCAGCCCAAGAATTAGGTAAATCCTGTGACTTAGTAACTTTTTCAAACTGATGGTGCTGTACATTTTGAAGCTCAGCAACCATGATAGTCTTTAATATCTGGTTAGTTCAATTTCATGTTTTAAATTATTGAAGTTTCTCAATACACCATGTATAGTACGACTTGACTTGTGTTTTTCAGGGAAATGATGGGAAGAGGTGTAGGAATGGCTACCTATGCTTGTGATGTTATAGGCTTCAATCTCATTCACCAACCATCAGTTTTTTAGTTTAGGACTTCTGCTCTACTGCGATGCTGTCATAATATTTGATGGCATTGTGTCTTTTTCCATGGCAGCTGTTGTGGTTTCACTGTAGAACAAGTATACAGATGAATGAGGGGAGAAGGGGTTAGAAAAGCTGATTTAAAAGATTTATTAGATTTAAGCACACAGACATAAGCAATAGGTTTAGGACATTCCAGATATAGTTACCCACAGTCTCAGATGGTTTTGACAAAAATATCTGCAGTTTTGTCCAAGGAGCTAACAGAACTAATGGTCAAGCAAATCTCTTTTGGTAACAATATTCTCTCTTCTCAAAGCTGGAGCAGAGTGGGGAAGTTCCTAGAATGTTTGCTTAATATTTATATTGTTTTGTAAGTCAAGAGCGGACCTCCTTTAATCATGCTATAGTGATTCTCACTCTGGGCTCTGAACACAACAATCTGAATTCAAATCTCAGTGAGAGCTGTGGCTTTTAGGCAATTATTTCATTCAGAGAGAAGGGCAAGATTTTGAAAAATTGATGCCTGATGTAGAACCCCAAATCCATATTTATTCACCAGAATAATTGGCCAATTAACAAAGTGCTCAGAACCCATAGTTCCCACAGACTTCTTAGTCTATAATATCCTTGGGCTAGAAACATATCTTCCTAGGGTTTCTGGCAAATCTCCTAAAACACTGTTGAGAATAATAACAACAAGTGATCTGGTGGTGTAGTTTATTTACATGTTACATCATTGCAGGACTTCACTGAAAGCAACTTTTAATTATACTCCAGGAATGTGTATTATTTGTAAAACATAGGAATTCTGTTCTATTCTACATAACCATTGGAACAACTTTTCAAAGGTTGTGGTGAAATCTCTATCACTGGATTTCTTTTTAATTAAGATCCGATATTTTTCTAAAAACTCTGCTCCAGTTCAAACAGGAATTTATCCAGGAAAGTCCTGTGGCTGGTGTTATGGAGGTCCAACTAGATGCCTGTTTTATACAGGAGGTCAGACAAGATGATCTAACTGTCCCTTTGGCCCTTAATAATCTAAAAATCACAATGGTTCTTTCTGGCTTTATAATCTATGAATCTCTTCATGTAACGGGGTTGGGACTCATCACCGTGGCGCCTCCTACTGGTTGTCTTGGGAATTAGCTCAGTCCAGTGGAGCGCCCCCTCCTAGTGGTGTCCCGACCGTCGTCTCGCCCTCGGTTGGCGTGTCTGAGCCCACGTCTCTCACCAACTCGCGGTGTCCTCTTCGGGACCACTGCCCTCCGGCAGTGCCCCTCCGTCTTTCCACACCCCCTTCCGGGGGGGGGTGTCAATCATCAGTCTCCTTGTACAGCCACCACACTCATAGTCAACCACACACCCCAAAGTCTAATCCCTCCCGTCAGGGATCTGGCGTGGTCTGTACTGGCCGCTCCCTGCGGCCAATGGCTAGATGTACTGCAAGGGGGTAGGGGGGGACCCAGGCCCGCCCTCTACTCTGGGTCCTGACCCAGGGACCCTCTGGCGGCAGCCTCGCTGTCCTCCTTCTCTCCCCTCGTCTGTCCGCTTCCCTGAGCCGCTTCTCCTACGGCCCCTTGCACCCGCTAGGCCCTTCCAATCAGGGCCTGCAGCCTGGCAGGCCTCAGGCTAGAGCTCCCCTCTGCTCCCTGAGCCTGGCCAGCACTGCGCTGTCCGCGGTGCTAGTCTCCTAGTTTTGAGATAGACCTTCCCCTCTCGAAGGCCTGGGACAGACTGACTGCTCTCTCCCTGTGCAGTCTTTTATAGGGCTGAGCCTGGCCCTGATTGGCTGTCTCCAGCCCTTCTCTCATTGGCTGTGTGTCTATGCAGGCCCACTGGCCTGCCGCAGCCCATAATCTCAGGGAGTGGGGCAGCCGCCCCACTACACTTCCATTCTATATAGGTTCTTATACAGCCCCCATCCCAATGGTATCTGAACACTCAGTAGTACACTAAGCAATCTGACTAACATCAGTCACATGTGGTTTGGTCTCTCTATCTCTCTGCCAGCCTCTCCCCAGAATTTCAGAACCAGATCAGTCCAGTGGACAATCTACTCCTGTATCCTATATCTGACAGTAGCCACTACCAGCTGCCTTAGACGAGAAGTATGAAATAAGCTGCCCATAGAAAAAGATTCATCTTAGTCTTGGTTAGTTAGTGGCTCTTTTATGTCCTAAGTCACAACAATTTATAACCCTTGTACAAAGATAAAAGACGCTTTCTTAAAACTTTGATACTTTTTTCAATAATCTTTCAAACAATAATATTAAAATAGAACCACTGTAGAAGGAGCTGAAAGATGGCAGTCTGCAGCTCTCAATTCAGAGGGAAACACCTGAAATTTTTACTGAAGAACTGAGAGGAAGAGATACAAATTTCCCTAAAATTTCTCCTGAATATTATTATTTCCCCCTCTACCACCAGTCTGAAGAACTAACAGCATTTTACACATAATTTTACTCCCAAACTCACTTTTCTGCTCCATAATTTTCTCATGGCATTTTTCACCTCCTCATTTCTCAGGGTGTAGATCAAGGGATTCAGCATGGGGGTGATAATGGTGTAGAACACAGCGACCATCTTATCCTCGGAGAAGGTGGTGGAAGGTCGTAAGTAGATGAAGATACATGGCCCAAAATTTAAAATCACTACAGTGATATGGGAGGCACAAGTGGAGAGAGCTTTGAGACGCCCTTCGGAAGAGTGGCTTCTCAGGGAGGCTAAGATGACTATATAGGATACAACCAGCACAACAAAAGAGGTCAGGGAAATCATCCCGCTATTGGCAACAACCATGATGCCAACAATGAAGGTGTCAGTGCAGGCCAGTTTCAGCAAAGGGTGCACATCACAGAAATAGTGATCAATCTCATTGGGCCCACAGAAGGGTAACTGTACAGTCAGGAGAGTCTGAACAATGGAATGCACAAAGCCCCCTGCCCATGAAGCCACCACCATCCAGCTACACACATGCTTGTTCATAATGGTCGTATAAAGGAGGGGATTACAGATTGCAATATAACGATCATAGGCCATCACTGTGAGGAGAAAGATCTCGGTGCCCCCAAATAAATGGACCATAAACAGCTGTGCTATGCAGCCAATGAAGGAGATGGTTTTCCTCTCAACAAGAAAGTCTGCAATCAGTTTTGGGGCTGTGACAGAAGAGTAGCAGATGTCTATGAAGGACAGGTAGCTCAGGAAGAAATACATAGGGCAGTTCAGACGCTCACTGCATATTATAGTGACAATGATGAGGAGATTTCCCAGCACAATGACTAGATAGAAGAGTAAAAACAGCACAAAACACACTTGTTGTAACTCTCGATCCTGGGTGAGTCCTGAGAGGAGGAATTCAGTCACATTATTTGCAGGCTCCATGGACTCAGTGTAATGATGGGTATACAGCATAGAGCTAATTCACCTGCCATAATACAAAATAAGGAAATGAATAATAAATGTATATTGACCAGTGATTATATGAATAAAAAGAATGTATTGACAGAAGTAGTAGATTTAGATTAAGAGAAAAAATGGTCAATATTTAACTCAAGGAATAACAGGAACTCAACTTGAATTGCAGAAATATGAGAACAATATATACTCAAAAAATCATTGTGGAAAATTTGGGGAAGATTCATTCTGTTCTTCACACATAATAAATAAGTTGAATGTATCATTAAAGACTTTGAATAAAGTTAAAAATTCAGCCTTAACTATGCTTTGCAACCAGCCCTTCCATGACATGCATTGTATTTTATTCTTACTGCATTGTTAAATACCTTCAGGGATCCAAATTTTCAGCCAGGGGTTTGTTCTTTCTCATGATGACCAGATCTCTCTCTTCGCATTTGGGCACATAAATGTCCATAAGTCACATGCAAACATGGGTGTCTCATTTAAGGAGTCAAAGCTTAATAATTAGTCCCTGATTATTTTCTTCACAAGTATTAGTAATCTCTCTGCTGTGCTTCATAAATGCAACCCACTTTGTGAACAAATGTTCCTTAGATAAAATGAAATCACAAGTCCAAAAAACAGAGATTGTGTCTGCATTAGAGGGTACATTATGGGGATTTCACCCCTAACTTAAGACCTTTTGACACAATTTTTTTTTTTTTACAAAATTTCCTGGGTTCCTTAACATGGCAAGTGTGATGAGGGTGTTGACCATACATGGAGAGCAGAGATGTTCCTTGACTTCTTCTATGATGTATGAAGATATGGAGGGAGCAGGGTTGTTAGTGATGTGGGAAGTGGAAAGAGCAGGGTGAGGGGCAGCGGAGGGGCTAATTGTGTGTATTTGGGAGCCCATCTCTGCCCTTAGTATCTCCATCACAAGGTACTTCAACTTCTGAAGCACAGGAACCTGTCTACCACTGTATCTGTCCTGTACCCCTTGCTCATTGGCTGGGAGGTCTCTGGCCCTGCCCCTGATTCCTGCTCCCATTTCCCTGGGGCCAGGAAGAGATGGCTGAAGCATTGCTTTAGCACAGTTCCAAGTCTGTGCTGATAGGTTGGTTGGGAGTCTATGATCTAGGCTACATCATGACCCTTACAGTCCTCCTGGTTAGGTCTCTATTGTTAGAGAGACATAAAGATGTGACCTAAATTGGTGCTAATCAGAGAGTTCCTGTCGAGAATGATTCTTCAATTCCCTCCATCAGGTTCGATTCCTTTAGGTAGCTTCAATCCCATTATAAATTATGACAAATATTCCGACCTGGGGTGAACCGGCCCAGGTCGGAAACGGAACAGGTTAATTTGAAATTCAGCTTGGTCCAGAGATAAAGAGAAAGTTAATCTGCGTTCAAGGTCAAGAATCAATGCAGACCAGGCTAAGTACAAAGAAAAACTGCTTTCGGCCCCAGCTGGCTGTGGAAAAATATAGACATAGTCAAACCAAAGGCAATACAAGTTACAGTGCTGAGATTACATTTGCAAAGCTTAACTGTCCAGTGAGATCCAACAGTCTGCCTCTGCGACCCTAGAGCCGGCGTGGTTTGGGGACGCTGAAGAAGCCACAGGCAGCCGGCCTGGACTGGAATCACTGAAAAGATGCCCCAGGAGACCTCAGGGTGTAAAAGAACTGCCCTCCCAAGAGAGGAAGCAAGTTGGAGATTGCACAGCACCTTCTCTGAACATTATACACAGACGCGGCCAGTCTGGACGTACGTGTGTGAGTATAAAAGTGTGCCTACTCTCAGCCGCAGTAAGTCTGAGAACCGGAGAGGGATTTAGCATTCCTCTCTCCACCCCGGTTGACCGGGAAGGGTGTCAGGTGGATCTACCCCAGTCGTAGCAGGACTGGGCAATAGAGAAGTTGGAGAAAAGGGAAGAGTTGTGTACTTGATAACTAGAATTGAGCAATTAAGAGCATAGATCATGAACCAGGCAGCAACTCAAACCTATGCCCAGGGCAAGTTGCAAGCCTTGAGACAGGACTTCCAGGCAGAAAAGGAAGCACTGGCTAAGCAAGTACTGGTCCTTCAGGGACTTGTCAGAATTTAACCATTTGTGTTTGCATATGCTGTAAGAGCAGTGTGTTTGCCACAAGAGAAAATTGAATAGTTAAACGCCAATGGGCCATGCGTTTTGCCCAAGTGGCAAGCCTCATGAGGGAGGACTCGGGTAGCCTTGTGAGTAAGAATGTTTAAGAGAAGAGACCAGGAAGGGTGGGGGCTAGTTGAGAAGCCCACCCTCCTATCTAAATTGGTAGTGAAAAAGCCGGTGCCCATGGAAGGGACGGTTCAGCGAGAAAAGCAGGATCGGGCCCAAGCGGGCAGGCAATAGATAGAGAGATTGGAGAACAGGTTGGAAACTTTGAGGGCATAGTGGAAGGAAAGGAGTAAGTAATTATAAGCATGGGGATTTCAAATCCCCAGGATAATAATTGGAGTGGTAAAATGTGTGTAAGACACAGAGTCTTTGTACCAAGGTGCAAGGCTCTCCTTTCTTCTGCAGAATAAAGCAACTCCTCCTTATCCCTGTCTGGCTGTTATTGGCTCTCAGCTAGGTGGACCCGATATTTCGGTGACAGTTACTGGCGACTCCGGTTAATGAATTTCTGTCTTATACATTTGGGCGTTAGGTGTGTGGACGGAACTGAGCCTCTCATTCGTAATTCCTCAGAGTGGAAGCCATCGCGTGCGATGAAGCTCTGAGATCGAATTGGGATCCTTCTGTCCCGTCCCCTGTAGCGGTCAGTATTAGTAGAAATTCCTGTAACAGGATCCTATTAGGCCATAATTCCCTCTGTTCTCTGTGTAATTCTCTGTTAGAGTGTCAGCAGGCAGATGGGTGGGTCTCTGGTAAAACCCTTTAAGGATAGCCCTTTGAATTATATGTTAAGTAAATGGCCTTTACCCGGTGTTCAGGAAAGAATGTGGAAGAGACGCTTGTTGCAGCTTTGTACCCAGGATTGGCCAGCCCTGGGCACTGATTGGCCCGAATCCGGATCTTTTGACATTCCGACTTACTTAACTCCCTTGCGCCTGGTACTGGAAAACCAGGCACCAGGACAAACAGATTATTGGTTTTTGTGGGATCTGTGTTTTATAAGTTTGAGATGAATTGGTATTGTTTAAAGTTGCAAAAACCGAGAACACTTTTGCCAGACACAGGAAACTAGTGTTGTTTAATATGGTATTTAGCATTTAATCCTTAAGGTGACTTAATGCTTTACAAGATTTAAAATGTTTTAACTAAAGACCAAAGGTTGTGGCTGCAGCAGGGTAGTCAAAGCCAGGAGAATAAAAGATTTGAATTTGTTTTTGGGTAACAAAATAGCAGATAAAAGATCTGGTAAAAAGAGAGAGAAGGACAGTGCCCCTGGCTCTGTGTGGTCGAGCTGTCACTTTACTAGGGGTGCATGGAGATTTTGTAAGCACAAAAGAAACAGTTACACCTTGTGTAGAAATTGATGTGGCTAGTGTTGTCGAAATTGAATTGTGGATAGGATGTGCATTTTCCCCAGAACATGTGCAGTGTATATTGTAGCAGAGGTAAAAGAAATGCAAACCTACCAATACAGGTTGTGTTGTCTCAGATCACTGGGTGTTTGAAAGCAGGAGTTAGAAGTAAAAGGCAATCAAAAGTCTGGGAAAGTTAATTGTGTCCCTTTTTAAGTAAGAATCTTTAAGCTGTGGATAGCTTTGGATCTGGAAGCAAGCCAGAAAGCATCTGTATTAATGAAATTTTCTAACTAATAAGGTAGAAGCCACTGAAACCTGGGCTGCCTATGAAACAAATACAAGGAAATATGGGGTAATTCCTCTGTTTTGTCTAAAATCAACAAGAGTATGTGTATATAAAGGAAATATTTTAAGCAATGACTGACTATGGGTAGACCTCTGTTCTTTTGTCTTTCAGATCATCAGAGAAAACGGATGCCAGCTGAACAGCATTCAATGTACCATGCATTTACTGGTACAATAGGAATTATTTTTGTGTTCTTTGTCCTGTCTTGTGGTGTTTGTCTTGTGGCCAGAATTGTTGGGTTTAATATTTTCATAAGACAGTCTAGTTCAAAATTAAATAGAAGGGTTAAATCAAAAAGCAGATACTTGTTTTATTCAACTTGGAATACAAAAAGTGTTTGGATAAATCAGGAAACTGTGATATACTAAAGTCTAATACAGTTGCTTAAGTAAGAAAAAGAAACTTCATTGGCCAGATTTTTTTAATTGAAAAAAATTGTTGTTAAAATTTGCATACCAACAGTCTTTGGAAGCAAGGACATGGAAGGTTAACCCACTCCCCATATTGCCCATGGGATCCTTCTGACTACCTCAGATTTCTAGCCAGAGGGCTGGGGAGCGAGGAAAGCTATTGGACACCAGAGGTTGTACCGAGTGAACTCCTCAAAAGTGGGTGTTGCTCCAAAGCTCTGTAATAAAGTTATTTTACTGGAAGGGTGTACATGGCATACATTGAATAATAAGACTAATGTACTGTATAATGGCAATGTGTATGTGTTCATTGTTGGGAAAAGGTGTATGAGTGAAGAGTGGAAGTTTCCTTTGTAGGTTAAAAGAAGCCAAGAAGGGGAGAAGGAAAAAGAACAGAATGAGTTAACTGAGGAAAAAATAGCTAGCAAGCTCAGTCCAAAGATAAGACGCTGGCCCCATCCAAGGATACTACCCACAGCTAAGACTTGGCTGACAGCCAAGAAAAGGGGGGCCTGAATGTGGCCAAGCAACTATGAGATCTGCAAAACACTGCCAGGCATTAATGAAATGTGTTAGGTTTCTTTTCTCACAGATAAAAGAAGTGCTACCCAAAGACCCTAGCAGCCCTGCCATTCATTGAAACAAGGAGACTGAGTCTACGTAAAGTCCATCAACGAAAGACTGCTTTGGCTCCACACTGGAAAGGCCCTTTCCAAGTCCTGTTAACCACCAACACCACTGTGAAGTGCCAAGGACTACCTGCCTGGACCCATGCTTCTCACTGTAAAAAGAGCCCTCCACCTCGGGAGGACTCTCCGACTGATGATAAGCCTATTTCTCCTTCTAGCTCTGCTGTGTCTTCTGGACAGCAGGAAAAAGAAAAAAAGAAAAAAAAAAAAGACAAGGTGAAGTGCTAGTAACCTCTCCCTTGTCCACTGACAGACCTACTGTGCCTTTGGATTTTCCTAGAAGAAGCAAAACCATTACAGGGTGATGTGCTAGTAACCTCTCCCCTGTATGATGCTAAACTGCACTGTTTCAGGAAAAGAGAAGAAGGAACACTTGCTTCATTGAAACCACAAAGTCCAGGGAATCCTGACTACAAGAGACATTAAGAACTGACCCTGGTGAAGAAACAAAGAATTATACACTGGCAGGAAGAAACTTGTGGGACCCATGCTTGGGAACGTGGTATTGATTGGATTTTGGGGTTTATTCTACAGGCTGTGCCCTGTGTTTTGGATAAGTCCTTCAGCATGTATTGCCCTCCCTAATTGGATTTTAAATGATAAGTACCAAAGGCACCTTGCTGCCATTGCCCCTGCCATCTCCTCCATTACACTATTACCCCTGTAACACATCCAAATACAGACAATGCCATATATTTGATAAAACCAATTTCACACTTTAGTGATTTATTTAAATATTGTTTGAAAAATATATTTTTAAGGTTCAGGATATCCCATATAAGCGAACAATTGAATGGATCAGTGGAGATAAAAGTATATGATATCACTACCAGTGAACCCCAAGAATCTGTAATTACAATTGATGGGTTCTATAGCGAATGTTCCTGGAATTTGCACTGTGTTAAATGAGAGAGGCCCTTATTGTTATTTGGTCACCCAATTCGTGAACAATTAAACGAATACCCAGAGTTTGTTTTGCCACTGGAAATTTTACCTGCATAGGAATTATTCCAGTGACTAATAATGTGACCTGTACCTTATTGCAATTAATATCAATGCCTCCCGGAAGTACATAAAGGTGTTCAACCAACAGATATGGTATAGTACTACACCAAAGAGAGATGTATTAGGATATCAATGGACTGTGATTAACACTACACTAGGGACTGTTAAATTTTCATTGCCCTTATCCAGTTTCCAGATTACCTCTACATACCCAAATTGTTCAAAGAGGGCTGCCATTAGATTAGCACAACAGAGGGCTTGGGTTATTTCTTCTAGAAAGAAGAGAGACTTGACCGGATCCCTTTGGGATGGGGCCAATAGTGCAGCAGCAGTTTGGAATATTTTTAAGAACCAAGAACATGATGAGAAATTGGGGCAACTAGAGAAGGCCATTGGCCTTGTTTCTGGAGTACAACTAACCCAGGTACAGGCTGGAGTTGGTGAGTTACATGTTATTTCCGCCCTTAGTTCAATGACCCAGAAGTTGCTGACAGAGATGGTATTGAATATCACTGAGGCTGGGAAGGCATTGCAGTGGGATCTAGCATGTTCAGAAATTCAGGATTTCCTGAATGACCAGCTAATGGCCATTCGGAATGATCTAGAGCATCAGGCTTGGCCCACTGCCCTTACAGACACATCAGGAGTACCATCTGATCTGTGGCCATGGAGACATACTTGGAGACTTTCTGGGTGGAAGTGCAGACATTCTCAGTGCTCCTTCCAAGCATATGGACCGGTTGGGGGAGTGGGGGGGCTCCCACATACTGAATCCTGCCGGGTCCATGGGGAGGATGCATGTGGGATTGGGTAATTCACCGAGACATCTGGGAAATTAGACCTCCTGGTATGCCCAATCGATTTTTAGTCAGTGCTCCTGGGATTACATCTGACATTTGGATGGGGTTAGGGAGTCAATGGACATTTTGGCTGTTACAACCCCCACAGCTTCAGTGTATCCGTAAACTGAAGCCAGGAGAAGTTGTTACTCTTCATGACTACGTTTGCTGGGAGGGTAGGGGACAAGGAACTACCCTGACAGGACACTTATTTTTTTCAAGCTAATGATAGCTGTGTGTATGTTAATGCCACCACATCGCAAGACATACATTTTAATCGCATTACCACTGCAGGCAATCATATTATTTACTGGCCTGCAGATAGAATTTTGCAAGTAGTCCTTAGGTTCCAGATACCCTTTAATTGGACTAGTTTAGTACCTGATTGATTTCAAGATTTGCTTTCACTGTTACCAGAGGTTCAGAAAATCTCTGAAGTACAAGGGCAAATTCACATGCTTCAAAATATATATCAAGTTGAAAAGTATGCCTTTCATACTGCTTATAGAGTATCCACTTTATGTACTAAGTATGATGTATTGTGTTTTATGACTAAGACTGTACAACAACCCCATCATATTATTGCTATGGGAATGTTATTGCTTGTGTTGTTATTAGATAGCTTAGGATTATGTTATTGTTGTTGTAAAGGACGTAATAATAGTAATACCTTTCACATTCATGCTAATCATGCATTGTCATTACATCCAATCAAAACCCCTAAGGTTGAAGCATCTGATGTAGAATCTGAATTCTGAGATTTAATGCAAATAGAGATTTGAAAATGTTTGTTGTACTAGTAGTACAAAAGGGGGGGTTGTGGAAGCAGAGAAAGAACTGACTGACAGGAAGGAACTGCAATGCATGACAGTTCGTTAGCAAGAGTCAGGCTAACTGTAACCCTAATAACGCGAGATTTGTAGAAGCGAGGATTGTGTGAGGCGAGTGGGAAAGAACTGTGTGAGAAGTTGTTGCGACCTTGTGTAGATAATGTGTAGAAAATATTGTATGTAGGCTAGAGTCAAAACAAGTGAGAAAAATAAGATATCAAGATGGCCTATGTATAAACAAAATGCAGCTGTTGCTTGTTATTGTCTGTAATGAAAGGTATAAAGGTTTGCTGTAATTGTTTACCTGTAGAGAGACCTGCTTAGCTCTCTCCCTCTGCGCAATTGTGAGAGTTAATAAAGCATCTGACTTGCTGTACCCAAACAAAAAGTGAGAACTCTGTTATTCTCCGACAATTCATAAATAGAATTGCTGAAAACAAAAAAAAATATCTCCCATGGAAAATTATAATGAAAACAAAAAAATTAATTCTCTTCAAAATGCATTGACAATCAGAAACCAAAAAAACCCCACTAGCTTGGAAATTTTCCTGTATTAAGGCTTTCAACAAAACCTGACATTTTTCAAAAAAAACTGCAAGTTTTTTTCACAAAAATTGCCATTTAGTTCATAAGCATTTTAAGGAACAAGGTTTTTAGTAAAAAAAATTGATTGACTTTACCACAAGCTCCAATCGAATTGATATTTTATGGGTCAGACTCACTGATATACATTAGCTTCTTTATGCTACAAACATGACCCTATATGAGTTATCATTTGACTTCAGATGACTGAATTAAATTTCCTGTGTTCTAAAAACATTTTTCATGAGCTGAAATGCATCATATGTAGGAGATTAGATAGATAGATAGATAGATAGATAGATAGATAGATAGATAGATAGATAGGGGGAGTGTATGGGGATAGATAGATAGATAGATAGATAGATAGATAGATAGATAGATAGATAGATAGATAGATAGGGGGAGTGTATGGGGATAGATAGATAGATAGATAGATAGATAGATAGATAGATAGATAGATAGATAGGGGGAGTGTATGGGGATAGATAGATAGATAGATAGATAGATAGATAGATAGATAGATAGATAGGGGGAGTGTATGGGGATAGATAGATAGATAGATAGATAGATAGATAGATAGATAGATAGATAGATAGGGGGAGTGTATGGGGATAGATAGATAGATAGATAGATAGATAGATAGATAGATAGATTTTTTTATAGTTCATGGACCTTCAGCTAATGGCTGTGATAGAGCTATTTTAAATTTTGAAAAATTAAATAAAAATATTGTTACTAATAAATAGTAATACAAAACTCATCAAAGAAAGACGTTCATAATAAAGATTTTAGGGTCATCCTTCATCCTTTAGATTAATTAATTTCAGATTGATGGGTGGAATTAGATTGCAGTGAATCCTAATAAAACAGTTTCTCTTCTTTTACATTAGTAGAATAGGGCAGGGGGAAATTAATGTAAGATACACAGTCTTACTGGAAAACATTACGTGAATTGTATTTGCAGATCCAAATACTTACCTGGATGGTGATGGGTTTTATCTCCCCAGCTTCTAACCTGCTCTGGTGGCAAAGGAGTTCAGGTCTGAACAACACTAAGCACTTGCAGAATGATGAGGGTGAATTACTAAGGCATCAAATACTCATTGCAATATAGATTTTCTGGTTTGTAAACTTAATCCCCAAACCAGTCTTTACAAGCCCTATCTCAGGATGTCCTTTGCTCTCTGTCTAGATGTATGAGAACAAAATTAATAAACTGGAGTGGTTTGCTCAAGTCAGCACTCGGGGATGTTCTCAGATCCACTCTCCTCCACCTCATAAAGCCTTAAAGACTGAAAATCTAACTCCAGGAGGGTTGTTGGAAAAAGTCTCCTGGCTGTGAAGTTATAGCAGAAATACTTGCATTAAAACACATAATTGCCATGCGTCATTTCCATGGTTAATGAGCTCCCAGAGGCATTTCAAGGCTTCTCCATTGGAAACAGTTGTTGAAGAAGCAATTTTCTATATTGCTTTAGACACATAGTTGAGGCAAACTTTTAAACCTGTTTTGAGTCCCTTTCAATATTTTCAATATCCATCTTTCAATTAGATATTAATCCCTTCCCCCTTCTCACATTTTCACCAGGTGATGGCCTGTAGACATTTTTGAACCTTTGTCACATATCTGAGTTACTGATGACTCAAGATTGTCGAATAACAGGCTGTGACGTTATTGACATGAACTGTGACTGTATAGATCATTGTTGCAACCAAGGTCCTATAGTTGCACCAAATCTTGTACAAAGGAGGTCAAGTAAGGTGTCTATGAAAAGGTTGTAATTTGCTGGTTATGATTATGCTGTCTGTATGTGTGTATCATTTTTGTATTTGAAGTTATGAATATTGGCTATGTACTTGTATCTCAATGTGTTTGATTCTAAGTAGCATCAGTGAAGCATTTGGTCAGCTTTTTGAGAAAGGACTATTCTGAGTAAGTGCCCAATCAAGAAACACTTAACTGACAATGGACCTTGGGAGACTCCAATCTGCATCTGAGGAGCCTTCCTGGGAACGTTAAAGGTAGCATGTGAGCGATGGCTGCCGCCTGCAAACTGAGTCATGCATGGACATGTGACTTGCCCGTGTGACTCAAAACTCCATCTTGCTGCTGTGATTTTCCACAGTAAGAACAAAGGGGTTTCCTTTCACATGGCAGAGGATATAAAAGCCCTGGACACCCCTCCATTTTGTCTTCAATCCTGCTTCTGACCTCTGGAGGAACTTTGCTAGAAACTGAAGCTCTAAACAAAGAACTGAACGACCCATCCAAACTGGGATGTTTGTACTCCAGAGACTTGATCGGTTTAAATCAGCAATAATCCCATCACGCCTAAAACAAGCCTGAACTAAGAACTTTGCAATTGTTGTATGTATTTGATTCCATTTAACCAATTTTAACTCTCATCTATATTTCTTTCTTTTTGTGAATAAACCTTTAGATTTTAGATTCTAAAGGACTGGCAACTGCGTGATTTGTGAGTAAGATCTGATTGGTATATTGACCTGGGACTGGGGCTTGGTCCTTTGGGATCGGGAGAACCTTTTTTCTTTTACTGGGATATTGGTTTTCATAACCATTCATCCTCATAAGGAGTGGTGCTGGTGATGATACTGGGAAACTGGAGTGTCTGAGGGAATTGCTTGTATGACTTCTGGTTAGCCAGTGGGATAAAACCAAAGTCCTCTCTGTTTGGCTGGTTTGGTGTACCTTAGTAGTGAAGGACCCCCAGCCTTGGGCTGTGACTGCCCGACTCTAAGCAATTTGTCCTGAATTGATACTCTCAGTAGTGTCCCACCAAAGGCCACTTTGTTACACAGGCTCAATTGGAATTATTTAATCAGAGATTACTACAGCACTATACAGAATACAGAAAGATACAGATACATTACCACTCTTTGTCGTCACATTAAAACTGGCTCTGTGTCTCTCCTTCACTCTATCTGGTGGGACGTCCAGTTTCATTCCCCAACTAAGTTCCCACATCAATGTCATTTTATAGGGTGTTAGTCAAAGAAAACCTCTCTGCCAAAGAAACATATGTTCTGATGTCATTTCTATCCATTCTCAATTTACCTGATTTATGTATAGAGGCATAATTATTTACTGAGAAGCTGAGAAGACCAACAATTCTTAAAGATACTATCTCTCAGTGGGTCCATCTTACCACATAATCATTCTTCCCTGGATATAATAGGTATCACAGAAACCTGGTGGACTGAGGACAATCAATGAGACACAATCATTCCGGGGTACAAAATATATCGGAAGGACAGAACAGGTTGTGCAGGGGGGGAGTGGCACTATATGTGAAAGAAAATGTAGAATCAAATGAAGTAAAAATCTTAAGTGAATCCATATGTTCCATAGAATCTCTATGGATAGTAATTTCATGCTCTAATAAGAATATAACATTAGGGATCTATTATCAACCACCTGACCAGGACAGTGATAGTGATGATGAAATGCTAAGGGAAATTAGAGAGGCTATCAAAATTAAGAACTCAGTAATAGTGGGGGATTTCAATTATTCCCATATTGACTGGGAACATGTCACCTCAGGACGAAATGCGGAGATAAAATTTCTCGATACTTTAAATGACTGCTTCTTGGAGCAGCTGGTACGGGAACCCACAAGGGGAGAGGCAACTCTAGATTTAGTCCTCAGTGGAGCGCAGGATCTGGTCCAAGAGGTAACTATAAGAGGACCGCTTGGAAATAGTGACCATAATAATATAATAACATTTAACATCCCTGTGGTGGGAAGAACATCTCAACAGCCCAACACTGTGGCATTTAATTTCAAAAGGGGGAACTATGCAAAAATGAGGGAGTTAGTTAAACAGAAATTAAAAGATACAGTGACTAAAGTGAAATCCCTGCAAGCTGCATGGGCACTTTTTAAAGACACCATAATAAAGGCCCAACTTAAATGTATACCCCAAATTAAGAAACACAGTAAAAGAACTAAAAAAGAGCCACCGTGGTTTAACAACCATGTAAAAGAAGCAGTGAGAGATAAAAAGACTTCCTTTAAAAAGTGGAAGTCAAATCCTAGTGAGGAAAATAGAAAGGAGCATAAACACTGCCAAATTAAGTGTAAAAATGATTAGGGATTTGGAACGGGTCCCATATGAGGACAGATTAAAGAGGCTAGGACTTTTCAGCTTGGAAAAGAGGAGACTAAGGGGGGATATGATAGAGGTATATACAATCATGAGTAATGTGGAGAAAGTAGATAAGGAAAAGTTATTTACTTATTCCCATAATACAAGAACTAGGGGTCACCAAATGAAATTATAGGCAGCAGGTTTAAAACAAATACAAGGAAGTTCTTCTTCACACAGCGCACAGTCAACTTGTGGAATTCCTTACCTGAGGAGGTTGTGAAGGCTAGGACTATAACAGGGTTTAAAAGAGAACTGGATAAATTAATGGAGGTTAAGTCCATTAATGGCTATTAGCCAGGATGGGTAAGGAATGGTGTCCCTAGCCTCTGTTTGTCAGAGGGTGGAGATGGATGGCAGGAGAGAGATCACTTGATCATTACCAGTTAGGTTCACTCCCTCTGGGGCACCTGGCATTGGCCACTGTCAGTAGACAGGATACTGGGCTAGATGGACCTTTGGTCTGACGCAGTACGGCCGTTCTTATGTTCTTATGTTATGTTCTTATGTTCCCTCTTGATTCCCAACAGATTGCCTGTATACCCAAATTAGTTTCCAAAATCTGTATGTGTGTGTGTGAGTTAAGGAGATGGTTTCCAAGAATATCTGGAGTTTTATAGACATGAAGGTGCCACAAATTATTAAATAGAGCCAAATGCATAAAATTCCTGAATAGGGTTACTTATTGGTCAAGGAACAGCATTCTGGGCCTTAGAATTCAGACATGTTTTTTGTTGAAGATAAAGATTCTAAAGAATAGTTAATATCTAAATGAATCCAATATACAGAAAAAAAGAACTAAAGGGTTAATATTTACTAACACCTTAAATATACTGTGTTATTATCTGGTTCCTTCCACTGGCACCTTCTTACATAACAAGAGGATACAGGAAGTCCTGTGTCAAGTTCCTCAATTCACTCCTATGCTTAAATAGGGGACCTTGACAAGTCTGTCAATGGCCAATAAGCCCTGTAGGAATTGCTGTGTGTGAACAGCCATTAGTTCTCTTCAGTTAAGGCCTGATCCAATGTTCAACAACATCAATGGAAAATTACCGTGTTGACTTCAGTGACTTTTGCATCAACCCCTTAATCATTGGTATATAGAATTTAACAATGCTTGGATTTCTGCTCTAGATTTTATCTGAATCCTGCTATTGCCATTCTATTTTGATGTGAACGCTTGCAATATTTAAGGCTGAGTGAAGAGTGTAAACATTTCCAGTTCTTTTACACCTAATTTCAATTAGATTATTATTATTATTATTATTATTATAGTCCCAGTCACACTGCAGCAGTATGACCCAGTGATAGCCCTGGACTGTGGCTCTGAAGTCATGGGTACTAGTCTTGGTTCTGACATTATGACTTTGGGTCACTCACTTCCTTTCTCTGAATCTCTGTTTCCTTCCTACTCTTTGCCAATTTAGACCTTAATGTCTTCAGGGCAGGGACTGTCTCTTACTATATGTTTGTACAGCACCAAGCACATGGAGTCCCAACCACAGTTCAGGCCACTAGGCAAAGCTGTAATACTACTAGTAGTAATAATTTTGCATTATGTTCTCATGAACATTTAGGCATGTGTACATTGTGAGGATCTGTTAAATGCATATGTGTGTGTGTATATATATATATGTATATATATATATATACATATAGTATAAAACGGAGTGAATTATTTTGAGCTTTTCATATGTACTTTTTTGCTATGCCCCTTTGCAAACAATTATCATTATGAGCAAGGGAGAAATAAAGCTCATTGCATCTTAAGTGTAGCATGCAGAATTCCGAACCACCTAGCTTTACATTTATGTACAATGCAATTTATGTCATGTCAATCACATTTTAGTTAAGCTGCCTACAGAGGGTTGTGCAATATGGGTCTCTCTTGAATTAGAGATATTTTGGACAGCATATTGGAAGGGGGTTCTTTCAACCCATTTGGAAAGAGAATGTTTATGAGTGGAGAGGGTTAAGGCATTTGAAATCTGCTTCAGTGCGACTGGGACTATAATAATAATAATAATAATAATAATAATAATAATAATAATAATAATAATAATAATAAATAATCTAATTGAAATTAGGTGTAAAAGAACTGGAAATGTTTACACTCTTCACTCAGCCTTAAATATTGCAAGCGTTCACATCAAAATAACAGGTTTCAGAGTAGCAGCCGTGTTAGTCTGTATCCACAAAAAGAACAGGAGTACTTGTGGCACCTTAGAGACTAACAAATTTATTAGAGCATAAGCTTTCGTGGGCTACAGCCCACTTCTTCGGATGCTGTAGCCCACGAAAGCTTATGCTCTAATAAATTTGTTAGTCTCTAAGGTGCCACATGTACTCCTGTTCTTTTCACATCAAAATAGAATGGCAATAGCAGGATTCAGATAAAATCATTGGGAATTTTCACAGAAAAACTGAACAACTCTAAAATCTCTTTTCTCTAAAATTGCTTCTGAATATCGTTACTTTACAGAATTACCATCATTCTACACATCACATTTTTCATTTCTCTCCTAATGCCACTTTTCTGCTCCCTAATTTTCTCATGGCATTTTTCACCTCCTCATTTCTCAGGGAAATGAGATCAAGGGATTCAGCAGAGGGGTGATAATGGTGTTGAACACAGTCACCATCTTATCTTCAGAGAAGGAGGTGGAAGGTCTTAAATACATGAAGATACATGGCCCAAAAAATATAATCACTACAGCAATATGGGAGGCACAGGTGGAAAGAGCTTTGCAACGACCTTCAGAGGAGCAAGATCTCAAGGAGACTAAGATGATGACATAGGACACAATCAGCACAACAAAACAGCTCAGGGAAATCATCCCAGTATTGGCAATGATCATGTTGCCAACAAAATAAGTGTCAGTGCAGGCTAGTTTCAGCGAAGGGTGCACATCACAGAAATAGTGGTCAATCTCGCTGGGTCCACAGAACAGATAGTCAGGAGAGTCTGAACCATGGAATGCAGAAAGCCGCCCACTCATGAAGCCCATCAGCGAGCCACACACACACCGAGTCATGATGGTCGTGTAATGGAGGGGTTTGCAGATTGCAATGTAACGATCGTATGCCATCACTGTGGGGAGGAAGATTTCAGTGCACTCAAAGAAGTGGACCATAAACAGCTGTGCTATGCAGCCATCAAAGGAGATGGTTTTCCTCTCAACCAGGAAGACTGCAATCAGCTTTGGGGCTGTGACAGAGGAAAGGCATATGTCTAAAAACGACAGGTAGTTCAGGAAGAAATACATGGGAGACTTCAGATGATGGCTACTCTTTACGGTGACAATGATGAGAAGATTTCCCAGCACCATAGCGATATAGAGGAGTAAAAAGAATACAAAACACACTGGCTGTAACTTCTCATTCTGGCAAAGTCCCAAAAGGATTAATTCAGTCACTTTCTTTGCAGGCTCCATGTACTCAGTGTAAATGATAGGTAAATGTTGTGACGTTGGACCCCATAATGCTTTATGAATGTATATATGACATAACTGGAATATGTTTTATGCTACATATGCCACGTAACATATCTCTGTAGAGGTTATGATCTACTGAATATATTCATCCTATTTGTATGCAGGTATCATTTTTGTATTCGAAGTTATGAATATTGGCTGTGTACTTGTTTGATTTTAAGTAGCTTTAGTAAGGCATTTGGTCAGCTTCTTTAGAAAGGAATTTGCAAGTTAAGTGCCCAATCAAGAAACACTTAACAGACAATGGATCTTGGAAGACTCCAATCCACATAAGAAGTCTTCCTGGAGACATTCAAGATAAGCATGTGGGCAATGGCTGCTGCTTTAAAAACTGAGTCGTGCATGGACATGTGACTTACCCATGTGACTCCAAAACTTCATCTTGGAGCTGGATTTTGCATAGGAGAGAGGAAGGGGTCTCCACCCACAAGAGAAAGTCTATTTAAGCCCCTGGGAGACCCCTCCATTTTGTCTTCAGCTGGCTCAAGAGATAGCCTCTCCACCCCCAAAGGATACCTGAAAGAAACTGGAACAAAGGACAGTAACCACAGGAGTGTGAGTGTAAAAGAAGCAGTGAGAGATAAAAAGGCATCTTTTAAAAAGTGGAAGTCAAATCCTAGTGAGGTAAATAGAAAGGAGCATAAACATTGCCAAATTAAGTGTAAAAATGTAATTAGAAAAGCCAAAATGGTGTTTGAAGAACAGCTAGCCAAAAACTCAAAAGGTAATCACAAAATGTTTTAAGTACATCAGAAGCAGGAAGCCTGCTAAACAACCAGTGGGGCCCCTGGAAGATGGTGATACAAAAGGAGCACTTCAAGACGATAAAGTCATTGCGGAGAAACTAAATTGATTCTTTGCTTCAGTCTTCACGGCTGAGGATGTTGGGGAGATTCCTAAACCTGAGCCGTCCTTTGTAGGTGACAAATCTGAGGAATTGTCACAGATTGAAGTGTCACTAGAGGAGGTTTTGGAATTAATTGATAAACTTAACAGTACCAAGTCACCGGGACCAGATGGCATTCACCCAAGAGTTCTGAAAGAACTCAATTGTGAAATTGCGGAACTATTAACTATGGTTTGTAACCTGTCCTTTAAATCGGCTTCTGTACCCAATGACTGGAAGATAGCTAATGTAACGCCAATATTTAAAAAGGGCTCTAGAGGTGATCCTGGCAATTACAGACTGGTAAGTCTAACATCAGTAACAGGCAAATTAGTTGAAACAACAGTAAAGAATAAAATTGTCAGACACATAGAAGAACATAAATTGTTGGGCAAAAGTCAACATGGTTTCTGTAAAGGGAAATCATGGCTTACTAATCTATTAGAGTTCTTTGAAGGGGTCAACAAACATGTGGACAAGGGGGATCCAGTGGACATAGTATACTTAGATTTCCAGAAAGCCTTTGACAAGGTCCCTCACCAAAGGCTCTTACGTAAATTAAGTTGTCATGGGATAAGAGGGAAGATCCTTTCATGGATTGAGAACTGGTTAAAAGACAGGGAACAAAGGGTAGGAATAAATGGTAAATTTTCAGAATGGACAGGGGTAACAAATGGTGTTCCCCAAGGGTCGGTCCTAGGACCAATCCTATTCAACTTATTCATAAATGATCTGGAGAAAGGGGTAAACAGTGAGGTGGCAAAGTTTGCAGATGATACTAAACTGCTCAAGATAGTTAAGACCAAAGCAGACTGAAGAACTTCAAAAAGATCTCACAAAACTAAGGGACTGGGCAACAAAATGGCAAATGAAATTTAATGTGGATAAATGTAAAGTAATGCACATTGGAAACAATAACCCCAACTATACATACAACATGATGGGGGCTAATTTAGCTACAATGAATCAGGAAAGAGATCTTGGAGTCATCGTGGATAGTTCTCTGAAGACATCCATGCAGTGTGCAGAGGCGGTCAAAAAAGGAAACAGGATGTTAGGAATCATTAAAAAAGGGTTAGAGAATAAGACGGAGAATATCTTATTGCCCTTATATGAATCCATGTTACGCCCACATCTTGAATACTGTGTACAGATGTGGTCTCCCCATTTCAAAAAAGATATACTGGCCTTAGAAAAGGTTCAGAGAATGGCAACTAAAATGATTAGGGATTTGGAACGGGTCCCATATGAGGACAGATTAAAGAGGCTAGGACTTTTCAGCTTGGAAAAGAGGGGACTAAGGGGGGATATGATAGAGGTATATAAAATTATGAGTGGTGTGGAGAAAGTGAATAAGGAAAAGTTATTTACTTGATCCCATAATATAAGAACTAGGGGCACCAAATGAAATTAATCGGCAGCAGGTTTAAAACAAATAAAAGGAAGTTCTTCTTCACACAGTGCATAGTCAACCTGTGGAACTACTTGCCTGAGGAGGTTGTGAAGGCTAGGACTATAACAGGGTTTAAAAGAGAACTGGATAAATTCATGGAGGTTAAGTCCATTAATGGCTATTAGCCAGGATGGGTAAGGAATGGTGTTCCTAGCCTCTGTTTGTTAGAGGGTGGAGATGGATGGCAGGAGAGAGATCACTTGATTATTACCTGTTAGGGTCACTTCCTCTGGGACACCTGGCATTGGTCACTGTCGGTAGACAGGATACTGGGCTGGATGGACCTTTGGTCTGACCCAGTATGGCCGTTCTTATGTTCTTATTGCTGGACCCAGACTAGAAGGAGGCTAGTCTGTAAAAGAAGCTTACTGGAACATCTCTGAGGGTGAGATTTCATCTGTATTCAGTTTCTTACTGTATTAGGCATAGACTTGCGTGGTAAAACGGATTTATTTGGGGTTTGGACCCCATTGGGAGCTGGGCATCTGAGTGTTAGAGACAGGAACACTTCTTAAGCTGTTTTCAGTTAAGCCTGCAGCTTCTGGGGGACGTTGTTCAGACCTGGGTCTGGGTTTGCAGCAGGCTAGCGAGTCTGGCTCAAGCAGGCAAGGTTCTGGAGTCCCAAGCTGGCAGGGAAAACGGCTTAGAGGTAGTCCCAGCATATCAGTTGGCAGTTCCCAAGGGGTTTTCTGTGAACCAACCCATCACAAATGGAATATAGCTAATCCACCTGCCATGACACAAAACAAGGATATGAATAATAAACAGTTATTGACCAGTGACGAGGTAAATATCAGGATGCATAGACTGAAGTGGTGGACTTTGTCCAAAAATAAAAAAGGGCAATATGTAACTCAAAGAACTAAAGGAAATCAGCTTGAACTACATATTGGCATGAACAGTATATTCTCAAATAATCAGTGTGGAAAATGTGAAGATGATTCATTCTATTCTTCACACATAAAAAAGTTACTCATCAAAGACTTTAAGTGTAAGTGAAAAACTTAACCTTAACTATGCTTTGCAACCAACCCTTTCATGATATGCATTCTATTTATTCGTATTGCATTGTTAAATACCTTCAGGAATCCCATTTTTCAACCAAGAATTACCATATCTCTTACCTTTGCATTTGGGCACATAAATGCTCAAAAAATGTATTTATTTGTACATGCAAACATGAAACTGAGTTCTCATTAAGTAACCAATGCTTGAAAACTGGTCTATGATTATTTTCATCACAAAATTATTTCACAAAATCTACATTTAGTTGAAAAGCCAGTTTAACTGGGAAAAAAAAACAGTTTCAGTGGAGAATTTTGATCAACTTTACACAAAACCCCAACTGAAACAAGAATTGAAACACTAATTTAACAGCAGGACTCATGGATATACTTTAGTTTGTGCTTCTCCAGATATGCAGAGTAGCCATAAATCCTGTTCGATTGACCAGTTAACTCTGTCACAAGAGCAGTGGAAAGCAGCTGAAGCCTACTAGTGAATCTGACCCTATATGTGTTATTGATTTGAGGTGACTGAATTAAATTTTCTGTGTTCAAAAGAAAGTATTTATGAGTGGTCATAAGAAGGAATGGATTAAATATGGCATGGGGATGGCCATTGCTTACGGACTAGCATCTAATAAACCTATTTTATACATTTCGAAACTAAAATTAAAATAACAAAAAATAATATGAAGATTTTTCAAGAGAGAAGTTAGTAATGAAGATTTAAGCATCATTCATCTTACTTTAGGTGAATTAGTTAGAGACTGATTGATGGAGGGAGGAATTAGATTGGAGTGAATCCTAATACAGTGTTTCCTTTTTCTTTTACACACATAAAGCTAAGCAGGGAAAGAACAGCATAAAATACTCAACCTTACTGGAAAACTCAAATGGATTGTTATTTGCAGATCTCAAAACTTACCTGGATGGTGATGGGTATTATTTCCCCAGCTTCTAACCTGCTCCTGTGGCAAAGTTGTTCAGGTCTGAACAATAAGCATTTCATGAATGTGATTTACAAGGGCATCAAATACTCCCTGCTATATAGATACTCTGGTTTGTAAATTTCATCCTAACACTTGTCTTTACAAGCCCTGTCTTAGGATGTCCTTTGCTGTCTCTCAAGATCTGCGAGGACTAAATTAGTGAACTAGAGAAGTGGTTTGGATCAAGGCAGCATTCAGGAATCTTTTCACATCAACCACTCCCCCAATTCACAAAGCTGCAGGTCTAAGATCATCAAATTCTAAGACCCAGAAAGATCTTTGGGGAAAATTGTCTCTCTCTTGACAGTGAAGTTACAGCAGAAATTTTTAAAATAAATATGTAGTGGTAGTGCGTCATCACCTGATTAATGAGCTCCCAGAAGCATTTCAAGGCTTCTCCATTGGAAATAGTTGCTGAAGAAGCACTCATCCATATAACTTTACCTTGTGATGTTATTGACATGAACTGTGACCATATAGATCATTGTTGCAACCAGGGTCCTATGGTTGCACCAGGTCTTGTACAGAGGAGGTCAAGTGGGGTGTCCATGAAAAGGTTGTAGTTTGCTGGTTATGATTATGCTGTCTGTATGTGTGTATCATTTTTGTATTTGAAGTTATGAATATTGGCCATGTACTTGTATCTCAATGTGTTTGATTTTAAGTAGCCTCAGCGAAGCATTTGGTCAGTTTCTTGAGAAAGGAATATTCTCAGTGAAGGACATAAATCCACACCATGTAAAGGTCAAAGCATAGGGGTTTATTATACACAGCGCTGGCGGAGTGTCACCTGGCTTATCAGGCTCAGAGACACTGTCAATCAATTGATTACAATGGAATATATAGATTTACCATGGGCGGGGGAAAGTGACGGGGTAGGCAGTTCCACACCCCGGGATAGGTTTTGCAGCAAGACAAGATAGCACAGTAGCCAATGGTTAAAAAGGTTACATAATGTCTCCGCCCATGGTCTCAAGTTAGCCAGTTAACATTTAATTAATACTTTGATAAAATGTTATTAGTATAAAATATATGTGTTGAATTCTGATTTGGGGTCCATAGGAATGGAGCAACTCCTTTGATTGTCCAACAGGTACATTCCTAGGGGTTAAAGCAAAGAAACAGTGAAAGGATATGGTAATACAGATTGTCTCCTTTATGTCTTAAGGCAGGGCATTGGTCCCTTGGAAGAGAGGTGGAAGGATGCCATATCATTATACTGACATGTGCCAATTTTCATAAACTCAAGGTTGGATCTGTGGGAAGACTGTTTTCCCTTCAGGAGAAACACAATAGGAACAGGGATCCTTTGTTCAATTTGAAACATTGGATGAAACATAATTATTCAGTTATTGCTTCAACATCTGGCATTTCTACTGACAAAGCATATCTGCAAAGGCAATGTTATCTTGTTTATTCTGCTTTCTCTTAGCTAATCACTATTAGCTAGGCCTCTGGTCTCTTAACCAAACTCTGGACTTCGGGTCTGAAAAAGAGCTGGCACAATCCATATACCAGGTTGTTATATAAAATGCACATGGATTTTAACCCTTCACTCAGTAAGTGCCCAATCAAGAAACACTTAACTGACAATGGACTTTGGGAGACACCAATCCACATCTGAGCTCTCCTGTGAACGTTCAAACTAACATGTAAACAATGGCGTCGGCCTGCAAAAAGCTGAATCATTCATGGACGTGTGACTTGCCCATGTGGCTACGAACTCCATCTTGTTGCTGTGACTTTGCACAGAAGAACAAAGGGGTTTCCGCCCACAAGAGAGAGGATATAAAACGCCCTGGAAGCCTCTCCATTTGGTCTTCATCTGACTCAAGAGATGGCCTCTCCATCCCCAAGAGATGCCTGAAAGAAACTGGAACAAAGGACAGTAACTACGGGGGTGTGAGTGATTGCTGGACCCAGACTAGGAAGGAGTTCAGTCTGTGAAAGAAGCTTATTGGAACATCTCTGGGAGTGAGATTTCATCTGTAATCGGTTTCTTAATGTATTAGGCCTAGACTTATGTGTTTTGTTTTATTTTGCTTGGTAACTTACTTTGTTCTGTCTGTTATTACTTGGAACCACTTAAATCCTACTTTCTGTATTTAATAAAATCACTTTTGCTAATTAATTAACCTAGAGTAAGTAATAAATACCTGGGGGAGCAAACAGCTGTGCATATCTCTCTATCAGTGTTATAGGGGGCGGACAATTTATGAGTTTACCCTGTATAAGTTTTATACAAAGTAAAATGGATTTATCTGGGGTTTGGATCCCATTGGGTGTCTGGGTACTGGAGACAGTAGCACTTCTTAAGCTGTTTTCAGTTAAGTCTGCAGCTTTGGGGAGCGTGGTTCAGACCCTGGTCTATGTTGGAGCAGACTGGCGTGTCTGGCTCAACAAGACAGGGTTCTGGAGGCCCAAACTGGCAGAGAAAACATGCTCAGAGGTAGTCTCTGCACATCAGGTGACAGTCCCAAAAAAATCTCTGTGACCGAACCCATCACAGTGGCATAGTCAGCAGGATCTGTGTACAGCTGATTGCTTTGAGACACTGGTAGTGATTTTAAGTGAGTTTTGGATGTGGTGGCTGGAGAACAGACAAAGTGGTTACTGGTTTGTTATTTTCTGTTTGTTTATTTCGGGTGAGGGAAATACTGTAAGCACAAGAAAGCAGGAAAATGAGGCAGCTACAAAACTACAAAACTAGAGCTGGCCAGACTGGAAACAGTAGAGAAGGCAAAGGAGCATGAGTTTCAAATGAGGCTAAAATAAACAGAGGCAGCCAGGGAGGAAGCTGCTCACAGAAGAGCCAAGGAAACCCAAAGGTTAGCCATGGAACTCAGGCAGCTGGAGGCTGATGAAAAAAGGGCAGCACACCAGCAAGCCCTGGAGTTAAAAGACCAAGAAATATAAGCCCAGATTGAGACCCAGAAGCATGAACTGACTGTAATGGAGTGGAAGAGACAAAACTCTTCAGCAGCTGGCTCCACTTCCCCAAAAATCCACAAATGGGAGCGGTTATGTACACAGTATGATGAATCCAGTGATACTGATGAATATTTCATCACCTTTGAGAGACTGTGCACCCTCCATGTGATTCCTGAAGATCAAAAGATGACCACATTGGTAGTAAAATTGACTGGGAGAGCTCTGGACATATTCAATAAGATGCCAATTGATGAGGAAGTGCTGGAAGTGATGCCAAGTGCTGGAGGAACCAGCTAGGGGCAGAGCTCTTCTTGACCTGCTGCTAACAAACAGGGAAGAATTAGTAGGGCAAGAAAAAGTGGATGGGAACCTGGGAGGCAGTCGAGTTCAGGATCCTGACAAAAGGAAGAAAGGAGAGCAGCAGAATACGGACCCTGGGCTTCAGAAAAGCTGACTTTGACTCACTCAGGGAACTGATGGGCAGGATCCCCTGGGAGAATAACATGAGGGGCAAAGGAGTCCAGGAGAGCTGGCTGTATTTTAAAGAATCCTTATTGAGGTTGCAGGAACAAACCATCCCAATTTGTAGAAAGAATAGTAAATATGGCAGGCGACCATCTTGGCTTAACAGTGAAATCCTTGCTGATCTTAAACACAAAAAAGAAGCTTACAAGAAGTGAAAGCTTGGACAAATGATGGGGGAGGAGTGTAAAAATATTGCTCAGGCATGCAGGAGTGAAATCAGGAAGGCCAAATCACAATTGGAGTTGCAGCTAGCAAGGGATGTTAAGAGTAACAAGAAGGAGTTCTACAGGTATGTTAGCAACAAGAAGGGCAGGGAAAGTGTAGGCTGAGCAAGTGCAGAATGGTGGTAGAATGTGCATTTGGACGTTTAAAAGCGCGCTGGTGCAGTTTACTGACGCGGATAGACCTCAGCGAAACCAATATTCCCATTGTTATTACTGCTTGCTGTGCGCTCCACACTATCTGTGAAAGTAAAGGGGAGACGTTTATGCCGGGGTGGGAGGTTGAGGCAAATCGCTTGGCTGCTGATTACACGCAGCCAGACAGCAGGGTGGTTACAAGAGTACAGGAGGGTGCGGTGTGCATCAGAGAAGCTTTGAAAACCAGTTTCATGACTGGCCAGGCTAAGGTGTGAAAGTTCTGTTTGTTTCTCCTTGATGACCCCCCCCCTTGGTTCACTCTACTTCCCTGTAAGCTAGACATCTTCCCCTCCCCCCTTCGATCACCGCTTGCAGAGACAATAAAGTCATTGTTGCTTCACATTCATGCATTCTTTATTAATTCATCACACAAATAGGGGGATAACTGCAAAGGTAGCCCGGGAGGGGTGGGGGAGGAGGGAAGGACAAGGACACACTGCACTTTAAAACTTTAAAACTTATTGAAGGCCAGCCTTCTGTTGCTTGAGCAATCCTCTGGGGTGGAGTGGCTGGGTGGCCAGAGGCCCCTCCACCGCGTTCTTGGGTGTCTGGGTGAGGAGGCTATGGAACTTGGGGAGGAGGGCTGTTGGTTACACAGGGGTTGTAGCCAGTGGTGAGCTGGAGCCGGTTCCCACCAGTTCGCAGGAACCGGTTGTTAAATTTAGAAGCCCTTTTAGAACCAGTTGTTCCGGGACAACCGGTTCTAAAAGGGCTTTTAAATTTAACAAAAGCTCCGGCAACTGTCCACCCCATCCCCGTCCCCAGCTCACTTCCCCCTCCTCCCCTAAACATTCCACCCCCTCTTCTCCTCCCCCTCCCCTGCTTCCCGCGAATCAGATGTTCGTGGGAAGCCTGAAACAAGCAGCAGGCAAGTAAGCTGGGGCGGGGGGGGCATCAGGAGGGCTCCAGGGAGGCGCGGCGTGGCGTGGCCCAGTCCGGCTCCGGCCGAGTGGCTTTCTCTGGCCTGGCCCCCGCCGAGCGCCCCAGACCAGTCCCAGCCCTGGCCCGGCTCAGGCCCCGCGGCGCCGGTGCCGGTCCTAGCCGAGCGGCTCCGGCCCGGCCCAGCTTGGGCCCCACGGCGCTGGTCCCAGTCCTGGCCGAACGGCTCCGGCCCGGCCCAGCCTGGCTCAGGCCCCGCAGCACCGGTCCTGGTCCCGGCCGAGCGGCTCCAGCCCGGCCCGGCTCGGGCCCCGCAGCACCAGTCCCGGGCCCAGCCCGGCCCGGCTCGGGCCCCGCAGCACCAGTCCCGGGCCCAGCCGAGCGGCTCCGGCACGGCTCGGGACCCGCAGTGCGAGTCCCAGTCCCGGTCCCGGCTGAGCGCCCCAGCCCGGTCCCGGCCCTGGCCTGGCTCGGGCCCCACGGCGCCGGTGCCAGTCCTGGTCGAGCGGCTCTGGCCCGGCCCGGCTCGGGCCCCACAGCGCAGGTCCCAGTCCTGGCCAAGTGGCTCCGGCCTGGCCCAGTTCGGGGAGTTGGGCCCCGCAGCACCGGCCCCGGTCCCGGTCCTGGCCCCGGCCGAATGGCTCTGGCCTGGCCCAGCTCGGTCCCCGCAGCACCGGCCCCGGTCCCGGCTGAGCAGCTCCAGTCCCGGCCGAGCGGACCCAGCCCCAGCCCTGGCCAATCGGCCCCGGCCCCGGCCCCAGCCGAGCGGACCCAGACCCAGCCGACCGGCTCCAGGCAGCGCGGTAAGGGAGCAGGGATGGGGTGTTGGAAGAGGGCAGGGGAGTTTGGAGGGTTGTGGGGGGGGGTGGATAGGGGTCAGGATGGTCAGAGGGCAGGGAACAGGGGGATTGAATGGGGGCAAGGGTCCCAGGGGGGGCAGTCAGGAAGGAGCAGGGGTTGGATGGGGCAGTGGGGGGCAGTCAGGGGCAGTCGGGGACAGAGAGAAGGTTGGTGGTTGGATGGGACAGGGCTCCCGGGGGGCCATCAGGAATGTGAGGAGGGGTTGGATGGGGTGGCAGGGGGCAGTCAGGGGACAGGGAAGGGGGGTGGATGGGGCAGGGGTTCTGGGGGGGGCCTCAAGGAACATGGGGGGTTGGATGGGGCAGGAGTCCCGGTGGGGGCACGACCCCCTTGTGGGGTGAGGAGGAGGGAACCTGTTGTTAATATTTTGGCAGCTCATCACTGGTTGTAGCGGTGGTCTGTGCTCCTGCTGCCTTTCCTGCAGCTCAACCATACGCTGGAGCATATCAGTTTGATGCTCCAGCAGCTGGAGCATTGACTCTTGCCTTCTGTCAGCAAGCTGACGCCACCTATCCTCTTCAGCCTGCCACCTCTCCTCGCGTTCATATTGTGCTTTCCTGCACTCTGACATTGTCTGCCTCCACGCATTCTGCTGTGCTCTGTCAGTGTGGGAGGACAGCATGAGCTCAGAGAACATTTCATCTCGAGTGCGTTTTTTTCGCCTTTTAATCTTCGCTAGCCTCTGGGAAGGAGAAACATATGCAGCTGGTGGAGGAAAAAAAAGGGAGAGTGGTAGTTAAAAAGACACATTTTAGAGAACAAAGGGTTGCCTCTTTCACGTTAAACCTTGCTGTTCACATTACATAGCACATGTGCTTTCGTTACAAGGTCGCATTTTGCCTCTTATATTGAGGGCCTGCCGGTTTGGTGTGAGAGATCACTCATGCAGGGCCAGGCAACAGAATTGGGCTTGCAGGCAGCCATGGTAAGCCACAGTCTTTTGGCTTCTTTAACCTTCATAACGTGTGGGAATGGTTTCAAACAGCAGCGCCCTCATTTCCCATACCAAGCGGCCATTGGGTTGGCCATTTAAAATAGGTTGGCAATTTAAAAGGATGGGCTGCGGTTTGCGAGTTAGCGTACAGCACAAACCCAAATAACCCCCCAACACACACCTAATTCTCTGGGATGATCGCTTCACCCCTCCCCCCACCGCGTGGCTAACAGCGGGGAACATTTCTGTTCAGCCACAGGCAAACAGCCCAGCAGGAACTGGCACCTCTGAATGTCCCCTTAATAAAATCACCCCATTTCAACCAGGTGACCATGAATGATATCACTCTCCTGAGGATAACACAGAGAGATAAGGAACGGATGCTGTTTGAATGCCAGCAAACACCGGGACCATACGCTGCCATGCTTTGTTATGCAATGATTCCAGACTACATGCTACTGGCCTGGCATGGTAAAGTGTCCTACCATGGTGGATGGAATAAGGCCGCCCTCCCCAAAAACCTTTTGCAAAGGCTTTGGGAGTACATCCAGGAGAGCTTTATGGAGATGTCCCTGGAGGATTTCCGTTCCATCCCCAGACACGTTAACAGACTTTTCCAGTAGCTGTACTGGCCGCGAATGCCAGGGCAGATTAATCATTAAACATGCTTGCTTTTAAACCATGTCTAATATTTACAAAGGTACACTCACCAGAGGTCCCTTCTCTGCTTTCAGGGTCTTGGGTGGGTTCGGGGGCTACTGGCTCCAGGTCCAGGGTGAAAAACATATCCTGGCTGTTGGGGAAACTGGTTTCTCCGCTTCCTTGCTGTGCGCTATCTTCAATCTCTTCATCATCAACTTCCCCATCCCCAAAACCCGCTTCCGTGTTGCGTGCTTCTCCATTGATGGAGTCAAAGCACAGGATTGGGGTACTGGTGGCTGCACCCCCTAGCATGGCATGCAGCTCATCATAGAAGCGGCATGTTCGGGGATCTGATCCGGAGCGGCCATTTGCCTCTCTGATTTTCTGGTAGGCTTGCCTTAGCTCCTTAATTTTCATGCGGCACTGCTTTGCGTCCCTGTTATAGCGTCTGTCCTTCATGCCCTTGGAGACTTTTTCAAATGTTTTGGCATTTTGTTTACTGGAACGGAGTTCAGCTAGCACGGATTCGTCTCCCCATATGGCAATGAGATCCCGTACCTCCCGTTCGGTCCATGCTGGAGCTCTTTTGCGATCCTGGGACTCCATCATGGTCACCTCTGCTGATGAGATCTGCACTCACCTGCACCTTGCCATGCTGGCCAAACAGGAAATGAGATTCAAAAGTTCATGGGCCTTTTCCTGTCTACCTGGCCAGTGCATCTGAGTTGAGAGCGCTGTCCAGAGCGGTCACAATGGAGCACTCTGGGATAGCTCCCGGAGGCCAATACCATCGAATTCCGTCCACACTACCGCAAAATCGACCCAGCAAGGCCGATTTCAGCGCTAATCCCCTCGTCGGAGGTGGAGTAAAGAAATCGATTTAAAGAGCCCTTTAAGTAAAAAAAAAAGGGCTTTGTCATGTGGATGGGTCCAGGCTTAAATTGAGGTAACGCTGCTAAATTCGACCTAAAATCGTAGTGTAGACCAGGGCTCAGTTGCCATGGAAACACTTTTGGCCCATGGGTGTGATGAGATGGACGTGAGCTTTAGCTGCCCTGGTTGTTCAGGAGATATGGAGAGATCACCACCCTTGACCCTTCATCTTCTCATTGGAGAATGGGGATGGAGCTACTGTAACTCAGTCCCTCCATACTAGCTGATTTTTCAAGATTCATACGATCTAGGAATGATGCGGGCAAATTCCACTGGATCAAAATGGCTGCCAGTGCCCTTTTTTCTCAATGGGAATGAAGCTACAGCCCTCCCTCAAACCAAAATAGCTGCCATTCTCACACAGCCTTTGTAAAGGCCAATGAGTAAAGATGGCTATCGTCTCCCATTGCTTCTAATGTGGTTGAAACCAGGCTGCCCTAAGAGAGTAAGTGGCCCTCTATGTTGTCAGGACATAGTGAGGGTCATTGTAAGGATCCTATGATTATGGGGGAGACAGGGAAGGACACTGAGGGGGAGCAGGTGAACATGGGGAGCAGGGCAAAGAAAATATAGAGGAGGGTGAAGGAAGGAGACTGTAGAAGTGAGAAACCGTAGGTAGAGAGATGTAATTTGGGTTGCAGAAAAATAAAAAGGAATGTGAGATGGGAACACAGGGGACCAAAGAGTGAGGAGTCTTGGAAGGGGACATGGGAGAAGGAGTTTGAAGAAAGGAGCTGGGAAGTCATGGATGGAAGGAGAGTGGATACTGGAGAGGCTAAGAATGGCAGCTCCCATGCACCAAAGGTCAGAGAAGGGTTTGTGGAGTCCCGTCAAGCAGCTTTCTCCAGGGACTCTCTGCTTTCATGTTGACTACCAGGGCTCCCCCTTCCTTTGTGGGTTATCCATTCAGCCTTCAAGACAATCAATACAAACACAGCAACATGAATGGCTTGCAGTCGTGGTCAGTAGCTCAGGAATTAGACAGTCCTATGTTTTAGTAGGTTTTTTAAACTAATGGTGCTGTAAATTTTGAAGCATAACTACCATGGAAATAGTCTTTATTGTCTGGTTAGTTCTATTTTCTTTTGAAATACATTGCAGCTTCTCAAGAAAAGGTCTACTGTAAGACTTAGATACATTGCTCAAGGATATCAGTTTTTTCAGGGAGGAGATATGGTGGAATGTGGCAATGGGCACTAATGCTTGTGATGATATAGGCTTCAACCCTATTCACCAACCATCCGTTTTTTAGCTTGTGTTCTATTGCAATGCTGTCATCTGATGCCCTTATGACTACTTCCATGTCAGCAGTTGTTGTTTCACTTTAGAATAAGCACACAGATGGGTGAGGCGAGGAGGGATGAGAAAAGCTGAAATTCAGACACAAATACCTGCAGTTATGTCCAAGGATCTAACAGATGTAATGGTCAAGGAACAATAATATTCTCTCTTCTCACATCTGGAACAGAGTTCCTAGAATGTTTGCTTAATATCTATATTGTTTTGTAAGTCAAGAGCAGAATTTTTTTAATGATGCTGCAATGGATATTATTCTGGGCTATACATACAGCAATCTGAATTCAAATCTCAGTGACATCTGTAGCTTGTGTGACAAAGTTCCTCCTCTATCTTGGTGGGTCCTGCGCTTATTGGCGGATTTTCTTGCCTCAGAGATTCACCATGTGGGTTGGGGAACAGCCCAGAGACCTTCCCCTCTGGAAGAACCCACAGTCCAGGTCAATTGGGAGGTTTGGGGGGAACCCGGGTTAGCCTGCCTTAATTGATTCTAGCAGCTTCTTCTTAATTGGCTCCAGGTGTCCTAATTAGCCTGCCTGTCTTAACTGGTTCTAGCAGGTTCCTGATTACTCTAGTACAGCCCCTGCTCTGGTCACTCAGGGAACAGAAAACTACTCATCCAGTGACCAGTATATTTGCCCTCTACCAGACTCCTGTACCCCACTGGTCTGGGTCTGTCACACTTGCATGCAATTACATCATTTAGAGACTAGGTCATGGTTTTAAAAATATTCCTCTCTAACGTAGGGCCCCAAAATAACTGACCCGATTATCAAAGTGCTGAGAACCCAGAATCTCCCACAGATTTCTTAGCCACAGCCTCCTTGGGCAAGAACCAAGGGTCTTTCTAGGACCTCTGGAGAACCTCCTAAAACATTGTTGAGAATAATAACAACATGGTGGTGTAGTTTATTTACACATTGCATCATTCCAGGACTTCACTGAAAGCAGCTCTTAATTGTACTCAAGGAATATGTATTAATTTTAAAAATAGGAATTATTTTCTATTCTAATTAACTATTTGAACAACTTGTCAATGGTTGTGAATTCTCCATCCCTGGATATTTTTCTAAAAGACCTGTTCTAGCTCAAACAGGAATTTATTCAGGCAACTTCTATGTCTGGTGTTTTACAGGTCCAACTAGATGCCCGTGTTCTACAGTAGGTCATACTAGATGATCTGATGGTCCTTTCTATGACTCCATGAATCACAATGGTCCTTTCGGGCTTTATAATCTACTAATCACTTCTATTCTGTTCTATATAGTTTCTTATATGGCCCTAATCCCTGTAGTATCTGAACAGCTTCATTAATATATTAAGCTTCATAACTAACATCCATCACATGTGGTTCTATCGCTGCCTCTCATCCTCTCCCCAGAATTGCTATACCAGATAAGACCAGTAATCAGTGTACTCCAGTAACCTGTATCTGACCGTGGCTACTACCAGCTGCTTTAGAGGAACGTGGAAGGAACAACCTATTCCAGAATTATGAAATAAGCTGCTCATAGAAAAATATTCTTTTTCTATTCCGTCAGTGAGTGGCTATCTTACCTCCTAAGTTTTCACAGTTTATAACCTTTGTACAAAAAGAAAAGAAAACTACTTAAAGCTTCAGTAATTTTTTTCAATGATCTTACAGGCAGTAATATTAAAATAGAACCACTTCAGAAGTAAGAAGGCCATTTGCAGCTCTGAATTCAGAGGGAAACACTTGGGATTTTCACAAAAGAACTGACAGCAGAGAGATATGGATTTCCCTAAAATTTCTTCTGACTATTATCATCTCCCCCTCTGTCTCCAGTTTGCAGAACTAACATCATTCTACATATCACATTTTTAATTTCCCTCCAACAGTCACTTCTCTGCTCCATAATTTTTTCATGGCATTTTTCACCTCCTCATTTCTCAGGGTGTAGATCAAGGGATTCAGCATAGGGGTGATAATGGTGTAGAACACAGCGACCATCTTATCCTCAGAGAAGGTGGTGGAAGGTCTCATATAGATGAAGATACATGGCCCAAAAAATAAAATAACTACAGTGATGTGGGATGCGCAGGTCGAGAGAGCTTTGAGATGCCCTTCGGAAGAGCGAGTTTTCAAGGAGACTAAGATGACAACATAGGATACAACCAGCACTATAAAACAACTAAGAGAAATCATCCCACTATTGGCAACAACTATAACGCCAACTATATAAGTGTCAGTGCAGGCCAATTTTAGCAAAGGGTGCACATCACAGAAATAATGGTCAATCTCATTGGGCCCACAGAAGGGTAACTGGGTAGTCAGAAGAGTCTGAACCATGGAATGCACAAAGCCCCCTGCCCATGAAGCCACCACCATCCAGCTGCACACATGCTTGTTCATAATGGTCATATAATGGAGGGGTTTGCAGATCGCGATGTAACGGTCGTACGCCATCACCGTGAGGAGGAAGATCTCGGTGCACCCAAAGAAATGGACACCAAAGAGCTGTGCTATACAGCCAACAAAGGAGATGGTTTTCCTCTCAACAAGGAAGTCTGCAATGAGCTTTGGGGCTGTGACAGAAGAGTAGCAGATGTCTACAAAGGACAGGTACCTAAGAAAGAAATACATTGGGGAGTTCAGACACTCACTGCGTTTTATAGTGATAATGATGAGCAGATTTCCCAGAACGATAACTACATAGAAGAGTAAAAACAGCACAAAACACACTTGCTGTAACTCTTGATCCTGGGAGAGTCCCAACAGAATGAATTTGGACACATTGTTTGTATTCTCCATGTATTCAGAGTAGGAGAGGACTTTAAAGTGCCAAATAAATCACCTGTAATGACACAGATTAAGGAATATCATGAATCAAAAAATCAATGTTTATTGCTGTCACAGTGACTATCAAGATGTATTAGCCAAAGAAGTAGATTTTGGCCAAAAAGAAACCAATTCCAATATCTCAATCAAAGGAACACTAGAAGTTGATATTCAACTCAACATGAATCGATGAGATATATAAACATGTAGTGCAACTTATTGTCATTGTATTGTTATATACGCTCACTGAGCCTCTTTTTCAACTATGTCTTTTTAAACAGGAAGAATAGCTTTCTCACAATGTCCCTTGGGCTTCTAAATGCCCACTTTATGCACATAGTTGTTGATTTGAACATCCAAATATGGGTCTGAGATGTCCCATTAAGGAAGTAATGTATGAAAACTGGTGCCTGAGTATTTTCATCAGAAATACCTGGAAATTTCTGTGCTATGGTCATGAATAGCATTATTGTAGTAATGTGTCAAGGGGAATAAGATCTGCTCTTTAGTATTTTTGCCTCTGATAACTCAAGCAGAACTTCAGTTTGCTATGATCAGAATTCAGAATTGACACTGATGAGCCAATTATTTAACATTGCTTCAGACATCAGTGTTGTTCATTTCTAAGGAGTCAAATGATAAACAATCAGCACATCTGTTTTCTCATCAATCATCATAAGCCAGCATTATCTTTTTGAAAGTAACAACAAAAAATTGATTTCTCTTGACCTGGACATCAGGATTTATTTTCTGAGAGAAACATACAATGTTGACTGAGGACACTGCACCTCTGTCAATATTCACTTCAATGTACTATAAACCATAGTGTTTACTGAAGTATACAGTCAATATCTATTACAATACACATCTTGGTAACTCATCACTCACTGACTAATACCCACAATGTTCATGTTCCCATTGAGCTAGACTCTTGGAATTTGGCAAACTCACTCCTTGTATGACATTATATTGTATAATTTGACTGTCTCTCCCATATGGGAGGTAGTACCCATTACTACCAACTACTATACATTTGGATCTACACTTTTAGAAAATAATTGTATACTGCTTGAGAAATATATGACTATGTAAATCTATGACCACTGATTATTAAATTTTTGGCAAATCAAAAAGTTGAAAAAGAAAATTGTTTCAGATTGACAAACATTTCATTGGACCTCAAATAATATTTTATTTCAATTTTGAGAATTTTTTTTAGCCTTTTTAAATTTAGTCTTCTTAATTGAAGGGCATTTCAAAACAAAGTTGTTTCAAACCAAATAATGGAATCATTTCATTCTGAAAATGTCAAAATGAAACATTTTAACTTTTTTTTTTTTTACAAAAATAATTTAGGAAAACCAACACAAATTCGTAAAACTTTTTGGTGTTGGCAAGTGTGCATTTTTTGTTGAAAATTATTTTGACTGAAAAATGTCATCCAGGTTTTCTTAGAGTGTATGAACAGGCATCTACAGGCTGTGATAGACATTGCTTCTGAATTAGAAAAACTAACCTTTTAAAAAAAATCAATAATAAATACAAATTGAGAAAGGGGAATTAGTAGACAGGATTTCAGTCATGCTCCAATTTAATAATTTTCAGACTAATGGAATGGATTGGACTAGATGGAAACCCTAATAAAAAGATTCCTTTCCTTTATGTTATGTGTATAAAAGTAAAAAATGAAAAGAATTAATGTAAAATATTCAGCTATACTGGAAAACTTACACTGCTTGTAGGTGTGGAACTTAATAGTTTCTTGGAAGGTGTTATCTCCCCAGCTTTCACCAGCACCAATGAGGAAATCCTCCTTTTCTATTCTCTTCCATTCTATTAGACCTAATCTCATCAGTGACTTGCCCCCTCTAAAGATAAGCTAGGACTAATTTAGTGACCTGGGGTTGGTTGGTCCCTGTAAGCACAGAGCAATGCTTTCCCATCCACCTCTCTCACAGTTCGAAAGCCATAGAGGCCATTTCTGCCTTTAGGGGCAGAAACAAGTCTGAAACTCTGTCTCCATCCCTCACTCTGCAAAATCTAAGATCCAACAAGATCTTTTGGGAAAAGTTCTCTCTCTCTCTCTCTCTCTCTCTCTCTCTCGCTGTGAAGATACAGCAGAAATATTTAGAGTGAATCATATAGTGGTAGCATGTCATTGCCTTGGGTAATGAGTTCCCAGAGGCATTTTTGTCTCCACTGGAAGCAAACAGTGAAGAGGCAGCTAAAGCATATTGCTTTGATCCTTCAGGCAAACTTTTGGTGTGTGTTAACAGTTAGGCCCAGATTTTTAGGCGTTTCTCCACTCAGCGTTACAAGGGACTTAGCTACACTCCCTTTTCAAAATTGACTTAGGTACTTAGCAGTCTAAGGGTACATCTACACTACCCACTGGATTGTAGACGCGATAAAATCGATCCCCGATCGCTCTGCTGTCGACTCCAGAACTCCACCGTGGCGAGAGGCAGAAGTGGAGTCGATGGGGGAGCGGCAGTGGTCGACTCACCACCATCCTCACGGCCAGGTAAATCGACCTAAGATATGCCGACTTCAGCTACGCGCTTAGGTCGACCCCCTTCCCCCCCCCCCCCCCCCCCCAGTGTAGACTTAGCCTAAGTCACATTGAGACTTAGGCTTCTAAGTGCCTAAATCACTTTTGAAAATGGGATTTAGCAATCTAAATCACTCAGGATTTGTGATACTGAGCTGAGCAACACCTAAATACCTTTAAAAATCTGGTCCTTAGTCCCTTTAGTTGTTCTGTGCCTCACACTTAGAATTAGATATGAATTCCCCCCAGCTTCCCATGTTTTACCAACTGATTGTGCTATAGATTTGAGACCTTTCAACCTCATATCTAGTTCGTATCTGGTTCATTCTACTGACACCTTCTTACATAACAAGACATTGCAGGAACTCCTGTGTCAAAATCTTCAATTATCTCCTAATGCTCAGGAAGCGGAAGCCTGAGAAGTCTGGCAACAGACAGTTAGCCCTCTAGGAAATGCTGTGTGTGAACAGCCATCTGTCCTAACTAGAGCTGTGTAAATAGATTTTTTTTTTAGTTCACTGGAAATTCCAAAGATAAATTGTGGGAGAATTTGTTTTGGGTTGAACCAAAAACAAAATTTTGGTAAATTGAAAAGTTAAAAAAAATGTTTCATTTTGGGTCAAATGAAACATTTTGTTTGGCCAATAATTAAACATTTTGGTTTAATTTTGAGTGATTTTTAATTTTTTTTTAAAATAAAATTAAAGGAAATTTTTAAACAAAAAGTCATTTTGAACAAAATAATTGAAAGGTTTTTTTTAGAAAATATCAAAACAAAATATATTTTTTTTAATTTTTAAAGGTTCCCCCCCACCTTTACCAAAACAATTCAATGAAACCAACACACATGGTTTCAGTTTACCTGAATCTGCACTTCTTTGCTGGGAAAAAAGTTTCAGTTGAAAAATTTCTCCTCACTGTAGTCCTAAACAATCACTTAAATAAGGGATTTAACAATGTTTGGATTTCTGTTCTACATGCTCATGCAGTAAAGTTACAGGCCTCAGCTGTGACAATGCAATGGCCCATGGAAGGAATGATTCAGCTAGCTTTGCAGCAGAGACATTATAGCAAAATCAGCCAATGAGGGCTCTGGGGAAGTGTATGCCCGAATGTGTCCTGCTACATTTTGTCACAGGATGCTGCTTACATGCCACTCCCTGACTGCTCTGGGCCTACAGCTGGAGTTAGGGTGACCAGATGTCCCGATTTTATAGGGACAGTCCCAAAATTTGGGGCTTTTTTTTAATATGGGCTCCTATTACCCCCCCTACCCCATCCCGATTTTTCACACTTGCTATCTGGTCACCCTAGCTGGAGTAGAAGAGGGACCCAGCACCTGTGGGACAGTGGTGCTGTGTTCCTAGGGTGAAAGCCAGTGAGTGGTTCCCATTGATTTCACTGGGACCTGGATCAAACTCCACACAGATTTAGGAAGTGGCTGCCCTTTGTTCACCTGTGCAAGATATGTATTAGGAGTGGGGATAAACACCCTCACTTACCCACCGACATAACCAGTCCTGAATTAATCCATAATGAGAGTCATGTCATGTTAGCCTAGCTGTAATGAAACAAAACAGACTGTGACATCTCTCGCAGAAGATGCACATGGTAAAGCCAAACTATTCCTTTAAAATACGATTCACTGAGAATTAGACTCAGTTTTGGCTTAGCAAATCATTTGTCAAATGAACCTGATTTCCTCTGAATGAATTTGGTATTTATAAGTGTTTGGACAGTAGTTTGGCCAAATGATATTCATTTGTGGATTGTTCATCAACTGCTCACTCGATTCAGTATTTGTTATTTCTTCTTTTGTGAGACAGGACACCTAAGCCATATGATATACTTCCCACTCCCTGCTTGAAGGGATGAATACAAAACTTTTTCATCTGGAGAATAATGAAACATGGAGGAGTGCTCTTTCTGGGACCCATTTCCATAAGTATTTTCAATAAAATCTGTGAAAAGTTTGTGGTTTGCAAACAGTTTCATGACCAGACCAGTGGTCCTCCAAATGCTGAAATCACACAAAACAAATAAAAGAATTCAATGGATCATAGTGACCCAAAGTTGTTGCTTTGGTTGTAGATATATTCAATCAATTTTTTGTTTTGCTTTAACTATTAGACCAGGCACATGTGGGTGAAACAAACAAATGTCTGTAATTTGTAATTCTTTTTTTCCAAGTTTATTTCAGCATCTGGAGATTCCCCTAATTGTTATTGTGCATGGCATATTCTCAATTTGTAGTTAAGTAATTAAGTGTGTGCAACAGTAAAATTTAATTTACGACTTGCGTCATTTGCAGAACTTCTTTTTCCAAAGAAGTTTTAATTATGCCCACTGGACCTACTCTAAGTATCTCTGAATGTTAACCTGTGTTGGTGTGTATCTGGGATAAGAACAAGATTATTAAAAAATAAGTTATGAGCAGATCCCGAGTCCTACTTCAAAAGTTACTAACTTACCAACAATCAAAAGAGATTGTTAGTTGTATCTGAAACCTCCAGAATTTTGAAGCTCTGCTGGATTGCAAAAATGTGCAAATGAAGTATGGAGATTCCATCTTTTGCAATGATTTGTTCTGACACTGCAGGAACACAGCTGTGCTTGACTGGGCATCAAACATTTGGACCATAAGTGCTCAGTATGATATTGGTATATTTTAGCAAGGCCACAGAGTACATAAAATGCTCATGTGCATCCAAAAGGTTGACAGTGAAGCTGGTCAGAAAATTTTTGTTAAAAGTTTTCTGTCAGAAAATATCATATCAATGTAAATGATTTTTTTTCATGAAATCATATTGATTTCAATGAAAATTCCCATGAAAACAAATCTTCCCAAAACAAAAAGTGGTTTTGGTTCAGAAAATTTAATTTCAGAAAAAAAATCAATTTTATGTGTATAAATTTTTTCTACTTTATTTTCATTTTTATTATACTTTTATTATTTTCTCAGTAGTGGTGCATAATTACATGTCATATTGTGAAGTTATGTCATAATGGGACATGTCATGTAGGATTATGACATAGTCAACATTTATTTAATTTATTTTTGTATTAAAATAATTAAGGGCAGCTTCTACTTAATACAGATTGAAACATCTTATTTTCTAGGTCAAAGTGTCTGATGTTTGTGTTGTAATGAAACAGTATGATGCTTTTATACCCAGTTGTACCTTGGTTGGACAGAACCCTTTAGGCTCCATGGGTCGGGAATCCCTGTTATAAAGGGCAGATAGAACAACATACTCACTTTCCATGTCGGCTTTTTGCAGCGCTGAAAAAACACAGATTCAAAAGATCTGGACGTGAGTGGACATCTGGCCCTTCCAGAGGCCTCATCAACTGGTACTGTTACCACAGAACCAGAAGAAGGTTCTTGCAACACCAAAGGGAAAGACACATGAACCTTCCCATGCCACCTTGTGTTTGGGCTTGTCCTGTACCCCATACTGTCCGCAGAGCTGTCAGCCCAGTGTCCCACTGATTATCTCCCACACCAACACCAGCAATGAGGATTGGGCCAAAAAAAACATGATGAGGTTCAACAAGGATAAGTGCAGAGTCCTGCACTTAGGACGGAAGAATCCCATGCACAGCTACAGACTAGGGACCGAATGGCTAGGTAGCAGTTCTGCAGAAAAGGACCCAGGGGTCAATGTGGACGTGAAGCTGGATATGAGTCAACAGTGTGCTCTTGTTGCCAAGAAGGCTAACGGCATTTTGGGCTGTATAAGTAGGGGCATTGCCAGCAGATCGAGGGACGTGATCGTTCCCCTCTATTGGACATTGGTGAGGCCTCATCTGGAGTACAGTGTCCAGTTTTGGGCCCCACACTACAAGAAGGATGTGGAAAAATTGGAAAGAGTCCAGCGGAGGGCAACAAAAATGATTAGGGGTCTGGAGCACATGACTTATGAGGAGAGGCTGAGGGAACTGGGATTGTTTAGTCTCCAGAAGAGAAGAATGAGGGGGGATTTGATAGCTGCTTTCAACTACCTGAGGGGGGGTTCCAAAGAGGATGGAGCTCGGCTGTTCTCAGTGGTGGCAGATGACAGAACAAGGAGCAATGGTCTCAAGTTGCAGTGGGGGAGGTCTAGGTTGGATATTAGGAAACACTATTTCACTAGGAGGGTGGTGAAGCACTGGAATGCGTTACCTAGGGAGGTGGTGGAATCTCCTTCCTTAGAGGTTTTTAAGGCCCGGCTTGACAAAGCCCTGGCTGGGATGATTTAGTTGGGAATTGGTCCTGCTTTGAGCAGGGGGTTGGACTAGAAGACCTCCTGAGGTCCCTTCCAACCCTGATATTCTATGATTCTATGATGCAGCTCAGTCAGTGGCAAGACTTTCCACTGTCCCCTAGGCTGCCCAAAGATATCTCCTCTGAGATACATTTTTATACCCTGATATAAACAAGTTACCTAGTGTTATCCTGACCTTTTAGGAGGGGTCAGTGCGTTTGTTATTTTGGGGGAATGTTTTGTACCATTTTTGATATTGGGATGTTTTGGTACTTGATTTCGGGATGTGTTTGCGTGAGTACCCTGTACTTAGCACTTTTTCGGAATGTGTATTTGTGATAGGACCTTCTGTGGTTGGGCAGCCTAGTGGCTAGATCGTTGGTTGTGGGGGGGCTGAAGGGGGACCTGACCTCTCCTTCAGGTCCTGACCCAGGGTCCTATGTCACTCACCCCTAAACAGGAGAGATAAACCTTTCTCCCAGCCATGAGGAGGGCTTCAGGGCCTGTTTTCCTGGGCTGCTCCCTATGCAAGTCCTTTTAGTTTGGGGCGTAGCCCCACTAATCCAATTTCCCCAAATTTGGGGCTTGTCTGCAAGTTCCCCTTGGCAGGAGAAGACTTACTTGCCTCCAGTGGCTGCGTTGGTAGGCAGGTTGCTGGTCTGTGCCTTCAGGCAGACATACAAAGAGCTCCTGCCTCTTTGCCAATCAGCCCCTGCATGAGAACCTCTATGCTTAACTACCAGCTTAGATCTGGTTTTGCTGCCACCACCCAAATTATTTATGAGTCATTTGGGAAACTCTGTCTATCTCCCCCCCAGAATATCTCCCTCCCAAGTATTATAACCCTTCCCTGGGTAGCCTTGAGAGACTTTTTCACCAATTTCCTGGTGAACACTGATCCAAACCCTTGGATCTTAAAACAAGGAGAAATTAACCATTCCCCCTCCTTTCCCCCACCAATTCCTGGTGAGTCCAGATCCAACCCCCGTGGATCTTAAAACAAGGAAAAATCAATCAGGTTCTTAAAAAGAAGACTTTTAATTAAAGAAAGAAAGGTAAAAATCATCTCTGTAAAATCAGGATGGAAAATAACTTTACAGGGTAATCAGATTCAAAGAGCCCAGAGGAACCCCCTCTAGCATTAGGTTCAAAGTTACAGCAAACAGAGGTAAACCCTCTAGCAAAAGGAACATTTACAATTTGAGAAAACAAAGATAAACTGACACGCCTTGCCTGGCTGTTACTTACAAGTTTGAAATATGAGAGACTTGTTCAGAAAGATTTGGAGAGCATGGATTGATGTCGAGTCCCTCTTAGTCCCAAGAGCGAACAACCCCCAAAACAAAGAGCACAAACAAATGCCTTCCCCCCCTCAAGACTTGAAAGTATCTTGTCCCATTCTTGGTCCTTTGGGTCAGGTGTCAGCCAGGTTACCTGAGCTTCTTAACCCTTTACAGGTAAAAGGATTTTGGTGTCTCTGGCCAGGAGGGATTTTATAGTATTGTACGCAGGAGGGTTGTTACCCTTCCCTTTATAGTTGTGACACAGGCCAGTAAGCCTAACTTCATTACCACACAAATTGGTTGAAACTATAGTAAAGAACAGAATTGTCAGACACACAGATAAACACAATATATTGGGGAAGAGTCAACGTAGCTTTTGTTAAGGGAAATCATGCCTCAGCAATCTATTAGAATTCTTTGAAGTAGTCAACAGGCAGGTGGATAAGGATGATCCAGTTGTTATAGTGTACTTGAACTTTTAGAAAGCCTTTGACAAGATCCCACACCAAAGGCTCGAAAGCAAAGTAAGCAATCACGGGATAAGAGGGATGGTCCTCTCCTAGATCAGAACTGGTTAAAAGATAAAAAACAATTAAATTTAGGAATAAATGGTTAGTTTTCACAATGGAGAGAGGTAAATAGCAGAGTCCCCCAAGGATCTGTACTGGGATCAGTGCTGTTCAACAGATTCATAAATGAGCTGAAAAAAGGGGTGGGTGGCAAGTGAGGTGGCAAAATTTGCAGATGATAGAAAAATTCTCAAGATAATTAAGTCCAAAGCTGACTCTGAAGAGTTACAAAGAGACCTCACAAAACTGGGTAACTGGGCAACAAAATGGCAGATGAAATTCAATGTTGATAAGTGCAAAGCAATGCACATTGGAAAACATAATCCCAACTATACATACAAAATAATGGGGTCTAGATTAGCTGTTGCCACTCAAGAAAGAGATCTTGGAGTCATTGTGGATAGTTGTTTGAAAACATCCACTCAATGTGCAGTGGCAATCAAAAAAAAGATAATAGAATGTTGGGAATCATTAGGAAAGACAGAAAATAATATATTGCCTTTATATAAATCCATGGTACACCCACATCTCTAAAACTGCGTGCAGATGTGGTCACCCCATCTCAAAAAAGAATATCGGAATTGGAAAAAGTTCAGAAAGGGGCAACAAAAATTATTAGAGGTATGGAACAGCTTCCATATGAGGAGAGATTAATAAGACTGGAACTTTTCAGTTTGGGAAAGAGACGACTAAGGGGGGGGGGAGAGAATATGATATAGGTCTATGAATCATGACTGGTGTGGAGAAAGTAAATTTATTAAGTGTTATTTACTGCTCATAACACAAGAACTAGGGGTCAAAGGAAATTAATAGGCAGCAGGTTTAAAATAAAGAAAAGGAAGGATTTCTTCATACAACACACAGTGAACCTATGGAACTGTTTGCCTAAGGATGTTGTGAAGGCCAAGACTATAACAGGGTTAAAAAAACAACTAGATACATTTATGGAGAATAGGTACATCAATAACTATTAGCCAGGATGGGCAGGGATGGTTTCCCTACCCTCTGTTTGCCAGAAGCTGGGAATGGGCGACAGAGGATGGATCACTTGATTACCTGTTCTGTTCATTCCCTCTGAAGTACCTGGCATTGGCAACTGATGGAAGACAGAATACTGGGCTAGATGGACCATTGGTCTGATCCACTATGGCCGTTCTTACTGGTAAAGTTTCAAACTTTTTTTCCAAAATTGCTCCCGTGCTCCATTTTTCTCAATAGGACTGAAACCACAAGTTGTCCTCAGCTAAGATGGCCAGGACTGCTCCACAGCCTTTGCAGATGGCCATGAGGTTGCCCCTAGTAAAATGGCCTCTGCCTCCCTTTCATTCCAAGGGGACTGAAGCCAGCCTACTCTCAAGAAAGATGGCTGCTTCCCTTTTGTGCTAAAAATCTCCATTAATAGCTGGTTAGTTTCATTCTCTTTTAAAATTATCATGGCTTTACAACAACAGGATACAATAGAAAATGGTATATTTATCAGGCAAGGACAGAAGAATCCCATGCACGGCTACAGGCTGGGGAATGACTGGCTAAGCAGAAAAGGACCTGGGGATTACAGTGTGTTATACCAATAGAATAAAAACCAGCAGGATCTTCTTAAGAGGGTGTCATAACTATAAAGGGAAGGGTAACAGCTCTCCTGTGTACAGTACTATAAAATCCCTCCTGGCCAGAGACTCCAAAATCCTTTTACCTGTAAAGGGTTAAGAAGCTCGGGTAACCTGGCTGACACCTGACCCAAAGGACCAATAAGGGGACAAGATACTTTCAAATCTTGGGGAGGGGGAAAGGCTTTGGTGTGCTCTTTGTTTAAGGGGTTGTTCGCTCTTGGGACTGAGAGGGACCAGACATCAATCCAGGTTCTCCCCAACTTTCTAAACAAGTCTCTCATATTTCAAACTTGTAAGTAAAAAGCCAGGCAAGGCGTCTTAGTTTTACTTTGTTTTCTCAACTTGTAAATGTACCTTTTACTAGAGTGTTTATCTTTGTTTGCTGTACTTTGAACCTAAGACAGAGGGGGGTCCTCTGAGCTCTTTAAGTTTGATTACCCTGTAAAGTTATTTTCCATACTGATTTTACAGAGATGATTTTTACCATTTTCTTTAATTAAAAGCCTTCTTTTTAAGAACCTGATTGATTTTTCCTTGTTTTTAGATCCAAGGAGTTTGGATCTGTATTCACCAGGAGTTGGTGAAAGGAAGGAGGGGGGAAGGGTCAATTTCTCCTTGTTTTAAGATCCAAGGAGTTTGGATCTGTATTCACCAGGGAATTGGCGAAAAGTTTCTCAAAGCTTCCCAGGGAAGGGAATGGTGGCAGCGGACCAGAACTAAGCTGGTAATTAAGCTTAGAAGTCCTCATGCAGGCCCCCACACTTGTACCCTAAAGTTCAAAGTGGGGATACAGCCTTGACAGAGGGATAAGGCAAAGATGCCACATTTATTGTAAATATAATGATAAAGCAAAAGATAAAAGTAAACAACATTGTTTGACTACTTATTTCTTATACACACACACACATATATATATATATAGAGAGAGAGAGAGAGGGAGAGAGAGAGATTCATTCTCACAATCATTCATTCAAGTTCTGTATAGGTGTTATAGTTACCAGCCTAGAAGTTGCTCATGCCAAGTTACTGGCCAGGTATCTTGGTCATGAGGATGGAGCCGAGTCTGTGTCAGATGCACCTGATGCTCCTGGAGGCTGGCAGCAGAACCAGAGACTCAAAGTCATCAGTTTTTAGAGTCCATTCTTATAGGAATTAATTCCTATGTTAGTCTATGGGAGCTGTTTCATCCTGCTGTTGCTGACTCAATCAGCAGATGGCACATTCCTGTCCAAAGTGGCACATTCCTGGTGGCTCCACACTGTCCAAAGTTTGTGTTTCTCATCCTTCCAGGTGATGGGGTGGATCCCAGTTTACCCTCAGGGGGTTGTCTGGTGGTCCTACTCGACACATTCTTCGGCCGATGGATACTTCCTTTTTAGGCTGGCACCTCCCTAACCATCCATGTATATCAAGCATTCATCAGCATACATTCCATACCTAAACATATTTTAATTTACTGTCTCCACCACTTTCAGGGTGTGTGCTAATTCATTTGAGACTCCCGGCCCTTTAATCACAGAGGGTGGGGGGTCTGTCCTAGGAGCCGTTGATGAAGTGAAAGTCACTTAACAGCTTATAGTGTTTGTTTACATTGTATCAATTACTTCAAGAACAAAGTCAATTAACTTGTTTGTAAGTTTTACATAGTAATAAAGTATCTTTCACAGGATAGATATAATCAATGGTTTCTACAGACAGTAGCTTACAAGTTTTAACAGAAGACCCAAGAGATTTTTGTACTTGGTGAAACTGTTGGATTTTAAAGTGTGAGGGACAAATTATGAGGGGGTCACTGTCACTTGGGGGAATCACTGTTAGTACCTTCTTTTATATCCCTACAAGTGGACGAGAAGCTGGATATGACTCAAGAGTGTGCCCTTATTCCAAGAAGGCTAACAGCATACCTGGCTGCATTAGTAGAAGCATTGCCAGCAGATCGAGGGAAGTGATTATTCCCCTCTATTCGGCACTGGTCAGACCACATCGGGAGTATTGCGTCCAGTTCTGGGCCACCCACTACAGAAAGGATGTGGACAAATTGGAAAGAGTCCAGCAGAGGGCAATGAAAATGATTAGGGGGCTGGGGCACTTGACTTATGAGGAGAGGCGAAGGTAACTGGGCTTATTTAGTCTAAAGAAGTGAAGAGTGAGGGGGGATTTGATATCAGCCTTCAACTACCTGAAGGGGGGTTCCAAAGAAGATGGAGCTAGGCTGTTCTCAGTGGTGACAGATGACAGAACAAGGAGCAATGGTCTCAAGTTGCATTGTGGGTGGTCTAGGTTGGATATTAGGAAACACTATTTCACTAGAAGGGTGGTAAAGTAATGGAATGGGTTACCCAGGGAAGTGGTGGAATCTCCATCCTTAGAGGTTTTTAAGGCCCAGCTTGACAAAGCCCTGGCTGGGATGATTTAGTTGGTGTTGGTCCTGCTTTGAGCAGGGGGTTGGACTAGATGACCTCCTGAGGTCTCTTCCAACCATAATCTATGATTCTATGTCAGCTGTTGGTTTTCCACTGGGTGGAATAAATTAGTGTATATATATAGAGAAACATTCTATTAAAAAGAAGTTGAGGTGGAGAGGGCAGAATTGTGGCTGACTGGATGGTGTACTTGAACTGTGCTTTTCCTATTTTTATTTTATCATTGTATTCTTTATTCGTATAGTGGTAACAGCTACAAGCCCCACCATGGGCCAGAGCCCCAATTTCAAAGGTGCTGTACAGACACAGAACAAAAAGACAGCCACTGCTCCAAAGAGCTTACAATCTAAGTAAAATGTAGTTAATGTTTGAGTCTTTTGAATGTTCACCATCACAGAATGATTCCCAGGGTATCCATTATTTATTAATTAGAAATTTAGTGTCTGAATAATCTTACCAATATGAACATTTAAAATAGAACCATTGCAGTCACTGAAAGAGGTTTGTCTGTATTCTGCATTCATGAAAAAACAAGGGGAATGTTCACTGATGAACTGAAAGCAAGACATAAATATTTTTTTAAAATCTCTCATGAATATAATCATTTTCCTCCTGGTTTGTATAACATAATTCTGCATGTCACCCTTTTGATTTCCCCTCTGACATCACTTTTCTGCTCCATAATTTTCTCATGGCACTTTTCACCTCCTCATTTCTTAGTGTGTAGATCAGCGGATTCAGCATTGGGGTGATAACGGTGTAGAACACAGCAACCATCTTGTCCTCTGATAAGTGGCTAGAAGGTCGGATGTAGGTGAACGTGCAAGGCCCAAAAAATAAAATCACTACAGCAATATGGGAGCCACAGGTGGAGAGAGCTTTACGACGCCCTTCAGAAGAATGTGTCCTTAAGGAGATTAAGATCACAATGTAGGATATAACCAAGAGAAGGAAACAACCCAAAGCAATCATCCCACTATTAGCAACAACTATGATGCCAACAACATAGGTGTCGGCACAAGCCAGTTGTAGCAAAGGGTGAACATCACAGAAATAATGGTCAATCTCATTGGGCCCACAGAAGGGTAACTGGGTGGTTATAAGAGTCTGTACCATGGAATGCACAAAGCCCCCTACCCATGAGGCCACCACCATCTGGCCACATACACGCCTGGTCATGATGGTTGTGTAGTGGAGGGGTTTGCAGATTGCAATGTAGCGATCGTAGGCCATCACCGTGAGGATGAAGATCTCAGTGCAACCAAAGAAATGGACTCCGAACAGCTGTGCTATGCAGCCAATGAAGGAGATTATTTTTTTCTCAGTGAGGAAGTCTGCAATCATTTTGGGGGCTGTGACAGAAGAGTAGCAGATGTCTACAAAGGATAGGTAACTCAGGAAGAAATACATGGGTGAGTTCAGATGCTGACTGCTAACTACAGTGAGAACAATGAGGAGGTTTCCAAGAACAATGCTTATATAGAAGCATAAAAACAGCACAAAACACATTTTCTGCAGCTTCTGATTCTGGGAGAGGCCCAAGAGGACAAATTCTGTCACATTGCTTATATTCGCCATGTGCTCTGGTTAGTGGTGGCTGAGTGATATAGAGCTAATTTACCTGCCAAAATAAAGGAATTATATCATTAACGTACATATATTGACTAATTATTACATTAATGTCAAGCTTTATTAACCCAAGAGGTAGATATTGACCAAGGTGAAGGTAAGATCAAGATTATCTAAACAAGCAAGCAATTTTTCTTTCCACTAAAATCAAGCTGTTCAGTTTTCACCAATGTCAGTAGGATTCTGACCAGACTGATGTGTCAAGGTGCTTGGATGGAGTGGGGGCAGGGAGAAGTCGTTAGAGTTCGATGAGGCCCACTCACCCTAAAAATCACTGCTTCACCCCTCTGTGGCTGAATGGTCATTTTAATGGAACTCAGGTTTTTCTGATTTTCACCCAAATCAAGTGAATAGTATCCGTTCATGCCTAGACCATTCCCTGAAATTTTGTAATTAATTGGATGTGGTTTTCAGAGCTTATTGCGTTACAGAACAACAAATTTTATTGAGTCATGTCTAGGGCCACTCTTTGCTCAGTCAACTATTTAACAATGTATTATTTTACTATGGTACTATGGGAGCCAAGTATCTGAACACCTCACAATTTTTAAGTTGCTTATCCTCACAACACCCCCAGGAGGTAGGGAAGTGATATCAACTCCCTTTTAGAAGATAGGGCCTGAAGCACAGAGACTTAGGGCTCGTCTCCACAGTGAGGTAATGAGCACATACAGGAGTGTGATTTTTAAAGAGCACTAATGTGTTACCCATTAGTTGGTCCATGTAGCAGCTGATTGTGTGCAATAACAGTTCCCTAGTGTACTTTCGCATATTGATTTGTTTAAGATCACACAGGGTATCTGTGATAGAGCACAAAACCAAACCCAACTTTTCTGGGTCACCAGCAAGTGGTCTAGCTACTGGGCCATCCTTCCGCATTGATGTAGCTTCAAGATCTGCCCCTCTAATTTTTGTAGGAGAGTTAATAAAAGTAACCTATGAGTTCAAACATCTCATGCGTGGGTCCAGTATTCAGTAAAATCAGTGGAAAGACTCCCATTGATTTCAATGGGCTTTGGAGCAGGAAATCAAGTTCTCTATGACAATGTTTGGAGGGTAGTTTAGACTATATGAACAAGAAATAACAGAGGCCAAATCATACACACACACACCCCAAGATTGATGGGTGAAGCATCCCACCCTTCCCTTATAGAAGAAGGTGTTAAGCTGTCTTTGCTGCATTGTTTCCCCTTTCTCTGCATACTTCAAGGGCTGGAATTCACGTAAGGGGAGGGGCTAAGGAGTGGGTAGGCCTACGTAGATAGAGTGAGGGATACAGATCATCTCCTCTTGGCTCAGCAGAGATTAGGTAGAAAGATTTATACAGGCTGGGGCTATGCTACCTGTTCTGCTGCCCCCATGCATTATAGAGAGGCCCCATCGAGGGATGCCCAGGGTCAGCCCTGGCCAGGGAGTGCATGTTTCCATGTGCACTTAATGGGAAATACAAGAGTGCTTGGATTTGGGGTGCACTTATTAGCATTTTTACAGAATGTAATTTCTCACCCTGACAACTGACCCTAGTACAGAATTCCAGAGAGAGAGGGCCAGAGCCCCAGCTGGTGTCAATCAGCTTTGCTACATGGAAGTCAATGGGGCAGAGCAATAGAGTTCCATAGAAAACAATGGGCCTAACTTCCAGCTGGTATAAATTGGCATTCCATTGACATCAAACTAGCTCCTTTGATTTACACCAGCTTTGGTTCTGGCCCATACTTTTTTGGCCTTGTGTTCCAAAATATTTTAAAATCTTCTAAGCCATAGGAAATATTCAACATATCCTTGAGGAAGAGTACCCCTCTGTTGTTATGGATGTATTTATTTATTTATTGCCTTCCTCACTCTATAGCTAGCAGTAGGCCTGCCTCCATCTAACAAACAAGTTAGTATAAAGAAATGACCATTGAGCCATTCATACTGCATGCACCAGTTCAATGTACAGAATCTGACCATTTGTGCATGCAAAAGAAGATCAGATAATTGCATGTACACATTGGTACTGATCTATGCAATCACTGCATCTGCACATATGGGTGTAGGCTTGGATAGCTCATCATTGCATGGGGCTTTGAAAAATGTCATTGTTTAATTATTTTAAATTTAGGAAATATTCATTTATGTCCAGCAGGAAGTGAACTGAGACCACCAATGCCTTTCATACAGACAAGTGAACAGACAGTTGGGGAGGGTGAAGTCAGCCATCTTACTCAAATCACTGTAGTTTTGGAAACAGTGTGTGGTTGGAGCAGGAAAACTGATGAAACGAAGATTCTGTTTTCAAGAACACACCTCTTATTAGTAACAGCAGGGGATTGAAACACAGGAAATAGAGGAGAGAAGGTGTTTTTTTTAAAGTGGGATTCTTTCAGAATGCCATGAGGGATCAGTGCTTCTTTCAAAATAATTGTTATGATCAGTGATGTACATGCTCGTTTCATTTCTGTTGCCATGCTCTAACTACAGCCTGCTTCTTATTACTTAATGCCTTTTGTTCAGGCCAGAATCCAGGGTGTCCTAGACATCAAAGAGCAAAATCCAGACCTTTCTTTGAGAAAGTGATCCCATCAGAGACACTTCTATCCTGATAAAGCTAATGCATCAATGAACAAGTTAAAGGGACAGCATCAAATTGATATGTAATCCACTAACAAACAAGTTCAATATAGACATAGACCCTGCCCCTGTGTTCCCAGCCATATGGGGAGGGGGGTATGATCATTTTCTCTTATTTTTTTAAAATGTTTTTCTCACCCCGCTTGCTGTGTGAAGAGACTCACACAGAAACATTGAGAGAAACTGACTAAGACCTTGTTTTCATTGGAAAGATTTAACAGTTATACAGATATAGATATAACCCACCCCACCCCCAGAGTGGACACTCCTAGTCCTTGTCTACATGCAAAAACTTGTGATGCTTTCACTATCCCAGTATAAAGTAGTACAATCCCCAGCGTGGATTCAGTTATACCAGTACAAGAGTGGCTATATCACTATAGCTTATGCAGGTAGGAGAATAGGCTATACCCTTATACACACATTTCTACTAGTATAACTAGTTCCACACGAGCTGTTATTCTAATATCACTATTTCAGTTTTCTTTAAAAAAAGAAACTTCATAGCTAAATGCATAGATTAATAGATTTTCAGGCCAGAAGGGACCACTGGATCATAAAGTCTGAATGCCTGTATAACGTAGACCTTTAAATTTCAGCCAGTTACCCCTTTATTGTGCCCAATAACTTGTGTTTAACTAAAAGCATATCCGACATCAAGACATGCGGAATTCACTGCTTCCCTTGGTTCAGTGGTTAATCACCCTCTGTTTAAAAAAAAATTGCATTTTATTTCTAATTTGCATTTGTCTGGCTTTTATTTCCAGACATTGGTTCTTGTCATGCCCGTCTCTGGTAGAGTAAAGAATCTTTTAGTACTTAATATTTGCTACCTGTGAAAGTACTTACACACTGATCACTGCACCTCTTGATCACTGTGACCCCTAAATCTTTTTTATAGTCACTGCTTTCCAGGAGACAGTCCCTCATTCTGTAGGTATGGCCAACATTCCTTGTTCCTAGATGTATGACCTTGCAGTAGTTATACAGGCAGAAAAACTGTTTAGACCAGGCCTTCTTCTGACATAAGTGTGACTTATTTGATTTAACTGAATCCCCTTCCCAAGTGATATAAGCAAAGACCAAAAAAGGCATGCTTATACCAGAATGAACATTTCTGCATTTGGGGTAATACTGGTATAACTATATCAATTTCAATCATTTAAGGATATACCTACATGGGAAAGTTTTGGGTAAGTCTTAATGCAGAAATTTTGGTCATGTCATAACTCAAATTTATTGATGTTAATGAACACTAGAATCCTGAATCTAGATGTTCTACAAACATTTGTTTCTGGTTGTGCTGCAGCCCAGGGTGAACCAAGACCAGGAGTAAATATTTGAAGAGCGTCTAGGTCAGCATTTACAATCATGTTACACAGCTCAAATTAACTGGAAATCAGTTAAATTTACAGCATGGCCAAAAATTCTCATCTAGACAAAGCCTACCTGGCCATGTGGCCATGCTGTAAATTGGGAAACACTGAAACTGACAATATACAAAAGTGCAGTCAGATGCAGAGTAACTAAACTGGGGAAATTCTTCCCCCCCCCCTGAAAAAAATATTAAATTACAGTGATGCTAGGTGCCCCTTGTAACAGTAGGTAGAACATTTTCAGATGTAAGTGTGAAGTTTACACAGCCTGTAGTGTAGATGTAGCCTAAGTGTGATTCTCCTGCTTATGTATACATTCTCACACTAGCTCTAGCATGAGTCTAAATAGTACAGCTGTGGTTGGACAGACAACGGCAGCACAGACACAACTGGGCTGTTCAGAGTACATACAACCTCCCCTGAAACCAGTGGGTATTTGGCATGGCTCAGCTGTGCCTTCACAGCTGCTACCCAGGCTACCACAACTAGACTGCTCTTTATACTTGTGCTAGCTTAATGAGAGCTGCTTGCGTACATGCACTTGAGCAGGGGAAATTATACCCCTATCTCATAGTACAGATGTAGCCTTAGGGTGTCCTTCAGATTTGAGGCAAAGGAATCAGTACTTTTTGTGGTGTGTTGATGGAGCTAGGTGCTGTACAGGGTCTTGATCCAGGACCAGGGCTCCTAGGCACTATGGAAACCACTACCACCAAGATTTTGGGCCCAGTTCATTCTTGCCCTGCACAATGGTCGCCCTTCACACCCACTTCGCACTGACGTAAGCGACTCTGGAAGATGCTGGCCAAGGAAGAATCAGGCTCAGAGCCTACAACCTTATGGCTGGCCAGAACCCAGTAGGAAATGAACTGGCATCCCAATCACACAAATAAATACTGTCCCCGTTGGCTGTTTGGGCAAAGAGGCTAAGAAACAAAATGGCCAAAGATACTGAACTTCTGTCTGATCTACAGATGGGGTGTTTTCAGGTAAAAAATAAGGCCTATTTTTGTTGATTGCCTTGAAGCTAGCCATTCTGCACACTGAGGACTTCAGTGTCCATGCCTATAAATCTAGTCCCTTTTCCTCAGAACTAAACTCAGTTAATTATACCAAAGCAGTTAGTAGAATACAAAGTGTTTTATCTCCTTGTCTGTCTCATCCACCTGTTGTGTCTTCCTTTTAGGGTATGTGTACACTGCAATCAAAGTTAAGCCTGCTGCACGTTTAGACATATCTGAGCTAGCTAGCTTGAAAAAACAATACACACCAAGGGTCTTGGGCAGGGCTGCAAAGCTCATGCTGCTGCTGCTCTGCTGTGTTATTTGAGAGTGTAAAAGCTAGCTCAGGCACATCTACATATGCTGCAATCACATCTGATTTCAGTGTACACACCCCCTTAGACTATAAGTCCTGCGGGGCAGGGACTATAGATTTCTGCAGCACTTGGGGCTCTAGCATGACTGTCCTCTGTCTAACACAATTAGAGCTGGACAAATTTTTTCAGCCAAAACTTTTTGGCCAAAAAAAAAAAAAGCAGATTCAGTGACACCAAAACATTTCACAAATTGGTGTTGGTGTTACTGAATTGTTTCAGCCAAAAAAGTTTTTAAAAATCTGAAAAAAACAGAATGTTTCAACATTTTCTAAAGTGAAATGTTTTGATTTTTCAGTTAAAGATGACATTTTGAAATTTCCTTCAGTTACATTAAACATAAAAGCATTCAAAAATGCTCAAAGTAAAAAAAAACATTCAGTTTGAATGTTTCATTTGACACAACATGAATTCTTTTCAAACTTTCACTTTGCCAAAAAATTCAGGAGTTGGTTTGACCCAAAGCTATATTTTTTAAAAAAATTCTTTTGAATTGCCAGCAATCCAAAAAAAATTATTTGCATGGTCCTAGTCACAATTTAACAATAAATAGCAGAATTTCCTGTCCACATGATTTCAGCAAGAGATAGGTTGGGGCAGGCAGACAGACTAGATTAAAATTTTAAAGAATATTTCCTTTGTTGTGCTTTCTACAGTTGTAGAAGAAAAAGCCAAACAAGCTATAAAACTTACCCTGCCTGTGTCTGCAGATTCCAGCAGTCTCCTGAGTGTTATTTGGTTTTTATCTCCCCAGCTTCTACCTGCTCCTGTGATAAAGTCTTTAAAGAATAAAACACGTAAAGCATGGGATGCTTTACACAGGGCTTCCTGTACTGTGGCATCAGAAAATCATTTCAGTAAAGGTCCCCTGATTTGTAAATTCCACAAAACCTGTCCTCAGTCATCCCATGCAAACTGTAATCTGTCACTCTACTTTATCAATGTGGTACCTAAGTGCTTTGTACCAAGATGAAGATGATGAACTGATTTACTGGACTAGACAGAAGACAACCCATGAATGCAAAGTGGTTTTCTTATCCAGGTATCTCAGAAAGCAGCAGAAGCCAGGTCTGACTTTCTGGGAAGAAAGTGATCTAAGTACCTGTCTCCATCTTGCACCCTGTAAAAATCTGTCTGGATCCTTGGGGAGGAAAAAATGTGTCTGTGTCCTGATTGCAAAGTTATAGCAGAAATCTTTAAAGTAAGTTAGGTACTGGTAGTAAGTCACTGACTTTGATAATGAGTTCCCAGAAGCATTTCAATATTTCCCCATCGGAAATAGCCGAAGGAGCAGCTGAAGTTTATATTGCATTGGACAAGTGTTTCTGGCAAATGTTTAATTAGTCCCTTTAGCTCTTTTCAGAGTCTCTCATTAAGTAGGACTGATAGATGTTAAGGCCAGCAGGAACCATTAGATCACCTAATCTGACCTCCTTAGCACTATAGGGTTTGGAGTCCAGTGCTAATAAGGTCCATTTATTATCTACTTCACTTATACTCTTATTTTTAACTTCAGGTATTCAAGTGAAAACAGGTGACAGAAATCTACAAGAAAAGCCAAAACAAGAGTTGCCCATCTCTAATGCATGCGCCAGGGGGCAGGCCATCACAGAAGCATTCTCACATGTCCTTTAACTAATGTAATAATAATGCATAGCTCTTATAGAGTGTGTCTCATCTGTAGGTCTCAAAGCACTTTACATTTTACAGGTGAGGAAACTGAGGCAGAGTGTTGCTCAGGGTTGCCCAGCAGGCCAGTGGCAGAATCAGCACAGAACCCAGGTCTCCTAAGTCCCAGTCCAGTGCACTAGTCCCTCAACCACACCCCCTGTCAATAAAAATATTGCCACATATTTTTTGACATATGCATTTGATCCAAACACAGCTGTACAAGTCCTTTACAGTAATAGACTCAAGGAGCTCAGTCTATTTGGCTTAACAAAGAAGGTTAAGGGTGACTTGATCACAGTCTGTAGGTACCTACATGGGGAACAAATATTCAATAATGGTCTCTTCAATCTAGCAGAGAAAGAATGATCCAAAGGTGGAAAGTTGAAACTAGACAAATTCAGACTGGAAATAAGGTGTGGTTTTTTTACAATGAGTGTAACAAACCACTGGAACAATTTACCAAGGGTCCTGGTGGATTCTCCACTGCTGGCAATTTTAAAATCAAGATTGGATGTTTTTCTGAAAGATCTGTTCTAGGAATGGTTTTGGGGAAGTTCTCTGGCCTGTGTGATCCAGGAGGTCAGACTAGATGGTCACAGTGGTTCCTTCTAGCCTTGGAATCTATGAATTATAGAGATGGTAGATTTGCTAAAAAAGCCCTCTTCAATCTAGAGGAGAAAGGCACAATAAGATCCAATAGCTGGAAGCTGAAGCTGGACAAATTCAAACTGGAAGGTACAATTTTTTAACAGAGACAGTACCACTGAACAAGCTAGCAAGCACAGTGGTGGATTTACCATATCTTGATGTCTTCAGATCAAGAGTGGATGCCTCTCTGGAAGATATGATTTAGTTAAACACAAGTTATTGGGCTCAGTTCGGGGGTAATGAGTGAAATTTAATGACCTATGATATACAGGAGGTCAAATTAATAGGCAGCAGATTTAAAAAACAAACAAAAGGAAGTACTTCTTGACGCAATGTAGTCAACCTGTGAAACTTGTTGCCAGGGGATGTTATGAAGGCCAAAAGTATAACTGGGTTCAAAACAGAATTAGTTAAGTTCATGCAGGATTGGTCCAATCAGTGACTATTAGCCAAGATGGTCAAGGAAGCAACCCCATGCTTTGGGCATCTAAGCCTCTGACTTCCAAAACCGGGGACTGACTAGGGGATGGATCACTCAATTGCCCTTTTCTGTTCAGTCCCTCTGAAGCATCTTGCACTGGCCACTGTCAAAAGACAGGATACTGGGCTAGATGAACCATGGGTGTGACCCAGTATGGCTGTTCTTAAATTAGATGATATAATGGTCCCTTCTGGCCTTGAAATCTATGCAAATAGTGTTTGTGTAAAAGAACTAGAGGAAAGCTGAGCCCATGCTAATGTTTTGCAATTCCTCTCAGAGACGTACTAATGCCTATTTTGCAGGGAGATCTTGGACCTGGTCCAGTTTGGGGGACTCTACCAGACATGTTCTTCATGTTATGCACAGATGACTTGCAATTGCTTGAATGATGTCAATTGCTAGAACCAGAAAGAGTAATTCAGAAAACACAGCAAACAGAAGGCATCCTTAATGAAAAACTATGATTTCATGATTCTTTCAAGGTCAGGCTGATCTCTCCACTGTGGGGAGAGGAAAATCAGGCCCACAGGGTTTCTATCCCTTTCCCAGAGAGGAAAAGGAAGCCAGCATGTGCTTATTCCTTGAATGGATAGCATGTTACTGCCAGCTGCTCTTTACCTCTGGCCCCATGCTACTTCCAGTTAGTTCTGCAGGCAGAGGAATCTCTGGTGCCCCCTGCTGCTGACTTCACATATCACAGGCAGCCGCTTAATGTTCAGATCTTTCTCCTTGGGCATACAGCTTGGCATACAAGCTTAATATGTTTCAGAGTAGCAGCAGTGTTAGTCTGTATCTGCAAAAAGAACAGGAGTACTTGTGGCACCTTAGACACTAACAATTTTATTTGAGCATAAGCTTTCCCACAAAAGCTTATGCTCAAATAAATGTGTTAGTCTCTAAGCTTAATATGCAGATCTTGGTCTCCTTGACAGACCAGGGAGTAATGGTCTCAAATTGCAGTGGGGGAGCTTTAGGTTGGATATGAGGAAAAACTTTCACTAGGAGGATGGTGAAGCACTGGAATGGGTTACCTAGGGAGGTGGTGGTATCTCTCTCCTTAGAGGTTTTTAAGGTCATGCTTGACAAAGCCCTGGCTGGGATGATTTAGTTGGGGATTGGTCCTGCTTTGAGCAGGGGGTTGGACTAGATGACCTCCTGAGGTCCCTTCCAACTCTGATATTCTATGATGCTACATAAGCAACAAAATGTTAGGTTTAGGTGAGGGCTAAGGGTTGAAGTTGGAGGTTAGGGCTAGAGCATCAGAAAGTTTCCTCAGCCTCCAGCATGAAATGGGAATTCTGTGGCCCCCATTTTAGTGGAAATCAGGCTGCTGAAGCCTTTCCCCCCAACCCCCATCCATCCTGCACCCCATTAGCTGGGCCCCTCACCCTCATTCTAGCCAGTCTCTCCAGCTAGGCCTCTTGCCCCCCACTGGGCAATGACCTGGAAGAAAACAAAAATCACTGATAAAGTTTATAGACAACAATTAATAACTTCAGTAAAGTTAAGATCAGCATCCTACCACTGTGAGAGCAATTCTAGGTAGGCTCATTTTAATAATGAGGCAACTAGTCAAAAAGGACCTAACAACAAAAGTAAGGAAATTAAAATCCTTAGAGCACCCATGGCAATGACTCAAGCAGCCATAATAGATTCCCAGAAGGTACTTATCCCCCAAACCACAAAACCAGAAGTGGGAAGGGAAAAAAAGAAACCACACACCTCCATGTGGCTGAATGGCAAAGCTCAAGAAATTAGCTGAGCCAAATAGGTATTCTTCAGAAAATGGAATTCTAATCCCCAGGAATCCAAGAGCACATTCACAACAGCACATAAAGTGTAAAATGGAATTAGGAGGGCCAAGAGGGAACTTGAAAAGAAAGTAGTCAAGGACCTAAAAGCCACCAACTGTATATTCTTTCATGCTGTTAGAAAGACTGTCAGAGAATCAGTGATATATGCAGTGTAGCCATGTCACTATCAGGATATTAGAGGGAATATCTTTCATTGGACCAACTTCTGTTGGTGAGAGATATGCTTTTGAGCTTGAAGAAGAGCTCTGTGGGACTCACAAGTTTCTCTTGCTCACTGTAATGGTGTGGAACCCACCTCTTGTGAGCACCCCCTTCTGGTCAGGTGTGTCTGCACTTCTCTCAGTTTACAGTGACTCCTTCTGGCCGTTTCTCATGACTCAGCCCTCCATCCAAGTCACTGTCTGTACAGAACACAATTCAAACAGACCCCTTCCAGGGTATTAAACCAACAAAGTCTTTAAGCACTCCTGGCCCTAGTAAGGGGCTGTACCCACAGTGCTTCCTCCCTGGAGACTCTTTTCCACTCTGGTCTGTTCTCACTCCAGCTTGGCCTCCTAACAGTTCAGATCTCCTTCTGGGGGTTTATGACTGTGCAGTTGTAGGACACTTCCCCTGTGGCCAGCCAGGAGCACCATCTGCATTCCTGTGGCTCCAACACAGAACTGACACTGGGCAGCAGGGCAGCTTCTTTTATGCTACCCTGCAACCCTCTGATTGGCTAGCCCCTTGAAGCCTCCCCATGATTGGGTGCTTTTCTGCAGCCGCTCTAGGCTGCTTGGAGGACTTAGCTCCCCTACTCCTTTTCTGTGACAGATATTAAAGGACTCAGGCTTCCAGCAGGGACCCCTTCACTGTCTATATCCTGAACTTGGGTATTGCTGATTTTGGCTTCCTCCTCTCCACAGCTGCTTTTCACATCATCAGTGTGGTTCAATATTTACATGTTTTAATGTAGCTCATTTTTACTTATGGATATCATTTAACATGTAGGCTCTGTTCCCATACAACACAAACCTGTATCTCCTGAGGACCATCAGCTCCAAGAGGTGTGTGTCCATCCTCTATCCTTTTTAGATACAACAAATCCTGCATTTTGTCAGGGGGTTAGATTAGATGACCCTTGCAGTTCCTTCTAGCCCCGTGGTTCTATGATTCCATGATTCTACCTCATCTACTGCAGATGCCGCCACCCAAAGCAATTGTCTGCCATTGTATGAGCCCTGCTGTGTGCACAGTGCAGATCCCACCAGGCCCCACCCCGGACACTGAACAGGCCCCACGAGGCCCCACTCAAAACACTGCACAGACCTCACCAGGCCCCTCAGACACTGCACAGGATTGTTCACAGGGGGCTGAGGGCAATTTGGACTCTTAATCTGATAAGAGGCCATATATCTAGGAACTGGTGACTCAGTACATTGTACTATTGCTCGGGATACAGGCCTGTGTGACTCCCCTGGGACCTCTGAATGGACCCGTATGCTAAATAAGGTTTTGTCCCTGCCTAGATCCAGGGTTGTGGAAGGGAACCAGGACATTGGACCTAGTGGGAGGCAACAGGCCTCTCTGATACATGACTTGGGATTAGAGATCCATCTAACATAGGGTGACCAGATGAGAGGAAGAAAATATCGGGACACGGGGTGGGGGGTGGGGGTCCGCCGGCGGAGCCATAAAAAAAAACGAGTGCTGCTGGCGGAGCAAAAAAAAAAAAAAAAAAACTGCCGGCAGAGCCAAATATCGAGACAAATTTTTATCGGGACGTCTGGTCACCCTAATCTAACAAAACTCAGGGTGTCCCCGCCACAAAGGAATCAATAAAGAACCTGGCCTGAGTTGTAGGCAATAAGATCTACGGTTTGGTGATCTTGGGCAGAGGTTGATATTCTACGATATCCAAGGTAACAAGAATCCAACTCAGCCTGTTATATAAAATTGTCTGTGAAACCAGCAAATGTTGGAGACAAATAGCCTGGCACAAACTGGATTGTTAAATTAAAGGGCACCTGGTAAATCACAGGTTGGCATGGAAATGAGGTGATGGGTTCTAGAAATGGGAATGTTTATACACGATATCTCCAAGATGTGTTTTGACTGGTTAATGCTAATGGAATACAATTGCCACCCCCTCATAGACTTCATTTATCGGGGGGAGGGTATGTAAATAGCTACAGTGGGGGTGGGCAGAAAAGAGTGAGCTTTGCCATCATGGTTGCCACCCCCACTGTCTCCTGAGACCCCCAGGACCCACCTTGACACCACAAGGCCTTTGTCATCCTGAGCCCGAAAGGCATCCTGACTACACCAAGCCAGAGAGCAGGAACCAGATGCTATCGCCCCCTCCATTGGCTTCTGCTAAATCCTGGACAACACCGGGGACCTGAGTCTGGGGTTCCTGCTGTTACCTGTTTCCTTTGGTGTCATTTTCTCTGTCCTATCCCTTTCCTTGTGCCTTTTTAACCAGATTCTGGCTGAATTGCCAAGACAACTCCACCTTTTGCAAAAGTGCTGTGAGCTGGTGACCAGAAAGGCAGCTACACTGGTATAAGTAAGCCATTTCTCTTAGTGACCGATCAGACTGTGGGGTGGGAGCTGTGTTTCTCCAGTAGGGAGGCTGCAAGTGAACATAAGCACCAGAGACAATAGATTCATTTATATCTTTTCTGTTCTATTCTGTTCTTTCCCATTTTGTGTGGCTGTGCCTTGTTTTGTATGAAAGGAAACAGGATTGAACTTCAACAACAAAACAAGCAAAGTTCTGGAGCAGCTATACTAACTTTTTCTCTCTTCTCTGAAAAGGAGGAAGGATACCACCTTTAACATTATCACCAAAAAAACCCTGTCAAACCTGGGTTTCCCCTATAAAAGACTATATAGCTAAAGGTAAAGGGAATATGAGGTCAGGATACAATGAAAGTCTGAGTAAATACTTTCCATTTTAAATGCTTTAACAGTTTTCCCCCTTCTTTTTCTGTGCCTTTAATAAAAGGCTAAAAAAATTGTTAATGGTGGTAGTTACAATGGGCATCGCCAGCGATAACTTGATAAGAAACACCAGACCACACTGAGCCGTTTGACTAACAGTGAACAAGAGTTTCAATAACATCTCCTTGTTGGGCCCAAGGAGACCCCCTAACAAAACAGTGGAGTTTACTCATCCTTCACATTTAATACAGTTCAAGGAAGGAGGTCAGATTCAGCCAGTTGTCATGGTTAGAGGGCTAGCTGTACCTTTGACCCCTTTTCAGTCTCATCCTGTCCCATCACTCCTCACAGCTTGCAACCCCTCCATTTTCCCTCTCAGATACCGCCCGTAATCTATAGCTCCTCTCTTTACCAACCATGTTTCCTCAACTCATCCAACTAGGTTTGGCACCTGCAAGAGACTTCCTTTCAGGAGCTGTGACCCATTTGTAAATGCAGAGACTCAGAACAGCTTCTTCAATACAAAGTATTTATCCTTAGGTACACAACAACCAGGGAGAAGAGGGTTAAAGGGCCTTCACACCTATGTGTCATCTAAAGCTTAGCATTGCCCTCAAGGCTTAGGCAAGCCAAATACATCCCAAGGAACACCCCACTGCTGGGGACTGGGTAGCCATCTGCTTCCTTGCAATCATTGCCTTCCCCTTGAACTCAGGGCCTCAGGCCTTTTATCTACCCAAGAGTGCTTTGTTTGATGTTACTTACCTGAAGTCTTTAATCGCCTTCCCCTCTCCCCTGTCCCAAGCCAGGGATGATGGTCCCAGCATGGTCAGAGACAACATTTCAAAGACATTGACACCTATGTTGTCTGTTATCAGTGACTGGGTTATCTGAAGCCCTTATCTGCCTTTCCATGGATGGACATGGGGTGGGGGAGGGGAGGGAGCTCCATCAGGAGATAATCCTTAGAACCTATGTAACAAACAGCATAATAAAAATCAGATATGCAGAGGTACACAAAATAGTCATAAATATATATACAGGTCACTCCTGCATTCTTCACATCAATACAAGAAGGGCTGTGTGCCTTATTTTTGTGTTTTATTTGTGTCATTGGAATGTCAGTTAATGATACTGCCAAGAATGACCTTGAGCAGATCACTGCAGACTACGTGGCTGAGGGAACTGGGATTGTTTAGTCTGCAGAAGAGAAGAATGAGGGGGGATTTGATAGCTGCTTTCAACTACCTGAAAGGGGTTTCCAAAGAGGATGGATCTAGACTGTTCTCAGTGGTACCAGATGACAGAACAAGGAGTAATGGTCTCAAGTTGCAGTGGGGGAGGTTTAGGTTGGATACTAGGGGGGAAAAATTCACTAGGAGGGTGGTGAAGCACTGGAATGGGTTACCTGGGGAGGTGGTGGAATCTCCTTCCTTAGAAGTTTTTAAGGTCAGGCTTGACAAAGCCCTGGCTGGGATGATTTAGTTGGGGATTGGTCCTGCTTTGAGAAGGGGGTTGGATTAGATGAGCTCCTGCGGTCCCTTCCAACCCTGGTATTTTATGATTCTATGATACATGGCTGTTCTCTCTGTCTCTCTCAACCCCACTCTTCAATTCCCACCCAACATTTCTTACTCCTGCCGTTCTCTGCACATACATGGCTAACAGCCCCAGCCATGTTCTCTTTCTCCCTTTCTATTCCTCTCTTCATTGCTCTCTGTCTCCCTAACTCTGTCAGTCTAGCTCTCCAGGCTGGTCTGTACACCTCACTCATCTTCTGTGTCTCTCTCTGTCCCTAGTGTCCCCCATGGCCATTATCCCCGTTGGAGGGAGTAATTGCAAATGCTCCCCTAAGCAGGAGAGCAAAGAGGAGATGGCTCTCAGGAGGCGATGGCTGTCTCCTCTTTTCCCATAATTTGCAGAAGTGCAAATGTTTATTGGTTCATCCACTGGAACAGTGGACATGGGGTTGCAGGCGAAACAATACCAGATCCTTCTCCCTCTCCTCATAAGTCATGTTCTCCAGCCCCCTAATCATTTTTGTTGTTCTCCACTGGACTCTTTCCAATTTTTCAACATCCTTCTTGTAGAGTGGGGCTCAAAACTGGACACAGTACTCCAGATGAGGTCTCACCAATGCCAAAGAGAGGGGAATGATCATGTCCCTCAATCTGCTGGCAATGCCCCTACTTATACAGCCTAAAATGCCATTAGCCTTCTTGGCAACAAGGGCACACTGTTGACTCATAACACTGCTCTACAGCCAAAATGCTTCTGAAATAAATGTAGTCAAACTTTACTAATTCTGGGTCACTGAGAACGAAAATGATGCTTAAAATTGTTGATTGGCTGTAGTTTTCAAGATATGCTATTGGGTCAGTATATACGACCCTTGACTTGGGAATGGCGGAGGATAAGTGAGTTATAAAGGGAAGGGATCTCAATTTAAACCAGAAATGACTAAAATACATCTTTGACTGGATCTATGAATAAATCTTCTTCATGGAAGGTGATCTTGTAGCCTGCAACAACATCGATGGTGTGATGGCAGCCCTCAACATCGTTCACGATCCAGATGAGTGGAGACTGTTCATTCATTCATCGAAGACGAGTCTTAAAGCAGTTTTACTGCATAGTGGCAATGTTTTGCCATCAATTCCAGTTGGTCATGCAGTCCATATGAAGGAAACCTATGACAACATGAAACAACTTTTGAGGTGCATAAACATCAGTGTAAGAGATGATCAGTCGTGCAAGAGATTCCCACTACATCAAGAAAGATTGGCTACTCTGACAGTCATTGGAGCCTGGGAGGAAAAGTGTTCAGCATCCACCACTTGTTGAATCAAGGAAGATTTTGTTACCACCCTTACACATCAAGCTGGGTCTGATGAAGAACTTTGTCAAGGCCATTGACAAAACACAAGCAGCTTTCAAGTACCTCCGTGGAAAATTTCCAAGGTTAAGTGAAGCTAAGATAAAGGAAGGTGTCTTTGTTAGTCCTCAGATTCGTGAACTTCTTCGAGATGATGCATTTGACCATGCACTGCGTGGCAAGGAAAAGACAGCATGGAAAGCCTTCCAGTTAGTGGCAATAAATTTTCTCAGAAACAACAAGGCAGACAACTACAGGTTGTTGGTGGAAAACCTCCTCAAGGCATACAAAAGCCTTGGTTGCAACATGTCACTAAAGATACATTTTTTTGCACTCTCATCTAGATTTTTTTCCACCGAACTGCGGAGCAGTGAGCGACGAGCATGGCGAGCGATTTCACCAGGACATTGCAACAATGGAGAAACGCTGTCAGGGCAAATGGAGCCCATCAATGCTTGCAGACTATTGCTGGACAGTGACAAGAGATGCTCCATTTAATGAATACAAGAGACAAGCCAAGAAGCGCCAAGTAGAATAGGACTAAACTATTGTACAGAAATTTTTTTGCCTTTTGTTTCATAATAAATTTTATTTATATATTTATTTATATAACCCTTTTGCTGATTTTTAAAGTGTTACATAAACAGGACAGGTGAAATATTATCATGTAAAGCAACCATAAACACATGAAAAGACCTAGGTTTACAATTTATGATTAAAACTCTACTATCTACACAATATACATAGACATAAAATGTAAAAACTTAAATATCTTAGAAACAGTAGCCAATCAGTTGTTTTAATTGTCATATTTGAATTCAGCACAACAAAATACATAATAAATAGCACATTTTATCTCTGAAGCAGACGACTTCTCAAAAATTGTAGACCAGTGTAATTAATGATGACAAAGAGCGGTCCCTTACCTTCCTTCCTTCCAATGTCCAGGGGACAATATTTACAGGAGCTGGGCTGGGGCAGGTCTGCTTCAGAATCTCTCTGTCTCACGGTCACTAACTGTAGTTCTCATTGTAGGATCTTCATGGGAAAGAACTCTGAGTAACAGTGTAATATAAAGACACTAAGAATTTCCCTGCCAGTCCCTGTGCAGCATCCAACACTCAGTCCCTTCCCTGGTCCTGTCAGAGAAATGTCTTCCCCACATTGGGCAGGGTGGCACACAGAGATCTCATGACCACTGGGCAGTTTGATAACATCAGACAATGTCAGGGCTATGCTTCCTTTTTCTGACTGCTTCCGGTCTCTCGCGCATAAAGGAAATGCTTGCACAAGGTTTAGTCTCACAGGACAGAATCACAGAAAGTTGCTCTTATCTGAGAAAGATTCCTGGTGTTTTAGGGTGTTGCCCTACTGTGTTCATTAGCATGAAAATTACACCTTTTTTTCTAAATAACATATTTCTGGGACAGTTGGTTATGATTTTTGTGTCTTGAGATTTCCCAACACCAGAGTATCTGGGCCATGATATATATTCTACACATCCCCAAAGAGATATCTGCTGTCCATATTATTTATAAAATTAATGAGGCAATAAATGATTTCTGCTTTTTTCAAGAAACCCATCTACTAGAAAAAGAGATTGAAAAAAGGCATTTCAGCAGAACAGGTATGAAAGGTAATATTGTCCTAACATTCATGACATTAAAAGAAGTAATACCTATAAATATCTATATCATTACATAACATACACATTGCCCCACAGAGTATTAAATATGATCATTAGAAAATTTAAATAATCCCAGAAGGACACAGTAGTGAACGAGGGAAATGCAATGGCTATAAGAGAAGGAAACAAGTGTGGAACGCCCTCCCAACCTGCATGGGGCCACAGTGTGAAACAGCCAGTCCTCCCCGACAAGCCCTGATGGATTAGGGGATGGGCAGAGAGGGGAGGTGGCCCCAGGGGCCTGGTTGTCTATATCACTGGCAGGAAATCCCACCCCTGGCACCCTGCCGCCAGCCCTCCTTGTATATGTTATTTACAGCTGAAGGATCCTGACTGGGGGGGAGGAATTTAGCAAGTTATCTGCAATATCCATCTCTGATTTCTTTGATGCTGTGATCTGAGGAAATCTCCATCCCCACAATTGGCTCTACCAGGCTGGGTGTGAATATAAGAATTAGTAGGGGAAGCAAAAGTGGATGGGAACCTGGGAGGCAGTGACCATGAGATGGTCGAGTTCAGGATCCTGACACAAGGAAGAAAGGAGAGCAGCAGAATACGGACCCTGGAATTCAGAAAAGCAGACTTTGACTCCCTCAGGGAACTGATGGGCAGGATCCCCTGGGAGAATAACATGAGGGGCAAAGGAGTCCAGGAGAGCTGGCTGTATTTTAAAGAATCCTTATTGAGGTTGCAGGAAAAAAACATCCAAATGTGTAGAAAGAACAGTAAATATGGCAGGCGACCAGCTTGGCTTAACAGTGAAATCCTTGCTGACCTTAAATGCAAAAAAGAAGCTTACAAGAAGTGGAAGATTGGACAAATGACCAGGGAGGAGTATAAAAATATTGCTCAGGCATGCAGGAGTGAAATCAGGAAGGCCAAATCACACTTGGAGTTGCAGCTAGCAAGAGATGTTAAGAGTAACAAGAAGGGTTTCTTCAGGTATGTTAGCAACAAGAAGAAAGTCAAGGAAAGTGTGGGCCCCTTACCAAATGAGGGAGGCAACCTAGTAACAGAGGATGTGGAAAAAGCTAATGTACTCAATGATTTTTTTGCCTCTGTCTTCACGAACAAGGTCAGCTCCCAGACTGCTGCACTGGGCAGCACAGTATAGGGAGAAGGTGACCAGCCCTCTGTGGAGAAAGAAGTGGTTCGGGACTATTTAGAAAAACTGGACGAGCACAAGTCCATGGGGCCGGATGCGCTGCTCCGAGGGTGCTAAAGGAGTTGGTGGATGTGATTGCAGAGCCATTGGCCATTATCAAAACTCATGGCGATCGGGGGAGATCCCGGATGTCTGGAAAAAGGCTAATGTAGTGCCCATCTTTAAAAAAGGGAAGAAGGAGGATCCGGGGAACTACAGGCCAGTCAGCCTCACCTCAGTCCCTGGAAAAATCATGGAGCAGGTCCTCAAGGAATCAATTCTGAAGCACTTAGAGGAGAGGAAAGTGATCAGGAACAGTCAGCATGGATTCACCAAGGGCAAGTCATGCCTGACTAACCTAATTGCCTTCTATGAGGAGATAACTGGGTCTGTGGATGAGGGGAAAGCAGTGGATGTGTTAAGCCTTGACTTTAGCAAAGCTTTTGATACGGTCTCCCACAGTATTCTTGCCAGCAAGTTAAAGAAGTATGGGCTGGATGAATGGACTATAAGCTGGCTAGATCGTCGGGCTCAACGGGTAGTGATCAACGGCTCCATGTCTAGTTGGCAGCCGGTTTCAAGTGGAGTACCCCAGGGGTCGGTCCTGGGGCCGGTTTTGTTCAATATCTTCATTAATGATCTGGAGGATGGCGTGGACTGCACTCTCAGCAAGTTTGCAGATGACACTAAACTGGGAGGAGTGGTAGATACGCTGGAGGGTAGGGACAGGATACAGAGGGACCTAGACAAATTAGAGGATTGGGCCAAAAGAAACCTGATGAGGTTCAACAAGGACAAGTGCAGAGTCCTGCACTTAGGACGGAAGAATCCCATGCACGGTTACAGACTAGGGACCGAATGGCCAGGAAGCAGTTCTGCAGAAAAGGACCTAGGGGTTACAGTGGATGAGAAGCTGGATATGAGTCAATAGTGTGCCCTTGCTGCCAAGAAGGCTAACGGCATTCTGGGCTGTATAAGTAGGGGCATGGCCAGCAGATCGAGGGACGTGATCGTTCCCCTCTATTGGACATTGGTGAGGCCTCATCTGGAGTACTGTGTCCAGTTTTGGGCCCCACACTACAAGAAGGATGTGGAAAAATTGGAAAGAGTCCAGCGGAGGGGAACAAAAATGATTAGGGGGCTGGAGAACATGACTTATGAGGAGAGGCTGAGGGAACTGGGATTGTTTAGTCTGCAGAAGAGAAGAATGAGCGGGGATTTGATAGCTGCTTTCAACTACCTGAAAGGGGTTTCCAAAGAGGATGGATCTAGACTGTTCTCAGTGGTACCTGATAACAGAACAAGGAGTAATGGTCTCAAGTTGCAGTTGGGGAGGTTTAGGTTGGACTGAGGTCCCGTCCAACCCTGATATTCTATGATTCTATGATTCTATGTGTGTGGGGACTTAATTGGCTGTTTCCATTGGATCTCCCATGGGAGGTCTCTCCATCCTCTCTGGGATCTACCTTAACTTGAAAGACCCTCTGGAGTGTGACCCCAACAAAGCCCCTGAATCACTGCTTCCAGTAGCTCCTTACTATGAAGTAAATAACTGGGTTGGTGCTGCCGTTTACAGAGGTCAGCATGCAAGATATGTCAGTCTGGTGATAAGAACTGATAAACTGGAGGAGGTATTGGACACTCCCAGCACTGCACTCCAGCCCCAGTGTCTGCCCAAATTGCAAAAACACATCCTTGTTCCTGCAGTTGGGCATAGTTACAGACAAGACCTTTGGACTCGGCTCACTCATCATGAACCCTCCACTGTGGGTTGCTGGTCTTTCCTATTCTCCTTCTCTCACACACCCCTGTTAGCAGAGAGCAGACAGAAGGGATCAGTGATTTGGACATCCCCAGCGCTGTTTCACTGATTGTTCCAGCCAGATCCCAGTGAGTGGGAGTGAGAAATATCCAGAGAGATAATGGCCATGGGGGATTCTAGGGACAGAGAGAGACACAGAAGATGACTGATATGTACAGACCAGCCTGGAGAGAGAGAGACTGACAGAGACTGTGCGCTGCGTGAAGAAGAACTTCCTTTTATTTGTTTTAAACCTGCTGCCTATTAATTTTATTTGATGACCCCTAGTTCTTGTATTATGGGAATAAGTAAATAACTTTTCCTTATCCACTTTCTCCACATCACTCATGATTTTATATACCTCTATCATATCCCCCCTTAGTCTCCTCTTTTCCAAGCTGAAGAGTCCTAGCCTCTTTAATCTCTCCTCATATGGGACCTGTTCCAAACCCTTAATCATTTTAGTTGCCCTTTTCTGAACCTTTTCTAGTGCCAGTATATCTTTTTTAAGATGAGGAGACCACATCTGTACGCAGTATTCGAGATGAGGGCGTACCATCGATTTATATAAGGGCAATAATATATTCTCAGGCTTATTCTCTACCCCCTTTTTAATGATTCCTAACATCCTGTTTGCTTTTTTGACCGCCTCTGCACATTGCGTGGAAATTTTCAGAGAACTATCCACAATGACTCCAAGATCTTTTTCCTGACTTGTTGTAGCTAAATTAGCCCCCATCATATTGTATGTATAGTTGGGGTTATTTTTTCCAATGTGCATTACTTTACATTTATCCCCATTAAATTTCATTTGCCATTTTGTTGCCCAATCACTTAGTTTTGTGAGATCTTTTTGAAGTTCTTCACAGTCTGCTTTGGTCTTAACTATCTTGAGCAGTTTAGTATCATCTGCAAACTTTGCCACCTCACTGTTTACCCCTTTCTCCAGATCATTTATGAATAAGTTGAATAGGATCGGTCCAAGGACTGACCCTTGGGGAACACCACTAGTTACCCCTCTCCAGTCTGATTATTTACCATTAATTCCTACCCTTTGTTCCCTGTCTTTTAACCAGTTCTCAGTCCATGAAAGGACCTCCCCTTTTATCCCATGGCAGCTTAATTTACATAAGAGTCTTTGGTGAGGGACCTTGTAAAAGGCTTTCTGGAAATCTAAGTACACTATGTCCACTGGATCCCCCTTGTCCACATGTTTGTTGACCCCTTCAAAGAATTCTAATAGATTAGTAAGACACGATTTCCCTTTACAGAAACCATGTTGACTATTGCTCAACCGTTTATGTTTTTCTATGTGTCGGACAATTTTATTCTTAACTATTGTTTCGACTAATTTGCCTGGTACAGACGTTAGACTTACCGGTCTGTAATTGCCGGGATCACCTCTAGAGCCCTTTTTAAATATTGGCGTTACATTAGCTAACTTCCAGTCATTGGGTACAGAAGCTGATTTAAAGGACAGGTTACAAACCTTAGTTAACAGTTCTGCAACTTCACATTTGAGTTCTTTCAGAACTCTTTGGTGAATGCCATCTGGTCCCGGTGACTTGTTAATGTTAAGTTTATCAATTAATTCCAAAACCTCCTCTAGTGACACTTCAATCCGTGACAATTCCTCAGATTTGTCACCTACAAAAGCCAGCTCAGGTTTGGGAATCTCCCTAACATCCTCAGCCGTGAAGACTGAAGCAAAGAATCCATTTAGTTTCTCCGCAATGACTTTATCGTCTTTAAGCGCTCCTTTTGTATCTCGATCATCAAGCGGCCCCACTGGTTGTTTAGCAGGCTTCCTGCTTCTGATGTACTTAAAAAACATTTTGTTATTACCTTTGGAGTTTTTGGCTAGCCGTTTTTCAAACTCCTCTTTAGCTTTTCTTATTACACTCTTGCACTTAATTTGGCAGCGTTTATGCTCCTTTCTATTTGCCTCACTAGGATTTGACTTCCATTTTTAAAAGGAAGTCTTTTTATCTCTCACTGCTTCTTTTACATGGTTGTTAAGCCACGGTGGCTCTTTTTTAGTTCTTTTACTGTGTTTCTTAATTTGGGGTATACATTGAAGTTGGGCCTCTATTATGGTGTCTTTAAAAAGCGCCCATGCAGCTTGCAGGGATTTCACTTTAGTCACTGTACCTTTTAACTTCTGTTTAACTAACCCCCTCATTTTTGCATAGTTCCCCCTTTTGAAATTAAATGCCACAGTGTTGGGCTGTTGAGATGTTCTTCCCACCACAGGGATGTTGAATGCTATTTTATTATGGTCACTATTTCCAAACGGTCCTGCTATAGTTACCTCTTGTACCAGCTCCTGCGCTCCACTCAGGACTAAATCTAGAGTTGCCTCTCCCCATGTGGGTTCCCGTACCAGCTGCTCCATGAAGCAGCCATTTAAAGTATCGAGAAATTTTATCTCTGCATTTCGTCCAGAAGTGAAATGTTCCCAGTCAATATGGGGCTAATTGAAATCCCCCACTATTATTGAGTTCTTAATTTTGATAGCCTCTCTAATTTCCCTTAACATTTCATCATCACTATCACCGTCCTGGTCAGGTGGTCGGTAATAGATCCCTAATGTTATATTTTTATTAGAGCATGAAATTTCTATCCATAGAGATTCTATGGAACATGCGGATTTGCTTAAGATTTTTACTTCATTTGATTGTACATTTTCTTTCACATATAGTGCCACTCCCCCCCCCCCCCCCGCACGACCTGTTCTGTCCTTCCGATATATTTTGTACCCCGGAATGATTGTGTCCCATTGATTGCTCTCAGTCCACCAGGTTTCTGTGATGCCTATTATATCAATATCCTCCTTTATCACAAGGCACTCTAGTTCACTCATCTTATTATTTAGACTTCTAGCATTTGTGTACAAGCACTTTAAAAACTTGTCACTGTTTATTTGTCTGCCCTTTTCTGATGTGTCAGATTCTTTTTTATGTGAATGTTTATCATCTGATCTGGCCCCTACTTTATCCACTTCCATCCTCGGCTCCTGACTACAACCTGGAGATTCTCTATCATTAGACTCTTCAAGAGAAGTCTCTGTCCGATCCACATGCTCCTCTGCAGCAGTCGGCTTTCCCCCATCTCCTAGTTTAAAAACTGCTCTACAACCTTTTTAATGTTTAGTGCCAGCAGTCTGGTTCCACTTTGGTTTAGGTGGAGCCCATCCTTCCTGTATAGGATCCCCCTATTCCAGAAGTTTCCCCAGTTCCTAATGAATGTAAACCCCTCCTCTCTACACCATCGTCTCATCCACGCATTGAGACTCTGAAGCTCTGCCTGCCTACCTGGCCCTGCGCGTGGAACTGGGAGCATTTCTGAGAATGCCACCATAGAGGTCCTGGATTTCAGTCTCTTCCCTAGCAGCCTAAATTTGGCCTCCAGGACATCTCTCCTACCCTTCCCTATGTCATTGGTACCTACATGTACCACGACCACCGGCTCCTCCCCAGCACTACACATAAGTCTGTCTAGATGCCTCGAGAGATCCGCAACCTTCGCACCATACGGCAAGTCACCATACGGTTCTCCCGGTCATCACAAACCCAGCTATCTATGTTTCTAATGATCAAATCTCCCAATACTAATACCTGCCTTTTCCTAGCTACTGGAGTTCCCTCCCCTGGAGAGGTAACCTCAGTGCGAGAGGCAACCCCAGCACCGTCTGGAAGGAGGGTCCCAACTATGGGAAGGTTTCCCTCTGCTCCCGTTGACTGCTCTGCTTCCCTGGGCCTTTCATCCTCCTCAACAGCGCAGGGGTTGTCTGACCGGAGGTGGGACAATTCTACAGTGTCCCGGAAAGCCTCATCAACATACCTCTCTGCCTCCCTTAGCTCCTCCAGTTCCGCCACCCTTGCCTCCAAAGTCCATATGTGGTCTCTGAGGGCCAGGAGCTCCTTGCACCGAATGCACACATACGCCACCTGCCCACAGGGCAGGTAATCATACATGCTACACTCAGTGCAACAAACTGGATAGCCCCCACTCTGCAGCTGGGCTTCTGCCTGCATTGTCTCCTAGTTAATGAAGGGGTTGTTTAAAGCAAGAAGTTTTGAATGTAGTTTGGTTTATAGGTTTTAAGGGGAATAAAGGGTATATGATAGAACCAGCAGGGGACCCGCGCTCCCTTCCTGCTCCCCTTCCCAACTCCCTTGCGAAACTCCCTGTTAGCAGCCCCTGTTCGCAAAAGCTCCCTGGTCGCTTGTGTGCCGCTTTATAAAGCCCTGGCCTGGGTGAATGCCCCACCCACTGATTAAGGCTCAGCCAATTACCAGAGGCTTCTAGCCTTCAGACCTTCCTTTGAAGCTCACAGCTTCCAACTGCCAGCCACAGCACACGGTCCTTCAAACAAACAAACAAACAAACAGACTGACAAACATAAGCTCAGCACACAGCAAGTAACCCTTACCTTACTTTTCTCCAGTCCCATGCGTTGCATATCTGAAGTTAATGATGATTCCAGTTTGTCGAATAACAGCCTCACCTGGAATTAAAGTTTATCAATCAGTGATTAGTACAGCACTATGCAGAATACAGAAAGAACACATACATTAACAGCCTTGATGTGAGGTAAAAGCTGGCTCTGTGTCTCTTCTTCACTGTAACTGGTGGGGCGCAACAGTTTCATTTCCTAGCTAAATTCCAAAATTTCTGTCATTATATAAGGGTTTTAGACAAAGAGACCCGTCTTTGCCAGAATCACTCTCCCAGAACCATATGTTCAGATGTAATTTCTTACATTCTGATGGAATTTCCTTTAATATCCATACATTCTTAGTTTACCTGATTGATGTGTGAAGGCATAATTGTTTACAGCTGAAAGTGTTCTTCAAGATAATATATTTCAGTCAGTCCTTCTTCCCCCCATCATCATTCTCCCCTGTTGATTCCCCAACAGGAAACATCTGTCATAACAATTTTCCCTCATATATATATAAGCGGATGGTTTTCATGAATATCTGGAGTTCTATTGACATGGAGGTGCCAAGGATTATTAGATACAGCCTAAAGCATAGAATTCCTGAATAGGGTTATTTATAGGTTAAGGGCCAGTATGCTGGGTTTTAGAATTCAAACATACTCTTTGTTAATATCATAGAGATTCTAAATAATAGTGAATATATATATTAATCAAATATACAAAAAGAAAAGGACTAAGAGGGTTAATATTTACTAACAGATACTAACACATGGGACCCCAATTGTATCTTCTTGGGAACTCTTTCTGAGGAATAATCTGTAATCCAGACTCTAAGAATTTCCCTGTCAGCTCCTGTGCAGAATCCGACACCCAGTCCCCACCAAGTCCCATCAGAGAAATGTCTTCACAGTGGGCAGGGTGGAACACAGAGTTGACAACATTGGGGCATCTCATGAGCAGTTTATAACATCAGGTAGTGTCACATCTCTGCCTCCCTGCTCTCATTGCTTCTGATCTCCTAACCAAGAAGGAAATGACTTGCCAAAGATTAAATCTCACAGAATACATATAATAGAAAGCTGTTCTTATCTGTTAAGACTCAAAGTGTATTTAGGATTTAATCAACTGTGTTAGTTAGCATGAAAATTTGCAACTTCTTAATTGTTTAATTTTTCTCCACTTTTCCAAATAATATATTTCTGTTCGGGCTGGTGGGGAATGGGATCGTGCTCTGGTTCCTTGGCTTCCACATTAAGAGGAACATCTTCACTATCTACATCCTCAACCTGGCTGCTGCTGACTTTGGCTTCCTCCTCTGCCTGCCTGGTTTCCTTATAACCTTTAATGCCAAACATTTATTTTGTTTTCCTTTAGAGGGACTTAACTTAATAAACTCATTTCATCTGCTGTCTTTGCTCGCATACAGCACCAGCCTTTATCTCCTGACGGCCATCAGCACTGAGCGGTGTTTGTGTCTGTCCTCTTTCCCATCTGGCACTGATGCCGCCACCCAAAGCACTTGTCTGCCATTGTCTGGGCCCTGCTCTGGTCTCATTCCAGCCTGCTGTCAGGAATAGTGTATTCTTTATGTTTTGTTGATGGAACTGAAAATTGTTGGAGTACGTTCCTATGCATGTATAGCCTGAATTTCCTCATTTTTGCTCCCATCATGATTGTGTCCAGTCTGATTCTGTTAATCAAGCTCCGACGTAGCTCACAGCGACATCAGCAAGAAAAGCTCTACACTGTTATCCTGCTCACCGTCCTCTTCCTCATCTTTGCTGTTCCCCTCAGTGTACAATACTTCCTTGACCTTATTCATTATAGTCAAGCTAATGAGCTATCTTACCTGCTGGCCTCTATAAACAGCAGCATCAACCCAGTTATTTACTTCCTAGTCGGGAGCTACAGGCAGCACCAATTCAGAGGCTGCCTCCAGGTCGCACTCCGGAGCATCTTTGAAGAGAAGACAGATTCCAGAGTGGGTGGAGAAACCTCCAGACAAGACACAGTGAAGATGTCAATTTAAATCTCGGCAGCACCCAGCCTAGGACACCCTGTTCTGGGGATGGAGATTTCCCTAGTTCACATCATCAAAGAAATTAGAGATGGAAGGGACCCAGTAGATCATTTGCTAAATTCTTCCCCTCCCCGACCCAGAGCAGGAGCCTTCCTTGAGTTGATCCCCAGGTTTCTGTGCAGTTGTAAAGAACATCAATGGGTCACATAGGACCCAATCCTTCTCACTTTGGAATCAGTGGGGGAAGTCCTGTTGATTTGTGTCATAACTATAAAGGGAAGGGTAACAGCTCTCCTGTGTACAGTACTATAAAATCCCTCCTGGCCAGAGACTCCAAAATCCTTTTACCTGTAAAGGGTTAAAAAGCTCAGGTAACCTGGCTGACACCTGACCCAAAGGACCAATAAGGGGACAAGATACTTTCAAATCTTGGAGGGGGGAAGGCTTTTGTTTGTGCTCTTTGTTTTGGGGGTTGTTCGCTCTTGGGACTAAGAGGGACCAGACATCAATCCAGGCTCTCCAAATCTTTCTGAACAAGTCTCTCATATTTCCAACTTGTAAGTAAACAGCCAGGCAAGGCATGTTAGTTTGTCTTTGTTTTCTCAACTTGTAAATGTACCTTTTACTAGGGTGTTTACCTCTGTTTGCTGTAACTTTGAACCTAAGGCTAGAGGGGGGTCCCTCTGGGCTCTTTAAGTTTGATTACCCTGTAAAGTTATTTTCCATCCTGATTTTACAGAGATGATTTTTACCTTTTCCTTTAATTAAAAGCCTTCTTTTTAAGAACCTGATTGATTTTCCTTGTTTTTAGATCCAAGGGGGTTGGATCTTGATCCACCAGGAGTTGGTGGAAGGGAGGAGGGGGGATGGTTAATTTCTCCTTGTTTTAAGATCCAAGGGGTTTGGATCTGTATTCACCAGGGAATTGGTGAAGAGTCTCTCAAGGCTACCCAGGGAAGGGAATTAGCATCGAGAGTGGTGGCAGCGGACCAGATCTAAGCTGGTAGTTAAGCTTAGAAGTTTTCATGCAGGCCCCCACATCTGTACCCTAAAGTTCAGAGTGGGGAAGCAGCCTTGACATGGTGGCAGAGCGGTGGGATCATTTTAAACCAAAAGCCAGTAAGATTTTTTTTTCTCCTTTCTAGCTGCTTGGAAAGCAGAGCTGAAGGTAGATGCATATCTTATCTCTCCTTGCCTGAAGGCAGAGGTGTTAAGTTTTTTTTAACAAGGGTCTTTGTTAAGAGAAGGGTTCAATCAGTGAGCAAACAGCTGGTAAAAGGAATTTACAAGCTGAATTGTTTTTCTTTCTTTCTACCTCTCGGGGATAGCTAGTTAGAAAGTCTCTGTTACCTCAGCAGCAGCCTGAGCTGAGTGCATCCCAGTTTCAGTCAACTGCAGAGGGGTGTGGCCCAGCACAAGAAAACAGGAAAATGACTACCAAAGAAGTAGCTAACAAACTAGAACTGGCCAGACTAGAAGCAGAAGAAAATGAAAAAAAAATCAGAGACTGCTTCAATTAAAAAAACTCGAGCAAGAAGCTGAAGAGAAAGCCAAAGAGGAGGCCCACAAGAGAGCTATGGAGCTGAAAGAAAAAGAGATGGAGGAGAGGGAAAAAGAGAGGAAGCAAGAACTGGAATTAGCAAGGGCTAGGCCGGATATACCAGCCAATCCTAGCAACCCCTCTCCAGGTACCACTTCCCATCCCAGAAAATTCCCCACCTACAAGGCAGGCGATGATACTGAGGCCTTCTTAGAAAATTTTGAAAGGGTCTGCCTTGGGTACAGCATCACTACAGACTAGTACATGGTAGAGCTGAGGCCGCAGCTCAGTGGACCCTTAGCAGAGGTGGCGGCTGAAATGCCTAAGGAGCACATGAACAGTTATGAACTTTTTAAAAACAAGGCCAGACTCAGAATGGGGCTAACACCCGAGCATGCCCGTTGGCAGTTCAGAGCCCTAAGGTGGAAACCAGACGTGTCATTTACCCAACATGCCTACCACATTGACAAAAATTGTGATGCCTGGGTATCAGGAGCAAATGTTAAATCTCTGGAAGATCTGGTTTCCCTAGTAAAAATGGAGCAGTTTTTAGAGGGTGTTCCTGAGGAAATAGAAAGGTACATCCTAGATGGGAAGCCCAAAACTGTAACCGAGGCGGGGGAGATTGGACCCAAATGGGTGGAGGTGGCAGAAAAGAAAAAAACTAGTAGCAGTTGGAGCGAATATCAGAAGGGGCAAGCCGAAACAAAACCTTACCACCGGGGACAACCCAAGGCCCCACCCACATTCCAAGGGAAACGCCAGACGCCTTCTCACCCCACCACACCAGTCTCCACCAACCAACATCGCCCCGGTGATACCTTAGCAGGGCGATGTTTTAAATGTAATGAACTGGGACATACAAAGGCTCACTGCCCCAAGAACCCCAACCGATTACAGTTCATTACACCCCAATCACACCAAAGATCCCCAGACCCAGATGCCTCTCTCATACCCTCGGAGTGAAGGGAAACCTTGAGAGTGGGCGGAAAGAAGGTTATCGCTTGGAGGGACACTGGGGCACAAATGTCAACTATCCACCAATCCCTAGTGGACCCCAAACTCATCAACCCGGAGGTTCCAGTGACAATTCAACCCTTCATGTCACAGTCTGTAACCTTGCCTACAGCCAAGTTGCATGTTCAGTACAAGGGCTGGTCAGGAATGTGGACTTTTGCAATCTATGACAATTATCCCATCCCCATGCTGCTGGGGAAAGACTTGGCCAACCATGTGAAGCTAGCCAAGAGGGTGGGAATAGTCACCCGCAGCCAGGCTAAGCAAGCTTTCACCCCCATCCCTGTTCCTGAGCCGTCCACCAGGGCCCCGTCTGTGTTACCAGAGACCCAAACAAAGGTGGTGGAACCGGATCCCCTGCCAACGACTGCAACAGCCGTAGTGGATCCAATCCCAGAAACCCAGCCAAAGCCAGTCCCAGAACCGGAACTGGCAACGCAACCAGCACCAGAACCATTGCCAGCACTGAGTCCAGCGCTTGCAAACCCGTCTACCACTCCAACGCCAGAGGGCACCAGCGAGCCTGAACTGGCAGAAGCAGCAGATAACCCTACCCAAGAGGCTCAGCCAGAGCCTGAAATACCACATAGTGCACCAGCGGACAGCGGTTCACAGTCAATGGAAACAGCCCCAGCACCTGCATCGCTTCCAGAGGGACCAAGCCCCAGTCCACAGTCCAAGGAGGAACTGATGTCTCCAGCATCAAGGGAACAGTTCCAGGCCGAGCAGGAAGCAGATGACAGCCTTCAGAAAGCTTGGGCGGCGGCACGGAGCACCCCACCGCCTCTCAGCTCTTCTAACCGATCCCGGTTTGTTGTAGAACAAGGACTTTTATACAAGGAGACTCTTTCTGGTGGGCACCAGGAAGACTGGCATCCTCAAAGACAGTTGGTAGTTCCCACTAAGTATCGGGTAAAGCTCTTGAGCTTAGCCCATGATCATCCCAGTGGCCATTCTAGGGTGAACAGAACCAAAGACCGGTTGGAGAAGTCCTTCCACTGGGAGGGAATGGGCAAGGACGTTGCTAATTATGTCCGGTCTTGTGAGGTGTGCCAACGAGTGGGAAAGCCCCAAGACCAGGTTAAAGCCCCTCTCCAGCCACTACCCATAATTGAGGTCCCATTTCAGCGAGTAGCTGTGGATATTCTGGGTCCTTTCCCAAAGAAGACACCCAGAGGAAAGCAGTACATACTGACTTTCATGGATTTTGCTACCCGATGGCCGGAAGCAGTACCCTTAAGCAACACCAGGGCTAAAAGTGTGTGCCAGGCATTAGCAGACATTTTTGCCAGGGTAGGTTGGCCCTCCGACATCCTTACAGATTCGGGAATTAATTTCCTGGCAGGGACCATGAAAAACCTGTGGGAAGCTCATGGGGTGAATCACTTGGTTGCCACCCCTTACCACCATCAAACCAATGGCCTGGTGGAGAGGTTTAATGGAACTTTGGGGGCCATGATACATAAATTCGTAAATGAACACTCCAATGATTGGGACCTAGTATTGCAGCAGTTGCTTTTTGCCTACAGGGCTGTACCACATCCCAGTTTAGGGTTTTCACCATTTGAACTTGTGTATGGCCGCGAGGTTAAGGGGCCATTACAGTTGGTGAAGCAGCAATGGGAGGGGTTTACGCCTTCTCCAGGAACTAACATTCTAGACTTTGTAAGCAACCTACAAAGCACCCTCCGACACTCTTTAGCGCTTGCTAAAGAAAACCTAAAGGATGCTCAGGAAGAGCAAAAGGCCTGGTATGATAAACATTCCAGAGAACGGTCCTTCAAAGTAGGAGACCAAGTCATGGTCTTAAAGGCGCTCCAGGCCCATAAAATGGAAGCGTCGTGGGAAGGACCATTCACGGTCCAGGAGCGCCTAGGAGCTGTTAACTATCTCATAGCCTCCCCCACCTCCAACATAAAGCCTAAGGTATACCATGTTAATTCTCTTAAGCCCTTTTATTCCAGAGAATTAAACGTTTGCCAGTTTACAGCCCAGGAAACAGATGACGCGGAGTGGCCTGAAGGTGTCTACTACGAAGGAAAAAGTAATGGTGGCGTGGAAGAGGTGAACCTCTCCACGACCCTTGGACGTCTGCAGCGACAGCAGATCAAGGAGCTGTGCACAAGCTTTGCACCAATTTTCTCAGCCACTCCAGGACGGACTGAACGGGCATACCACTCCATTGACACAGGTAATGCTCACCCAACTAGAACCCGACCCTACCGGGAGTCACCTCATGCCCAAACTGCTATACAAAGGGAGATCCAGGACATGCTACAGATGGGTATAATCTGCCCCTCTAACAGCGCATGGGCATCTCCAGTGGTTCTAGTTCCCAAACCAGAAGGGGACATACGCTTTTGCGTGGACTACCGTAAGCTAAATGCTGTAACTCATCCTGACAACTATCCAATGCCATGCACAGATGAGCTATTGGAGAAATTGGGACATGCCCAATTCATCTCTACTTTAGACTTAACCAAAGGGTACTGGCAAGTACCACTGGATGAACCCGCTAAGGAAAGGTCAGCCTTCGTCACCCAGGCAGGGGTGTATGAATTCAATGTACTCCCTTTCGGGTTGCGAAATGCACCCGCCACCTTCCAAAGACTTGTAGATGGTCTCCTAGCGGGATTGGGAGAATCTGCAGTTGCCTACCTCGATGATGTGGCCATTTTTTCTGATTCATGGACAGAACACCTGGAGCACCTGGAAAAAGTCTTCGAGCGCATCAGGCAGGCAGGACTAACTGTTAAGGCTAAAAAGTGTCAAATAGGCCAAAACAGAGTGACTTACCTGGGGCACCAGGTGGGTCAAGGAACTATAAATCCCCTACAGGCCAAAGTGGATGCTATCCAAAAGTGGCCGGTTCCAAAGTCAAAGAAACAGGTCCAATCCTTCTTAGGCTTGGCCGGATATTATAGGCGATTTGTACCACACTACAGCCAAATCGCCGCCCCGCTGACAGACCTAACCAGAAAGAAACAGACAAATGCAGTTCAGTGGACTGATGAGTGTCAAAAGGCCTTTAACCAGCTTAAGGCGACACTCATGTCTGACCCTGTGCTAAGGGCCCCAGACTTTGACAAACCGTTCCTAGTAACCACAGATGCGTCCGAGCGGGGCGTGGGAGCAGTTTTAATGCAGGAAGGACCGGATCAAGAATTCCATCCTGTCGTGTTTCTCAGCAAGAAACTGTCTGAGAGGGAAAGCCACTGGTCAATCAGCGAAAAGGAATGCTACGCCATTGTGTACGCGCTGGAAAAGCTACGCCCATATGTTTGGGGACGGCGTTTCCAACTACAAACAGACCATGCTGCGCTACAGTGGCTTCATACCGCCAAGGGGAATAACAAAAAACTTCTTCGGTGGAGTTTAGCTCTCCAAGATTTTGATTTTGAAATACAACACATTTCAGGGGCTTCTAACAAAGTGGCTGATTCACTCTCCCAGGAAAGTTTCCCAGAATCAACTGGTTAAAAATTGTTCTTGGAATGTGGAACATATTGTTAGTTTTTATATAATCAGTAGTATGTCTAAAGGTGCATGTGTCTTATTAACTCTGTTTTCTCCTAGAGCTCCAGGAAGAAATCACAGCCAGTGTGGAACCGGCTGTCCAACACTATCTGTGATTTGGGGGGCGTGTCATAACTATAAAGGGAAGGGTAACAGCTCTCCTGTGTACAGTACTAAAATCCCTCCTGGCCAGAGACTCCAAAATCCTTTTACCTGTAAAGGGTTAAGAAGCTCGGGTAACCTGGCTGACACCTGACCCAAAGGACCAATAAGGGGACAAGATACTTTCAAATCTTGGGGGGGGGCGGAAAGGCTTTTGTGTGTGCTCTTTGTTTTAAGGGGTTGTTCGCTCTTGGGACTGAGAGGGACCAGACATCAATCCAGGTTCTCCCCATCTTTCTAAACAAGTCTCTCTTATTTCAAACTTGTAAGTAAAAAGCCAGGCAAGGCGTCTTAGTTTTACTTTATTTTCTCAACTTGTAAATGTACCTTTTACTAGGGTGTTTACCTCTGTTTGCTGTACTTTGAACCTAAGACAGAGGGGGGGGGTCCTTTGAGCTCTTTAAGTTTGATTACCCTGTAAAGTTATTTTCCATACTGATTTTACAGAGATAATTTTTACCTTTTTCTTTAATTAAAAGCCTTCATTTTAAGAACCTGATTGATTTTCCTTGTTTTTAGATCCAAGGGGGTTGGATCTTGATCCACCAGGAGTTGGTGGAAGGGAGGAGGGGGGATGGTTAATTTCTCCTTGTTTTAAGATCCAAGGGGTTTGGATCTGTATTCACCAGGGAATTGGTGAAGAGTCTCTCAAGGCTACCCAGGGAAGGGAATTTGCATCGAGAGTGGTGGCAGCGGACCAGATCTAAGCTGGTAGTTAAGCTTAGAAGTTTTCATGCAGGCCCCCACATCTGTACTCTAAAGTTCAGAGTGGGGAAGCAGCCTTGACAACTTGAATGGAAGCAGGAACAGATCCATAATGGGCTCATTTACTTTGTTTCTGAAATGCTACTGACTAGTAATTTCTCTTGTGTTGGCACGTGTCTCTCAGTGTTGCCTGAAGACTGATGTTGCCTTTTCTGTAATGAGCTTTTGTCAGTGACTCCTCACAGGCTTGTGACTTTTCCTCCTGAGTGAAAACACAGTGGTTAGGGAAAATGTGGCATAGGCTTACAAAGATAACGCAGAAATATTCCCATGCAAATCATTCCACAGCCAGCTCTCCTGTCCATGAAATGCAGAAGGTGCTTCTATGCAACTCTGGACTCTCGCTTCTGCAGGTTGATATTTGAAACTTTCACCACTATTGCAATGGAAACAATTAAGAATGGCTATCAACTAACCAGGGACTTTAAATAATCTATTAATAAGGCCTAGCCCCTGTGCACAAAAATCACAGCTGCAACTGCCTGCTGTTCAGTTGTCTCAATCTTTTTCTTCTGTGCTTACCCTATTGTTAACACGAATAAACACCATCTCACAGTTCCTCTCTGCGGCCTGTGGCTCCTTTTTGTCTATCACCCTGAACAGGAACTGCATGCGAATGCCCTACCTCCCAGAAGGATCAGACCAAATGGGTTTTTCATTCCTTTGGATGCTCATGACATTTCCAGGAAGGTTTTTCCTCATCCGGCCAATGGACTCTGAGTGCTGGGGATGGTGGGGCTGAGCATGCAGCACAGTTGATAGGTGGTCAATGGTTGCTTGATAGGTTGGGATTTTCAAAACCCTTCCCCCACGTTTCCAGCCGCATTCTGCTGCTCCATTCAATTGGGTCAGGGCGGCAGGTAACTAAGCTCACACATGTGAAGCTGCTCAGCTAACAAGAACAAATTGGCTGATCCAGGGACAGCCACAGATGATAGGGATGGATGGATGGAGGCGTACAGTAAGGTCCTGATCCAAAACCCATGGAAATCCACAAGAGTCTTTCCATTCAGTGTAACTGGATTTGGAGCAGGCCCTTAAAGTGACAGAAGGAACAAGGATGTGTTGTTGCAATTTGGGCAGACGCTGGGGCTGGAGTGCAGTGCTGGGAGTGGGAGAGAGCAAACCCGAGAGGGGGGTGCAAAGCATGGCCTCGGAAAGGGGTCTCTAAAGAAGGGCATTCCCAGCCATGAGGCCTCTATTTGTCCTCAAGGCCTGCCTAGACAGGTTGCACTGAAGCAGCCAATCAGAACCCAGCAGGATCAGATAGAAGGAGCTGCAGACCCTGAGCAGGTCAGTTCCCATGGGGACCAGAGGAGCAAGGGTGGAGGGGTGCTCCTCCCTGGTCACAGGCACTCAAGGCCGAACCAGAGGACGGGGATTTGGGTGGCACTGGCATTCAGCGAGGAGGATCTGAGAACTTTGGCCCTGAGGGTAGGGGGAAAAGAAAGGGCCTATGTCAGGAAAGGCCCAGGGAACAGTAGCAACGAACTGGAGGCAGCGGTATGTGGCTGCTGTTTATAGGGTCCCTGGGCGGGACCTGGAGTAGTGGATGGGCCTGTGTCCCCCCGCCCCCACCAACCACTGGGAAAGTGGCCTAAGCCCTGAGAAGTGGACAAGGCTCTCTTGGGAAGCCCAAGTGAGGTGGGACTTAAAGGGCCCAGAGATGGGGCTGAAGATTCTGAAAAGGACTAACAGTTTGTTGAACTTTTTGCTACCCTGGAAGGTGTTCATCCATTTGACTGAATGGGGCTATGTGGGGAAAGACCAAGTATCACAGAGCAGAGGTTTCATAATGACTGAGCTCAGTGGAGTGTCCCTGTCTCCGGCATAGCCTAGCTTGTATTCTGGGGATCCAGAAAATAGGACTGAATGCCAAATATATGATTTACCTGCAGTGATCAGTGATGGTGTCACTCTGCTCATCTGCTTCTTTGGGCTGGTGAGGAACTGGATCGTCTTCTGGTTCCTCAGCTTCTGCATTAAGAGAAACCCCTTCACTGTCTACATCCTCAGTCTGGCTACCACTGCTTGTTTTCCTCATAATTAATACTGTTGAATATTTCTATTCTTGTAATTTATGATTTTTTTCTACTTAATGAGGACATTTTCCCTGCTGCCTTTGGTCACATACAGCACCAGCCTGTGCCTCCTGACAGCTATCAGCACTGAGAGGTATCTGTCCTTTCTTAACAACATCTGGTGCCGATGCTACCACCCAAAACATTTGCCTGTCATTGTCTGTGCCCTCCTGTGGGCTCTCTTCTGCCAGCTAAGAGGATTGGTGTCTTTTTTCTGTTTTTAATGGAACTGAAAAACTGTCTGATGACACTCATACTCATGTCTGGCCTGAATTTCCTGATTTTCATTCCCCTTATAGTTCTTTCCAATCTGACCCTGTTCTTCAAGCTGATGTCATCATGAAAACAGTACAGGGTATTCCACTCATGTCCTCTTCTTCCTCATCTTGTGTGTTTCTCACAGTGTCCAATACCTCCTCCAGTTTATCAGTTCTTATCACCAGACTGACATATCTTGCATGCTGACCTCTGTAAACGGCAGCACCAACCCAGTTATTTACTTCATAGTAAGGAGCTACTGGAAGCAGTGATTCAGGGGCTTTGTCGGGGTCACACTCCAGAGGGTCTTTCAAGTTAAGGTAGATCCCAGAGAGGATGGAGAGACCTCCCACGGGAGATCCAATGGAGACAGCCAATTAAGTCCCCACACACCCAGCCTGGTAGAGCCAGTTGTGGGGATGGAGATTTCCTCAGATCACAGCATCAAAGAAATCAGAGATGGAAAGGATATTGCAGATAACTTGCTAAATTCCTCCCCCCTCCCCCCCAGTCAGGATCCTTCAGCTGTAAATAACATATACAAGGAGGGCTGGCGGCAGGGTGCCAGGGGTGGGATTTCCTGCCAGTGATATAGACAACCAGGTCCCTGGGGCCACCTCCCCTCTCTGCCCATCCCCTAATCCATCAGGGCTTGTCGGGGAGGACTGGCTGTTTCACACTGTGGCCCCATGCAGGTTGGGAGGGCGTTCCACACTTGTTTCCTTCTCTTATAGCCATTGCATTTCCCTCGTTCACTACTGTGTCTTTGTGTCCTTCTGGGATTATTTAAATTTTCTAATGATCATATTTAATACTCTGTGGGGCAATGTGTATGTTATGTAATGATATAGATATTTATAGGTATTACTTCTTTTAATGTCATGAATGTCAGGACAATATTACCTTTCATACCTGTTCTGCTGAAATGCCTTTTTTCAATCTCTTTTTCTAGTAGATGGGTTTCTTGAAAAAAGCAGAAATCATTTATTGCCTCATTAATTTTATAAATTATATGAACAGCAGATATCTCTTTGGGGATGTGTAGAATATATATCATGGCCCAGATACTCTGGTGTTGGGAAATCTCAAGACACAAAAATCATAACCAACTGTCCAAGAAATATGTTACACCTCTACCTCGATATAACGCTGTCCTCAGTAGCCAAAAAATCTTACCATGTTATAGGTGAAACCGCGTTATATTGAACTTGCTTTGATCCACCGGAGTGCGCAGCCCCGCCCCCTCGGAGCACTGCTTTACCGCGTTATATCCGAATTCGTGTTATATCAGGTCGCGTTATATCGGGGTAGAGGTGTATTTAGAAAAATTAAACAATTAAGAAGGTGCAAATTTTCATGCTAATGAACACAGTAGGGTAACACCCTAAAACACCAGGAACCTTTCTCAGAGAAGAGCAACTTTCTGTGATTCTATCCTGTGAGACTTAACCTTGTGCAAGCATTTCCTTTATGCGCAGGAGGCCAGAAGCAGCCAGAAAAGGGAAGCATAGCCCTGATGTTGTCTGATGTTATCAAACTGCCCAGTGGTCATAAGCTGCCCGGACACTGTGATCTCTGTGTGCCACCCTGCCCAATGTGGGGAAGACATTTCTCTGACAGGACCAGGAAAGGGATTCAGTGTTGGACGCTGCACCAGGACTGTCAGGGAAATTCTTAGTGTCTTTATATTACACTGTTACTCAGAGATCTTTCCCATGAAGACCCTACAGTGAGAACTACAGTTACTGACCGTGAGACAGAGATTCTGAAGCAGACCTGCCCCAGCCCGGCTCCTGTAAATACTTGGTTCAGACCCCTGGATGTTGGAAGGAAGAAAGCAAGGTAAGAGCCTGCACTTTGTCATCATTAATGATACATGCCTGTTCTCTCTGTCTATCTCTCTCAACCCCACTCTTCAATTCTCACCCAACATTTCTTATTCCTGCCGTTCTCTGCACATACCTGGCTGACAGCCCCTCCCGTTTTCTCTTTCTCCCTTTCTATTCCTCTCTGTCTCCCTAACTCTGTCTCTCTTTCTGTCTCTGTCTCTCTCTCTCCAGGCTGGTCTGTACACATCGGTCTTTCTCCAGGTCTCTCTCTGTCCCTAGTATCCCCTATGGCCATTATCTCTCTGGATATTTCTCACTGCCACTCCTTGGGATCTGGCTGTTCCTGGCCAGGGGGCTGGGGAAGGGCTGGAATCAGGGCCGGCTCCAGGCACCAGCGGAGGAAGCACGTGCTTGGAGCGGCACAGTCCTGGTGGCTTTTTTTTGCTTCAGCCGTTCGGGCGGCAGTCTGAGCAGCTTTTTTTTTTTTTTTTTTTTTGGTTCTGCTTGGGGCGGCAAAAATGGTACAGCCGGCCCTGGCTGGAATGATCAGTGAAAAACAGCACTGGGGTTGTCCGAGTCACTGATTCTCCTCTGTCTGCTCTCTGCTAACAGGTGTGTGTGAGAGAAGGAGAACAGGAAAGACCAGCATCCCACAGTGGAGGGTTCATGATGAGTGAGCTGAGTCAAATGTACTCGCCTGTGACTATAACCAGCCAGGAGCCTGAGGATGAAAATTATGGATGCACAACAGATTATTTAACTGCAGTGATCATTGACAGCATCACTCTGCTCCTCTGCCTGTTCAGGCTGGTGGGGAACGGGATCGTGCTCTGGTTCCTTGGCTTCCACATTAAGAGGAACATCTTCACTATCTACATCCTCAACCTGGCTGCTGCTGACTTTGGCTTCCTCCTCTGCCTGCCTGGTTTCCTTATAACCTTTAATGCCAAACATTTATTTTGTTTTCCTTTAGAGGGACTTAACTTAATAAACTCATTTCATCTGCTGTCTTTGCTCGCATACAGCACCAGCCTTTATCTCCTGACGGCCATCAGCACTTAGCGGTGTGTGTGTCTGTCCTCTTTCCCATCTGGCACTGATGCCGCCACCCAAAGCACTTGTCTGCCATTGTCTGGGCCCTGCTCTGGTCTCATTCCAGCCTGCTGTCAGGAATAGTGTATTCTTTATGTTTTGTTGATGGAACTGAAAATTGTTGGAGTATGTTCCTACCCATGTATGGCCTGAATTTCCTCATTTTTGCTCCCATCATGATTGTGTCCAGTCTGATCCTGTTAATCAAGCTCCGACGTAGCTCACAGCGACATCAGCAAGAAAAGCTCTACACTGTTATCCTGCTCACCGTCCTCTTCTTCCTCATCTTTGCTGTTCCCCTCAGTGTACAATACTTCCTTGACCTTATTCATTATAGTCAAGCTAATGAGCTATCTTACCTGCTGGCCTCTATAAACAGCAGCATCAACCCAGTTATTTACTTCCTAGTCGGGAGCTACAGGCAGCACCAATTCAGAGGCTGCCTCCAGGTCGCACTCCGGAGCATCTTTGAAGAGAAGACAAATTCCAGAGTGGGTGGAGAAACCTCCAGACAAGACACAGTGAAGATGTCAATTTAAATCTCGGCAGCACCCAGCCTAGGACACCCTGTTCTGGGGATGGAGATTTCCCTAGTTCACATCATCAAAGAAATTAGAGATGGAAAGGACCCAGGAGGTCATTTGCTAAATTCCTCCCCTCCCCGACCCAGAGCAGGATCCTTCCTAAAGTTGATCCCCAGGTTTCTGTGCAGTTGTAAAGAACACCAATGGGTTACATGGGACCCAGTCCTTCTCCCTTTGGAATCAGTGGGGGAAGTCCTATTGACTTGAATGGAAGCAGGAATAGATCCATAATGGGCTCATTCACTTTGTTTTTGAAATGCCACTGAACAGTAATTTCACTTGTGGTGGCACGTGTCTCCCAGTGTTGCCTGAAGACTGATGTTGCCTTTTCTGTAATGAGCTTTTTCACAGTCTCGCGACTTTTCCTGCTGAGTGAAAACACAGTGGTCAGGAAAAATGTGGTATAGACTTACAATGATAACACAGAAATATTCCCATGTAAATCATTCCACAGCCAGCTCTCCTGTCCATGAAATGCAGAAGGTGCTTCTATGCAACTCAGGACTCTTGCTTCTGCAGGTTGATATTTGAAACCTTCACCACTATTGCAGTGGAAACAATTAAGAATTACTATGAACTTACTAATGAGTTTAAATCATCTATTAATAAGGCCTGGCATTTGTGGTATAAGCTTTTTTAGTGATGTTTATTTGCAAATGTTATGTCTAATTTCAAGGATGTAATGTGGTAACTTACTGATATCATTACTATGTAAATACAAAATGTGTTATGTAGTAATATGAAAACAAATGATTACACTGTTTCTTTAGAATGAGATTGCTGACCCACCTTCTCTACTTGTATTTATCCACATTCAAAAGAAACTTGCTGTCAGTTTACTTGATATGTAGCCAAGCTAGTTCTGTTGTGTTCCTGCTTGTTAGTCCTGTGAATGCCAGAATGTTTTCTACCCAATTTTTCAACACTTGAGAAAACTGGATTGCATTTGTGTACAAAAAGACTCATATTGTTTCCCCCTGATGATCCACTTTGGTGCTGATCACGCAGGACAAAGCTGCAATATAAAAAGGTGCCTAGAGGATTTCCCTAGGTGATCCAGCCTGTCTAGGACCTCCTACACCAGTGCTTCCCTGGAGCTAGTGCAGGGATTGTAGTCAGGATATCCCTGGCTGCTGAAATTTCCAATTTCCTTTCTCCATTTGGGTTTGGCTAAGCTTCTGTTCCAAAGTGCCATTCCCCTCTTTCAAGAAGAGGTGCACAGGGAGCCAGAGGTGGGATTTTCAACCAGTCCTCTAGTCAACCAGGGCTCTGTGGCTAACTGCCCTCTTTGCTCACCCCCTAATCAATCAGGCTCATGGGGACTACCGCACAGTGACCATGTGCAGGTGGGATGGAGGCTATACACTTGCTTCCTTGTTTTATAGCTATTGGGTGATCTCTGTCCATTGCATTTCCCTCACTCACTGCTCCTTGATTGGTGTCCCTCTGGGATTATTTAAATTATCTAATGATTAAGACTGCGAGTCTGTCACGGAGGTCGCGGAAGTCACGGATTCCGTGACTTTCCGTGACCTCCATGACTTCTGCAGCAGCAGTAGTTTGGGTGTGTGGGAGGGGGCTCAGGACTAGGGGAAGGGTTTTTGAGGGTGTGTGGGGGGTGCTTATCTGTGTTGGGGGGGCCCCCTGCAGCTCCTAGGTGGCGAAGGGGTGGGGGAGGTCTCCGCGCTGCCCATACCCACAGGCCCCACCCCCATAGCTCCCATTGGCTGTGGTTCCCGGCCAATGGGAGCTACGGCAGCCAGTGCTTGTGGTGGGAGCAATGGAGGAGTCCCTGCCTCCGCTGCCTAGGAGCTGCAGGGATGGAGCCAGTAGGAAGCCCCGCTAATCCCCTCCCCCAGCACGAGCGGGGGTCCCAGGCTGCATGCTGCGGCCCAGCCCCCTCCTCCCCCTGTACCAGCGGGGGTCCTGGGTCACCTCCCCCAGCACCGCAGTGCCCCCGGAGCACCCCCACCCAAGTTTTAGTCAGGGCGGATATTTTTAGTAAAAGTCATGGAGAGGTCACGGGACTTTTACTAAAAATACCTGTGACTAAAACGTAGCCTTACTAATTATCGTTGTGACACTGGTAGACCAGGTGGCAACTCAAGCCAAGACCCCAGTCTTCACTGAATACTTACAAATGCGTAGCCGGAAATCAGTCTTGCTTACCTGTGTGTTAGTATGATCAAAATAGATATTAGATATTAAGTTGATAAGAATGTGTTTTGTGTTTAGTCTTTATAAAATGCTCGTAGGATGCTTCATGCATTGATCTCACTTATAACCTCTACAGCCCATGGTGTAAAGCAGGCCTACACAACATGCGGCCCGGGGGCCGCATGCGGCCCGCATGGGCTCACTGTGCGGCCCGCGGGGGTTGAGTAGATGGGCTCACTGTGCGGCCCGCGGGAGGGGGGGGGTGAGTAGGCAAGCGGCGGGTGAGGGAGGGGGGCTGAGTAGGCGAGCGGGCGGGCAGTGGCGGGGAATGAGTAGGCGAGCCGGGCGGGTGGAGGGCTGAGGAAGCGAGTGGGCGGGCAGTGGCAGGGGGGGCAGGTGAGCCGGTGGCGGGCGAGGGGGGGCTGAGGAAGCGAGCGAGCGGGCAGTGGCGGGGGAGCAGGTGAGCCGGCGAGCCGGAGGGGTGGGCGGCTGAGGAGGCGAGCCGGGGTTGTGGGGGCTGAGGAGGCGAGTGGTGAGTCAGTGGCTGACCTGTTCTACTGATCTGGTCTGGCTCGCATCCCCTCTCCCAGGGCCGGCTTCAGGCACCAGCAAAACAAGCAGGTGCTTGGGGCGGCACATTTCTAGGGGCGGCATTCTGGTGCTGGCCATCATAGGTGCCGACTCCGGGGCATGGGGAAAAAGTGCCCTCACCGCCCCAGCTCACCTCCACCTGCTCCCCTGAGCACGCCGCCGCTGCTCCGCTTCTCCCCCTCCCCCCCAGGCTTGCCGCGTGTGAAACAGCTGTTTCGCACAGCAAGGCTGGGAGGGAGGAGAAGCCAAGCGGCGGGGCGCCCGGGGGAGGCGGTGGTGGTGGAGCGGAGGTGAGCTGGAGCGGGGAGCGGTTCCTCTACCCCCCGCCTACTTCCTGCACCCCCCCACCCTAGCTCACCTCTGCTCCGCCTGCTCCCCTGAACGCACCGCTTCTCCGCCCTCCCTCGCTTGAGAGAAAGGGGGGAGAAGTGGAGCGGCGGCACACCCGGGGGAGCAGGCGGAGCGGAGGTGAGCTAGGGCGGGAGGTCACGGGGGGCCTGCAGGACACAATGGGGGTGAGAAATGCGGCGCTGGGGATTTGGGGAAGGGATTCGGAAGTGGTGGAGTTGGGGCGGGGCTGGGGGCAGAGGGGCACGAAAAAGAAAGGAGAAGTGGCCAAAAATTTTTTTGCTTGGGGCGGCAAAAATCCTAGAGCCGGCCCTGCCCTTTCCAAGGGTTGCAACTGTCTGGAGGTGCCTGCCTTCCACGCCTTCCACATTCACACCTCATTCATTCAACAGGGCAATTGATTACAAAGTGGGGGGAAGATCTTATTCTACTTCTAGCAAAAAGACATTTTTCTTTTACTTTAATTATACTACCTTAGGGGCCCACTATAACATATTACCGAGGTTCAATACTGCCGTTTCAGTGGGGCGGCGCTGGGGAAGGAGGGTTTTTTCCTGCGGGGCAGGTGGCGCGGTGGGGGGGGTTTCGGCGGTGCTGGGGGGGGTTGTTTCCATGGGGCGGGCAGCGCTGGGGGTGTGTGTGTTGTGTTTCGGGAGGGGGGCTGGGTGGTGCTGGGGCGGGGGGTTGTCGGCGCTCGGAGGGTTTCGGCCCGCAGCTGTTTTCTTTGGAGTATTATGGCCCTCACCGCTTTACGAGTTGTGCAGGCCTGGTGTAAAGCTATATTAAGTATTTGCATAGTAAACCTCTAATTGTGTAACTCACCAAACAGGAAAGCATTAATTAAATTAAAGGTCTCATCCTGTGTACAAGATGGCCCATTGAAGACAATCGTGGCATCAAAGGAGAGAGGCCCTGTTGATTGCATTCCTAGCTCCCTCTAGGAAGGAGGGCTGGTCTACACTGGGGGGGGGGGGATCGATCTAAGATACACAACTTCAGCTACGTGAATAGCGTAGCTGAAGTTGAAGTATCTTAGATCAATTTACCTTGGGTCCTCAGGGCGCAGGATCGACGGCCACGGCTCCCCCGTCGACTCCGCTACTGCCGCTCGCTCCGGTGGAGTTCCGGAGTTGACGGGAAGTGCGTTCGGGGATCGATATATCGTGTCTTAACGAGATGTAATATATTGATCCCCGATAAATTGATCGCTACCCGCTGATATGGTGGGTAGTCTGGAAGTACCCGGAGAGACCTACTCATGAACTCATCCCATCAGTTTGAACTCTGGAGTGGAGGGAATAAAAATCCCTGACAAGGAGAAACTGAATCTCTTTCATGCTGTCTGGACTCTGAGGGGCAAAGATTCCTAAACGTAAGAAAAGAGATCCCCAGGCTGATTGCCATGGATTAGCCCTGAAAGACATTTTGAATGAACAGATTACTACAACACTGTCACCTTTTGAATCACAGATTGAAACTCATTTGTGTATATATTCTTGCTTGCTTTAACCTGTAAATAACTCTTATCTTTTCCTAGTTAATAAACCTTTAGTTAGTTTATTACAGGATTGGCTACAAGAGTTGTCTTTGGTGTGAGATCTAAGTAGGGTTGCTAACCCACCAGGATTGTCCTGGAATCTCCAGGAATTAAAGATTAATCTTTAATTAAATAGTATGTAGTGTGATGAAACCTCCAGGAATATGTCCAACCAAATTTGGCAACCCTAGATCTAAGGTACAAATTGACCTGGGGTAAGTGACTTGTCTCTTGGGGCTGGGAGCAACCTGAATATTTTGTGATCTTTGGTTTAAGTGACCATGTATCACATCATCCAGCTTGCCTGGGTGGCAAGATAGACTGGAGTGTCCAAGGATCTGTGACTCCGTTATAAGACTATGGTAGTTCACATTTATTACTGGGTTGGTGAAATCTAATTATAGAACATACCACCAGTTTGGGGGGGTCTGCCCTGCTTTTTGACAGTCTGCCCTGGGGTTGGTGCACGGTCATGAGCCACTCCAGACAGCGTGAAAATTACACCTAATACTCAGTTGGGGAATTGTATATTGTTTTACTATAGAGATATTTATATGTATTTCTTTCATTAGAACACCTTACTTTATCTTGGGTCTTTATGTTTTGGGCAAATACAATGACGTCACCATTCAGTGTTAATGTCTGTACATTACTTCCTTTAATGCCCACCCTGTCAAAAAGCATTTTTTTCAATCTCTTTTTAGTAGATGGGTTTGTAATAAGAAACAGAAAACATTTATTGCCATATTAATTTAAAAAAAACATAATCAGAGGAAATATATCTTTAAGGATCTGTAGAATATATAATATGGGCTTAGATACTGTGGTGATGGAAGATTTCCAGGCAGACACAAAAGTTATAACCAAGTGGCACAGAAATATGCTATTTGGAGAAATTAGAGCAAAATTGAACCATTAAGAAGGTGCCAATTGTCATGCTTATTAATACAGTTGCTTCTGCCCTAACTCCATTAGCAGCTCTTCTCAGATAACAGTGGCTTTCTTGGATATCTATTGCTTAAGAGTTAATCTTTGCAAAGCCATTTCCTTTACGGTTAGGAGATCAGAAGCAATCAGGGAAGGGAAGCAGACCTCTGACAGTGCCTGATGTAGGGTGACCAGATGCGAGGAAGAAAATATCGGGACACATGGGACGGGGGGGAGGGGAAGAGGGAGTCGCCGGTGGAGCAAAAAAAAACAACAGAGTGCCACAAAATATCGGGATGTGGGACAAACGCCTAAATATCGGGACAGTCCAGATTTTATCGGGACGTCTGGTCACCCTAGCCTGATGCTATATAGCTCATGAAAGGCAATAATGGTATATGCTGTGTCCCACTCTGTCCAGCGTGGAGAAGACATTTCTCTAATGGCTTCTGGCAGTGACTGGGTGTTGCTACACAGATTACAAGGAAATTCTTAGTGTCTGGATAATAGATTATTACTCATAAAACTTTCCCATGAAGATCCTACACTGAGAAACCCATTTAATAACCGTGAGACAGAGAGAGTGAATCTGCCCCAGCCTGGTTCCTGTAAACACTTGATTCAGGCCCCATAACGATGGAGGTAAGGAAGGTGAGGGATTGCTCTTTGTCATCATTAATGATACATGGCTGTTCTCTGTCTTTCTCTCTCTACCCCACTTTCCAAATCTCACCCAACTTCTCTTACCCCTTTCTTTCTGTACCCATAGTGTAGACGTTCCGGGGTGGGGCTCGTTCCTTACAGGGGCGGCTGGGAGCCAGGCCGCCCCGCTGCAAAGCCAATAGCAGTTTAAGGCTCAGGCCCTTGGGCAGGGACTGAGCACACAAGTAATAGTTCAAAGCTCAGGCCCTGAGGCAGGGAGCTGAGCACACAAGTAATAGTTCAAAGCTCAGGCCCTCAGGCAGGGACTGAGCACACAAGTAGTAGTTCAAAGCTCAGGCCCTTAGGCAGGGGTTGAGCACACAAATAATAGTTCAGAGCTCTGGCCCTGAGGCAGGGAGCTGAGCACACAAGTAATAGTTCAAAGCTCAGGCCCTTAACCAGGGGCTGGGTCAGTTTGTGGCAGCCCTAGGTCAGGGAGGAGGAGAGACTGCCACCCGGCGTGGGGTGGCAGGGGGGAACACAGGCCCACCCACTCCACTGTGTTCCAGCCCGGGGCCCTATCCGCAGCAGTCCGTCTGCCGCGGGGTCAGTGGGGATCCTGACCGCAACACACTGACATGGGTTCGGGGTCTGCTATCCCCGGGCCACTTCCCATCTCCTCCTCCATTGGTACCTGCACATCCTGAGTCTCGTCTGCCGTGTCCCAGACCATGGGCTCCTCCGGACTCTGAGCACTGGGTAGGTGGGTCGGGTCCTCCGGACTCTCGGCGGGGGTTGGCTCAGGCCGCTCCTCCGGATACGGGGTTCGGGGTCAGCTCGGCCAGTCTTCCTCAGGGTAGCGGGCTTTGGGCAGGCTCGGCCAGTCCTCCTCCGGATACCGGGCTCTGGGCAGACTCGGCCAGTCCTCCTCCGGATACCGGGCTCTGGGCAGGCTCGGCCAGTCCTCCTCCGGATACCGGGCTCTGGGCAGGCTCGGCCAGTCCTCCTCCGGATACCGGGCTCTAGGCAGGCTCAGGCCCGCGGGAGCTCGGGCACCAGCATCTGTCCTTTCCTGCTGCCGCCCAGGTACTGAGCGCTGTGGCTTGGCCTTTATACTTCCTGTCCCGCCCCTTGACTTCCGGGGGGCGGGGACAGGCGGCGGTGGCTCCGCCCACTCTGGCGGCTGTTCTGGCTCGTCCCTTCCAGGGGCGGCTGGGAGCCAGGCCACCCTGCTACACATAGCTAACTGACAAGCCCTCCCAATTTTCCTTTCTCCCTCTTTTCATCTCTCTCTGACCCTAACTCTGTCTCTCCCACCTCTCTGTCCAGGCTGGTCCTCACCCATCACCATTTTTTTATGTCTCTCTCTGTCCATAGGGTTTCTGGGGAATGGTATCATCTTCTGGTTCCTTGGCTTCTGCATTAAGAGGAACCTCTTCACTATCTACATCCTGCACATGGCCACCACTGACTTTTGTTTCCTCTTCTGCCTTCCTGGTTTCCTCATAATTGTTGCTGCCAAACATTTATTTTGTTTTCTTTTAGAAGATTTTTGCTTAATCTGCTCATACACAGCACCAGCCTTGATCGTCTGATGGCGTTCAGCACTGAGAGGTATCTGTCAGTCCTCTATCCCATCTGGCACCAATGCTGCCCTCCAAATGACTTGTCTTCCATTGTCTGTATCCTGCTGTGGATTCTTTCCTGCCTGCTGTCTGGAATAGTGTCTTCTTTTGGTTTTGCTGATGGAATTGAAAATTGTTGGAATATGCCCCTACCTATGTGCGCCCTGAATTTCCTCATTTTCTCTCCCCTCATGGTTCTGGCCAATCTGCTCCTGTTTTTCAAAGTCTGATGTAGCTCACAGTGATGTCAGCAAGGAAAGATCTTCGCTGTTATCCTGCTCACTGTCCTCTTCTTCCTCATCTTTGCTGTTCCTCTCAGTGTCCAATTCTTCCTTATTATTATCTCACCAATGATGCATCTTCCTGGGATGGCTTAGGGTGCAATCCAGACCAGCAAGGGCTTGTCACTGCTTAACCAGTAACTCTGAGTACCTTAAATGCTCTGCTCCTGTGGCTTGACATCGCAGCCAGCAGACAGGCATGTAGCTCTTTGAGTATCTGTGTGCTGTGTCGTCCTGAGTCAGCACTCTGGCCCCAGCAGCCCGCCTACAACACAAAAGACTCAACCTTCGTCACCTCCAGCTTTGGTTACTACTTACATCAACAGAACTGATATTTTTCCAGAAAGAAAGGTTGCATCTGTTGAATAGCTGCTTGCCATCTACAATAATTTCCCACAAATAATTTTTTACCTGCTCTGGTAGTTAGCAGAGAGGAAGGCCCTTTGCAAGAGCAGAATGTGACTTTCAATGATCCATGGCACTCAGAGAGGACAGACTAGTATGGGCATGCTGGAAGTACAGTATGAGGGTGTCAGGCTGGGCTTGTGGGTAGGAGCTCACTGTAGGAGCTGGGTTCAATTCCTGCATCCACCAAAGACTCCCTGTGTGACCTTGGACAAATCACTTAGTCCCTTTTTTGCCTCAGTTTCCCACCTGTAAAGCAGGGATAACAATCTTTCTGTGTCTGTCTCAGTTTCAGCCCATTGTGGCAGAGGCTGTCTCCTATTCTGCGTTTGTGCAGGGCATAGCACAATCAGCTTCTTGGTGCGATGGTCACATAAATAATTATAATCAGTCAAGTACCTGGGCATCCAACGGGTCCTAATCCCAGAGACCATTCCAAGAGGTAACTTGCGAGCCCCAAGGATAGAAACTAAAGCCACACAGCCCTGAAAAACTCAGACTCTCATCTCTCCACTGATGTGTGCATCCCTCTTTGTAGGGATGGAGATTTATGAAACATCAGACCTTAATACGCATTCTGTATTGATGGAACTCCTGTTGGATAGATATGTGCATGGCACAAGCATACAATACCAAGATCTAGGGAGGGGGAATCAGAACACTGAGATGAATGGAACAGTTCACACCTCTCCGAGCTATTGTTTCAGTTTGTATTCATCTCAATGGGGTGCTTTCATTCAGATGAGCACATCCCCTTGAGATGAATAGGCCACTTCACATCACTCCAATCCTCCTATGCTGCTGCTGATGTACAGTGCCCCTTCCCCCTACACTAGGCCCAGACCTGGGATAGGAAGTCTGGTATTCTCCTCACACACACACACACACACACACACCCAGCTGCCTCCAGCTGGTAGATGTGCTCCTCACAGCCCATCATAGAATCATAGAATTTTAGGTTTGGAAGAGACCTCAGGAGGTCATCTAGTCCAATCCCCTGCTCAACGCAGGACCAACCCCAACTAAATCATCCCAGCCAGGGCTTTGTCAAGCCGGGCCTTAAAAACCTCCAAGGATGGAGATTCCACCACCTCCCTAGGTAACCCATTCCAGTGCTTCACTACCCTCCTAGTGAAAAAGTTTTTCCTAATAGCCAACCTAAACCTCCCCCACTGCAACTTGAGACCATTGCTCCTTGTTCTGTCATCTACTACCACTGGGAAAGTCTAGATCCATCCTCTTTGGAACCCGCCTTCAGGGGGGGCTGCTATCAAATGAAGGCTGCTATCAAATCCCCCCTCACTCTTCTCTTCTGCAGACTAAATAACCCCAGTTCCCTCAGCCTCCCCTCGTAAGGCATGTGCCCCAGCCCACTAATCATTTTCATTGCCCTCCGCTGGACTCTCTCCAATTTGTCCACATCCCTTCTGTAGTGGGGGGACCAAAACTGGACACAATACTCCAGGTGTGGCCTCACCAGTGCCAAATAGAGGGGAATAGTCACTTCCCTCAATCTGCTGACAATGCTCCTACTAATACAGCCCAATATGTCATTGGCCTTCTTGGCAACAAGGGCACACTGCTGACTCATATCTAGCTTCTTGTCCACTGTAATCCCCAGGTCTTTTTCTGCAGAACTGCCACTTAGCTAGTCGGTCCCCAGCCTGTAGCGGTGCATGGGATTCTTCCTTCCTAAGTGCAGAACTTGTCATCAGATTTCTTTTGGCCCAATCCTCCAATTTGTCTAGGTCACTCTGGACCCTATCCCTACCCTCCAGCGTATCTACCTCTCCCCCCCAGCTTAGTTTCATTTGTGAAGTTGCTGACGGTGCATTTCATCCCATCATCCAGATCATTAATAAAAATGTTGAACAAAACCGGCCCCAGGACCGACCCCTCTCAGTTATCACCTTCCCTCTCTTAATGGCCTCTCCACCCCTACCAAGGTGTAAGACTTCCCACACACTAGTCTTCTTCGCTTTCCCTTCCCAGGCTCAGAAAGGGTACAGTGTTGTACTGGGGCATTGCTCCAAGGGTGCATAGCTGGGAAAGCGTGTGAGGCATTATCTTAACTGCTTAGCCACAAGGCAGAACTGGGCAACCTCAACTCTGAGTTAAAAGTTTTTGAACAGTGAATTACCTTGTGTTTTGAGGAAGTGGGGGCAGTGATAGAATCATAGAATATCAGGGTTGGAAGGGACCTCAGGAGGTCATCTAGTCCAACCCCCTGCTCAAAGCAGGACCAATTCCCAACTAAATCATCCCAGCCAGGGCTTTGTCAAGCCTGACCTTAAAAACCTCTAAGGAAGGAGATTCCACCACCTCCCTAGGTAACCCATTCCAGTGCTTCACCACCCTCCTAGTGAAAAAGTTTTTCCTAATATCCAACCTAAACCCCCCAACTGCAACTTGAGACCATTACTCCTTGTTCTGTCATCAGGTACCACTGAGAACAGTCTAGATCCATCCTCTTTGGAACCCCCTTTCAGGTAGTTGAAAGCAGCTATCAAATCCCCCCTCATTCTTCTCTTCTGCAGACTAAACAATCCCAGTTCCCTCAGCCTCTCCTCATAAGTCATGTGCTCCAGACCCCTAATCATTTTTGTTGCCCTCCATTGGACTCTTTCCAATTTTTCCACATCCTTCTTGTAGTGTGGGGCCCAAAACTGGACACAGTACTCCAGATGAGGCCTCACCAATGTCCAATAGAGGGGAATGATCACGTCCCTTGATCTGCTGACAATGCCCCTACTTATACAGCCCAAAATGCCGTTAGCCTTCTTGGCAACAAGGGCACACTGTTGACTCATATCCAGCTTCTCGTCCACTGTAACCCGTAGGTCCTTTTCTACAGAACTGCTTCCTAGCCATTCGGTCCCTAGTCTGTAACAGTGAATGGGATTCTTCCATCCTAAGTGCAGGACTCTGCACTTGTCCTTGTTGAACCTCATCAGGTTTCTTTTGGCCCAATCCTCTAATTTGTCTAGGTCCCTCTGTATCCTGTCCCTACCCTCCAGCGTATCTACCACTCCTCCCAGTTTAGTGTCATCTGCAAACTTGCTGAGAGTGCAGTCCACGCCATCCTCCAGATCATTAATGAAGATATTGAACAAAACCAGCCCCAGGACCGACCCTTGGGGCACTCCACTTGAAACCGGCTGCCAACTAGACATGGAGCCGTTGAGCACTACCCGTTGAGCCCGACGATCTAGCCAGCTTTCTATCCACCTTATAGTCCATTCATCCAGCCCATACTTCTTTAACTTGCTGGCAAGAATACTGTGGGAGACCGTATCAAAAGCTTTGCTAAAGTCAAGGAATAACACGTCCACTCTTTCCCCTCATCCACAGACCCAGTTAACTCATCATAGAAGGCAATTAGGTTAGTCAGGCATGGCTTGCCCTTGGTGAATCCATGCTGACTGTTCCTGATCACTTTCCTCTCCTCTAAGTGCTTCAAAATTGATTCCTTGAGGACCTGCTCCATGATTTTTCCAGGGACTGAGGTGAGGCTGACTGGCCTGTAGTTCCCTGGATCCTCCTTCTTCCCTTTTTTAAAGATGGGCACTACATTAGCCTTTTTCCAGTCATCCGGGACCTCCCCCAATAGGCATGAGTTTTCAAATACAATGGCCAATGGCTCTGCAATCACATCTGCCAACTCCTTTAGCACCCATGGATGCAACGCATCTGGCCCCTTGGACTTGTGCTCGTCCAGTTTTTCTAAATAGTCCCAAACCACTTCTTTCTCCACAGAGGGCTGGTCACCTCCAACTCATACTGTGCTGCCCAGTGCAGCAGTCTGGGAGCTGACCTTGTTCGTGAAGACAGAGGCAAAAAAATCATTGAGTACATTAGCTTTTTCCACATCCTCTGTCACTAGGTTGCCTCCCTCATTCAGTAAGGGGCCCTGTCAAGGCTGTATCCCCACTTTGAACTTTAGGGTACAAGAGTGGGGGCCTGCATGAGGACTTCTAAGCTTAACTGCCAGCTTAGTTTTGGTCCGCTGCCACCATTTCCTACCCTGGGAAGCTTTTAGAAACCTCTTACCAATTCCCTGGTGAATACAGATCCAAACTCCTTGGATCTTAAACAAGGAGAAATTGACCCTTCCCCCCTCCTTCCTTTCACCAACTCCTGGTGAATACAGATCCAAACCCCCTTGGATCTTAAAACAAGGAGAAATTGACCCTTCCCCCCTCCTTCCTTTCACCAACTCCTGGTGAATACAGATCCAAACCCCCTTGGATCTTAAGACAAGGAGAAATCAATCAGGTTCTTAAAATGAAGGCTTTTAATTAAAGAAAAAGGTAAAAATTATCTCTGTAAAATCAGTATGGAAAATAACTTTACAGGGTAATCAAACTTAAAGAGCTCAAAGGACCCCCCCTCTGTCTTAGGTTCAAAGTACAGCAAACAAAGATAAACACTCTAGTAAAAGGTACATTTACAAGTTGAGAAAATAAAGTAAAACTAAGACGCCTTGCCTGGCTTTTTACTTACAAGTTTGAAATAAGAGAGACTTGTTTAGAAAGATGGGGAGAACCTGGATTGATGTCTGGTCCCTCTCAGTCCCAAGAGCGAACAACCCCTTAAAACAAAGAGCACACACAAAAGCCTTTCCCCCCCCCCCAAGATTTGAAAGTATCTTGTCCCCTTATTGGTCCTTTGGGTCAGGTGTCAGCCAGGTTACCCGAGCTTCTTAACCCTTTACAGGTAAAAGGATTTTGGAGTCTCTGGCCAGGAGGGATTTTAGTACTGTACACAGGAGAGCTGTTACCCTTCCCTTTATAGTTATGACACGCCCCCCAAATCACAGATAGTGTTGGACGTTCGGTTCCACACTGGCTGGGATTTCTTCCTGGAGTTCTAGGAGAAAACAGAGTTAATAAGACACATGTACCTTTAGACATACTACTAATTATATAAAAACTAACAATATGTTTTATTTCAAGAACAATTGTTAACCAGTTAACTCTGGGAAACTTTCCCGGGAGAGTGAATCAGCCACTTTGTTAGAAGCTCCCGAAATGTGTTGTATTTCAAAATCAAAATCTTGGAGAGCTAAACTCCACCAAAGAAGTTTTTTGTTATTTCCCTTGGCGGTATGAAGCCACTGTAGCGCAGCATGGTCTGTTTGTAGTTGGAAACGCCGTCCCCAAACATATGGGCGTAGCTTTTCCAGCGCGTACACAATGGCGTAGCATTCCTTTTCACTGATTGACCAGTGGCTTTCCCTCTCAGACAGTTTCTTGCTGAGAAACACGACAGGATGGAATTCTTGATCCGGTCCTTCCTGCATTAAAACTGCTCCCACGCCTCGCTCGGAAGCATCTGTGGTTACTAGGAATGGTTTGTCAAAGTCTGGGGCCCTTAGCACAGGGTCAGACATGAGTGTTGCCTTAAGCTGGTTAAAGGCCTTTTGACACTTATTAGTTCACTGAACTGCATTTGGCTGTTTCTTTCTGGTTAGGTCTGTTAGCGGGGGCGGCGATTTGGCTGTAGTGTGGTACAAATCGCCTATAATATCCGGCCAAGCCTAAGAAGGATTGGACCTGTTTCTTTGACTTTGGAACCGGCCACTTTTGGATAGCATCCACTTTGGCCTGTAGGGGATTTATAGTTCCTTGACCCACCTGGAGCCCCAGGTACATCACTCTGTTTTGGCCTATTTGACACTTTCTAGCCTTAACAGTTAGTCCTGCCTGCCGGATGCGCTTGAAGACTTTTTCCAGGTGCTCCAGGTGTTCTGTCCATGAATCAGAAAAAATGGCCACATCATCGAGGTAGGCAACTGCAGATTCTCCCAATCCCGCTAAGAGACCATCTACAAGTCTTTGGAAGGTGGCGGGTGCATTTCGCAACCCGAAAGGGAGTACATTGAATTCATACACCCCTGCCTGGGTGACGAAGGCGGACCTTTCCTTAGCGGGCTCATCTAGTGGTACTTGCCAGTACCCCTTGGTTAAGTCTAAAGTAGAGATGAATTGGGCATGTCCCAATTTCTCCAATAGCTCATCTGTGCGTGGCATTGGATAGTTGTCAGGACGAGTTACAGCATTTAGCTTACGGTAGTCCACGCAAAAGCGTATTTCCCCATCTGGTTTGGGAACTAGAACCACTGGAGATGCCCATGCACTATTAGAGGGGCGGATTATACCCATCTGTAGCATGTCCTGGATCTCCCTTTGTATAGCAGTTTGGGCATGAGGTGACTCCCGGTAGGGTGGGGTTCTAATTGGGTGAGCATTACCTGTGTCAATGGAGTGGTATGCCCGTTCGGTCCGTCCTGGAGTGGCTGAGAAAATCGGTGCAAAGCTTGTGCACAGCTCCTTGATTTGCTGTCGCTGCAGACATCCCAGGGTCGTGGAGAGGTTCACCTCTTCCACGCCACCATTCCTTTTTCCTTCGTAGTAGACACCTGCAGGCCACTCCACGTCATCTGCTTCCTGGGATGTAAACTGGCAAACGTTTAATTCTCTGGAATAAAAGGGCTTAAGAGAATTAACATGGTATACCTTAGGCTTTATGTTGGAGGTGGGGGAGGCTATGAGATAGTTAACAGCTGCTAGGCGCTCCTGGACCGTAAATGGTCCTTCCCACGACGCTTCCATTTTATGGGCCTGGAGCGCCTTTAAGACCATGACTTGGTCTCCTACTTTGAAGGACCGTTCTCTGGAATGTTTATCATACCAGGCCTTTTGCTCTTCCTGAGCATCCTTTAGGTTTTCTTTAGCAAGGGCTAAAGAGTGTCGGAGGGTGCTTTGTAGGTTGCTTACAAAGTCTAGAATGTTAGTTCCTGGAGAAGGCGTAAACCCCTCCCATTGCTGCTTCACCAACTGTAATGGCCCCTTAACCTCGTGGCCATACACAAGTTCAAATGGTGAAAACCCTAAACTGGGATGTGGTACAGCCCTGTAGGCAAAAAGTAACTGCTGCAACACTAGGTCCCAATCATTGGAGTGTTCATTTACGAATTTACGTATCATGGCCCCCAAAGTTCCATTAAACCTCTCCACCAGACCATTGGTTTGATGGTGATGAGGGGTGGCAACCAAGTGATTCACCCCATGAGCTTCCCACAGGTTTTTCATGGTCCCTGCCAGGAAATTAGTTCCTGAATCTGTAAGTATGTCGGAGGGCCACCCTACCCTGGCAAAAATGTCTGGCTAATGCCTGGCACACACTTTTAGCCCTGGTGTTGCTTAAGGGTACAGCTTCCGGCCATCGGGTAGCAAAATCCATGAAAGTCAGTACATACTACTTTCCTCTGGGTGTCTTCTTTGGGAAAGGACCCAGAATATCCACAGCTACTCGCTGAAATGGGACCTCAATTATGGGTAGTGGCTGGAGAGGGGCTTTAACCTGGTCTTGGGGCTTTCCCACTCGTTGGCACACCTCACAAGACCGGACATAATTAGCAACGTCCTTGCCCATTCCCTCCCAGTGGAAGGACTTCCCCAACCGGTCTTTGGTTCTGTTCACCCCAGAATGGCCACTGGGATGATCATGGGCTAAGCTCAAGAGCTTTACCCGATACTTAGTGGGAACTACCAACTGTCTTTGAGGATGCCAGTCTTCCTGGTGCCCACCAGAAAGAGTCTCCTTGTATAAAAGTCCTTGTTCTACAACAAACCGGGATCGGTTAGAAGAGCTGAGAGGTGGTGGGGTGCTCCGTGCCGCCGCCCAAGCTTTCTGAAGGCTGTCATCTGCTTCCTGCTCGGCCTGGAACTGTTCCCTTGATGCTGGAGACATCAGTTCCTCCTTGGACTGTGGGCTGGGGCTTGGTCCCTCTGGAAGCGATGCAGGTGCTGGGGCTGTTTCCATTGACTGTGAACCGCTGTCCGCTGGTGCACTATGTGGTATTTCAGGCTCTGGCTGAGCCTCTTGGGTAGGGTTATCTGCTGCTTCTGCCAGTTCAGGCTCGCTGGTGCCCTCTGGCGTTGGAGTTGTAGATGGGCTTGCAAGCGCTGGCCTCAGTGCTGGCAATGGTTCTGGTGCTGGTTGCGTTGCCAGTTCCGGTTCTGGGACTGGCTTTGGCTGGGTTTCTGGGATTGGATCCACTACGGCTGTTGCAGTCGTTGGCAGGGGATCCGGTTCCACCACCTTTGTTTGGGTCTCTGGTAACACAGACGGGGCCCTGGTGGACGGCTCAGGAACAGGGATGGGGGTGAAAGCTTGCTTAGCCTGGCTGCGGGTGACTATTCCCACCCTCTTGGCTAGCTTCACATGGTTGGCCAAGTCTTTCCCCAGCAGCATGGGGATGGGATAATTGTCATAGATTGCAAAAGTCCACATTCCTGACCAGCCCTTGTACTGAACATGCAACTTGGCTGTAGGCAAGGTTACAGACTGTGACATGAAGGGTTGAATTGTCACTGTAGCCTCCGGGTTGATGAGTTTGGGGTTCACTAGGGATTGGTGGATAGTTGACACTTGTGCCCCAGTGTCCCTCCAAGCGATAACCTTCTTTCCGCCCACTCTCAAGGTTTCTCTTCGCTCCGAGGGTATGAGAGAGGCATCTGGGTCTGGGGATCTTTGGTGTGATTGGGGTGTAATGAACTGTAATCGGTTGGGGTTCTTGGGGCACTGAGCCTTTATATGCCCCAGTTCATTACATTTAAAACATCGCCCTGCTAAGGTATCACCGGGGCGATGTTGGTTGATGGAGACTGGTGTGGTGGGGTGAGAAGGCGTCTGGGGTTTCCCTTGGGATGTGGGTGGGGCCTTGGGTTGTCCCCGGTGATAAGGTTTTGTTTTGGCTTGCCCCTTCTGATATTCGCTCCAACTGCTACTAGCTTTTTTCTTTTCTGCCACCTCCACCCATTTGGGTCCAATCTCCCCCGCCTCGGTTACAGTTTTGGGCTTCCTATCTAGGATGTACCTTTCTATTTCCTCAGGAACACCCTCTAAAAACTGCTCCATTTTTACTAGGGAAACCAGATCTTCCAGAGATTTAACATTTGCTCCTGATACCCAGGCATCACAATTTTTGTCAATGTGGTAGGCATGCCGGGTAAATGACACATCTGGTTTCCACCTTAGGTCTCTGAACCGCCGACGGGCATGCTCGGGTGTTAGCCCCATTCTGAGTCTGGCCTTGTTTTTAAAAAGTTCATAACTGTTCATGTGTTCCTTAGGCATTTCAGCCGCCACCTCTGCTAAGGGTCCACTGAGCTGCGGCCTCAGCTCTACCATGTACTGGTCTGCAGCGATGCTGTATCCAAGGCAGGCCCTTTTAAAATTTTCTAAGAAGGCCTCAGTATCATCGCCTGCCTTGTAGGTGGGGAATTTTCTGGGATGGGAAGTGGTACCCGGAGAGGGGTTGTTGGGATGGGCTGTTGTATCCGGCTTAGCCTTTGCTACTTCCAGTTTATGCTTTCTTTCTCTTTTTTTGTCCTCCTCTTTAGCTTTTTCTTCTTTGGTAGTCATTTTCCTGTTTTCTTGTGCTGGGTCACACCCCTCTGCAGTTGACTGAAACTGGGATGTACTCAGCTCTGGCTACTGCTGAGTTAACAGAGACTTTCTAACTAGCTATTCACGAGGATGTAAAAAGAAAAAAAAAAACAATTCAGCTTGTAAATTGCCTTTACCAGTCAAAGTTTGCTCACTTTGAACCCTTCTCTTAACAAAGCCCCTTGTTAAAAAAACTTAACACCTCTGCCTTCAGGCAAGGAGAGATAAGATATGCATCTACCTTCAGCTCTACTTTCTAAGCAGCTAGAAGGAAAAAAAAAATCTTACTGGCTTTTGGGTTTAAAACGATCCCACCTCTGCCACCATGTCAAGGCTGTATCCCCACTTTGAACTTTAGGGTACAAGAGTGGGGGCCTGCATGAGGACTTCTAAGCTTAACTACCAGCTTAGTTTTGGTCCGCTGCCACCATTTCCTACCCTGGGAAGCTTTTAGAAACCTCTTACCAATTCCCTGGTGAATACAGATCCAAACTCCTTGGATCTTAAACAAGGAGAAATTGACCCTTCCCCCCTCCTTCCTTTCACCAACTCCTGGTGAATACAGAACCAAACCCCCTTGGATCTTAAAACAAGGAGAAATTGACCCTTCCCCCCTCCTTCCTTTCACCAACTCCTGGTGAATACAGATCCAAACCCCCTTGGATCTTAAGACAAGGAGAAATCAATCAGGTTCTTAAAAAGAAGGCTTTTAATTAAAGAAAAAGGTAAAAATCATCTCTGTAAAATCAGTATGGAAAATAACTTTACAGGGTAATCAAACTTAAAGAGCTCAAAGGACCCCCCTCTGTCTTAGGTTCAAAGTACAGCAAACAAAGATAAACACTCTAGTAAAAGGTACATTTACAAGTTGAGAAAATAAAGTAAAACTAAGATGCCTTGCCTGGCTTTTTACTTACAAGTTTGAAATAAGAGAGACTTGTTTAGAAAGATGGGGAGAACCTGGATTGATGTCTGGTCCCTCTCAGTCCCAAGAGCGAACAACCCCTTAAAACAAAGAGCACACACAAAAGCCTTTCTCCCCCCCCCCCCCCCCCAAGATTTGAAAGTATCTTGTCCCCTTATTGGTCCTTTGGGTCAGGTGTCAGCCAGGTTACCCGAGCTTCTTAACCCTTTACAGGTAAAAGGATTTTGGAGTCTCTGGCCAGGAGGGATTTTAGTAGTGTACACAGGAGAGCTGTTACCCTTCCCTTTATAGTTATGACAGGCCCACACTTTCCTTGACTTTCTTCTTGTTGCTAACATACCTGAAGAAACCCTTCGTTACTCTTAACATCTCTTGCTAGCTGCAACTCCAAGTGTGATTTGGCCTTACTGATTTCACTCCTGCATGCCTGAGCAATATTTTTATACTCCTCCCTGGTCATTTGTCCAATCTTCCACTTCTTGTAAGCTTCTTTTTTGCATTTAAGATCAGCAAGGATTTCACTGTTAAGCCAAGCTGGTCGCCTGCCATATTTACTGTTCTTTCTACACATCGGGATGTTTTTTTCCTGCAACCTCAATAAGGATTCTTTAAAATACAGCCAGCTCTCCTGGACTCCTTTCCCCCTCATGTTATTCTCCCAGGGGATCCTATCCATCAGTTCCCTGAGGGAGTCAAAGTCTGCTTTTCTGAAGTCCAGGGTCCGTATTCTGCTGCTCTCCTTTCTTCCTTGTGTCAGGATCCTGAACTCGACCATCTCATGGTCACTGCCGCCCAGGTTCCCATCCACTTTTGCTTCCCCTACTAATTCTTCCCGGGTTGTGCAGGTCTAGAAGAGCTCTGCCCCTAGTTGGTTCCTCCAGCACTTGCACCAGGAAATTGTCCCCTACACTTTCCAAAAACTTCCTGGATTGTCTGTGCACCGCTGTATTGCTCTCCCAGCAGATATCAGGGTGATTAAAGTCTCCCATGAGAACCAAGGCCTGCGATCTAGTAACTTCTGCTAGTTGCCAGAAGAAAGTCTCGTCCACCTCATCCCCTTGGTCTGGTGATCTATAGCAGACTCCCACCACGACATCACCCTTGTTGCTCACACTTCTAAACTTAATCCAGAGACTCTCAGGTTTTTCTGCAGTTTCATACCGGAGCTCTGAGCAGTCATAACCCTCTTTTACATACAATGCAACTCCCCCACCTTTTCTGCCCTGCCTGTCCTTCCTGAATAGTTTATCTCCATCCATGACAGTACTCCAGTCATGTGAGTTATCCCACTAAGTCTCTGTTATTCCAATGATAGGGGCATGATCTCACGGGTGGGGGGGACGACACAATGGATTTTCCCAGACACTCCTTGCCACCACTCAATTCCCTTTTGATTGGCTTAATCACAAGGCAGGAGGTTTTGGGACATTTGGGTTCCCCCCTGCCCAAATCATTCATTTTAGAAAACTTTTTGAATTTGAAATCAGACTGATTTCAAGTCTTTGAAAATTACCGATTTCAACAAACCAATGAACCTTCAATACAAGATGCAGGGGGAAATTTTGAAGCAACCAGCAAAGGAACAGAATAAAATTTATTTAATGTCACAGACTTTGTATTTTTCCTTTGTTTTTTTCACCCAGCTCCTGGGTTTTGTGTCCTGTTTCCAAATGACAGACACGACTCTGTTTGTTGGTTTGAGCAGCTCCCTGCTTCTGAGTGCTAGCAAATGGGATTCTCTGAGCAGATATTTTAGAGTCCCCCTTCCCTCCCAGGACACAGAAATAGGCGGGTGCAGAGGCTTCTTACTCCCAAGGTTCTGTGCCGGGAACTTTCAGGGTCCCTAGATTCCCTTGAGATTTCAGGACACTGTTACTTTAATCCCAGTTTGGTGTGGAGTGTTAAATCCACAGCACAGGGGATAGATGAGTAGGGAGAGGGGGGCTTGATGCACCAGCACCCCCCTTGCCTAGCTCATTGGATTTTTGCGATGGCTTTCCAGATAAAATCGTGATGCTTGGACATTAGGTAAATAACATGAGAGTGATGGGCAATTAACTGCATGAAAAGAAATGGCCAAGCGGTGGTAGTACATACTCAGGAACCATTGCTTCACAGGAGCATGCAGCATTGATCAATGCTGTGAGCCAGTCAGTCTGTCCAGACTGATCTCTTTCCTCCAGCAGCAACCAGCGCCAGAGGGCTTGTCTACACAGAAAACTTACCAACATTACTATACCAGGTTAATTATAGTGCTATAATCAGACCAGTATAACTCCCCATGTGGATATTCCTATTCGGAATAACAGTGGCCTTTTTCAGATTAGTTTATTTCACTGTGGAGGAAAAGGAAAAAAATACAGAGGCAAGGATTGGAATAGTGTGTTTGTGGGGGGGGACTGTGGGTTGGGATTGAGAAGAACTGGCAGAGCTGTGTGTGGGGAGCCCAGGGCTGGAATGGCTGTGGGTCAGAACTGAGGAGCACCGGCAGAGCTCAGGAAGGGGGACTGATGTTGGAACAATTTTTATTGTGGGGGTGCTGAAAGCCATTGAACAAAACTGTAAACCCTGTGTATGATGGAAACCACTTCAAGCCAGGGGTGCTGCCACACCCCCAGCGCCCCTAGTTCTAAGTCCCTGCCCCTGGGACCCCAACCCTGCCCCAGAGAACCTCCCCATTCCTCACACTCCTCCCCAGCATGGGACCTTGACCATAAGCTGGAGAGATCTCCTTCCCCTCACACTGCTCTCCACATGGGACCCTGCCCCAGCCGCAGAGACCCCCGCCCCCTTACACTGCTCTCCCTGTGGGACCCTGCCCCAGAGACCCCCTTCCCCTCACACTGCTCTCCACATGGGATCCTGAACCAGTCCCACTTTGCCCACCTGTTCTGTTCCCAAGGTAACCTCCGCCCTCACTGGGTCAAACCCCTGGACCATAGAGCAGCCCCTCCTTGACACAAGCTCCCTGCCCCACTCCCCCCTGCCAGGTGCTCTGAGTAAGCCCTCTGTGGAGCAAAGCCAGGCAGGAACCTCTGGGAGTGGAGGGAAACTCCCCCCCCATCAACGAACGGTGGGAGCCTGGCTGGGAAAGGGAGAAGCAATCGCTCTGGGGAGAGTCCCGGCCTCGTGACATTCTCCCTGCCCAAGGAACCTGATCTGCTAAGGCCGCCAGCGAACACCCTCCCCAAGGAGCCGGCAGGAGCTCACCCAGGCAGGATTGTCCTGGCAGCCGGCAGTGGCTGGAGAGATCCCAGCCTGTCCGGGTCACCTCCATCAGTGAACCGGGGCATTTCCAGACTTCCCAGCTACATGCTGAGCTGTGCTGTAAGGCACTGGCTGCACAGACAAGTTGTAGCTGTGCCGCTCTGACTGTACTGGTATAGATCATGCTGTATAACCCCCTAGTGGTGACAGAGTTACACTAGCATAAATCTTGGGAACCCCTTGGAGAAATGACCCCAAATTTGTCTCTCTCTCTCTCTCACACACCCACACAAACACACTCCAATAGCCAGCAAAAGTCTCCTGCCTACACAGTCCAAAGCTCCTGGGTGAGTTCACAACTCCCTTTTGTGTTAGGTAGGGGGCTTTTGAGGAACATGGGTGTTGAGGAGTGATGGGTGTGTTCACACCCAGTCACCAAGACGTTTGTGATGGGTGCAGTCACCAGCTCCTCTCAGCCCAGTCCTTCATTTTCATTAATTTGCCTGTCTCAAGACAACTCCTTAAAGTGAGCTGTGGGTTTCCACGGGCTTGTTTACATTTAAGACACTAAAGTGGCACAGATGCTGCTGCACAGCTGTAGTGCTTATGCGTAGAGACTCCCTAGGCTGATGGGAGGGGTTCTACTGTTGGCGTATATAATCCATCTCCTCGAGAGGCAGTAATTAGGTCAACGGAAGACTTCTTCAACCTAGCACTGTCTACCCGGGGACTTAGGTTGGCGTAACTATGCCGCTCAGGGGTTTGGATTTAAATAATCCCAAAACGACACAAATAAAGCAGGGGTGTAATTAAACCGACCTACTTTTCTAGGGCAGACCAGGCCTAAGAAACATGGTTATTTCGACTGAGTAACTCCTGAATGGCTGCATTTAGGTAACTGAGTTAAACATTTTTTTTTCATTTTCATAGGACTTAGTTAAGATCACTCACCTGTGCCAATTTATAAACTGTCCCCCAGGCTCTTAGCGTCAAACAGGGACTGTCTGCTCTGTGGAGTGAATGCATGGAGGGTGAGTCCCAGTTTCTGATGCATTGCTTGGTGTCTGTCCCCATCCTGTTCAGATCCAATCACTGAGACCACTCTCCCAGCCTGGCTACCAACATGCCCTACCCTGCTGTCTGGGCTGATCCCCTAGCTCCTATTTCAGGCTATGTTTTGGGCCCTCTCCACCCAGCTGCACTAACAGCACCAGAACCTGCTCTCTCCTAAAATGGGTGCCTTCTCTCTGTGTCTCCACCCCGAGCCAGCTGATTGGCCTTCAACCAGTCTCCTGCCCCAGCTGTGCAGAGCTGAGCTTCCACTCTGGATTGGTGTTCCCCTCCCCAGTGTGAGATGGGCAGGAAGCAGGGAGTTTGAATCCCTGGCAATTGAAGGCAATGCAAGGGCCCTGCCCAAAGCACCAGTTACAGAATTGCGGAGACAACTTTCTCTAGTAGATCTGCCCCAGCCTGGCTGCCTCAAAGAGCCCACTCCACTCCCAGGGGACTTATGGGAAGGTGGGAGAACCCAGGACGACACCAGTCCTGCTATTAGCCATGTGATGCTTTCTGCACTTCATCTCTACCATGATTTCACAGATGAATGGGGAGCTGAGGGTTGTGTGTCTCTCCTCTCCCATCAGTTGGGGTTGGGGAGCGGTATAGCCTTGTACAGATGGCTGCTACAGTCTGCCCCAGGCTACCTTGCTCAACCACCAAATATGACAGCTCTGTCCCTTTGGTGGCCACCTTAAAGTGATCAAGAAAGCAGAATATTGTTGGTTCTGTCTCCTTTTTGCTAACGTGTGTATGAGAGACAGAGGCTGGTGGAGCAGAGTTTCAGCATGACAGAGCTGAGCACAACATCTTTGCACTTGACTGGGTCCAGCCTGCGTTATGGGATAAAATAAAGGACTGGATTCCCAAATGGCAATTCAGTAGCAGCCATCAAGAGCTTCACTCTGTAGGGGAATGGGATCGTCCTCTGGTTCCTTAGCTTCTGCATGAAGAGGACTCCTGAAACAGGCAAAGTAAGGAAAATCATGTATCTCTAATTCACCTTAAATCCCGCTATTTCTCTCTGTTTATTGAAGTTAGCTTACATCACCTCCTCAGGAATCTAAACAACTTTGAATTTAAGAGGAGAAGTTGATGATAGCTGAAATTACAATTACATTTTAATTTCCCGTTACAAGGATCACAAGAATAAGTGAAGTCTAATCCCTTGACAATGCTTCTGCAAACATTATCTTATCCATTATGTTGAAGTCTGGGAGATGTCATCTTGTGCAAGAGCAGAGCTGGACTGGAAAGGTGCTTCTTCTTCATGCTGTCCGGTTGTGGTTTCTTTGATCTTTGTGTTCTTGTTGCTGTTTGCTTGTGTGAAAGAGAGGAGATCGATAGGCAGAGTTGAGGTGAAAGTGCTGAAATGAAGGTATTGGTATCTCAGTTCAAATAGGTTCATACTCTTCTCTTTCGTTAGTCTCACTGGGTATGTCTACACACAGCAGCTGTGAGGGTGGGTCCCATCATGGATAGGCAGATGCTATTTGAGCTAACACACTGAAAATAGCAATGTGGCCCAGGCAGTATGGGAGGCAGCTCAGCCCAGCCCCTTGAGTATGTACCCAGGGGGTCAGATGGGCTTGTGCTCAGGCAGCTAGCCCAAGCTACTGCCCATAATGCCCTGGCCACACTGCTATTTGTAGCATGGTAGCTTGAGCAGAGCTCGCTCATCTGCCTGTCTGTGTTGGGAAGCACACTCCCAGTTGCTGTGTGTAGATGTACCCAGTGAAGGTGGAAACACACCTCCTTCAGGGGCTTGGCTAAATCCAAGTATCAGCCACTGTTACCTTTTCATTGGCTCAACAGCTTTGTGGGATAGTCACTTCATGAATATGCAATCTGCTAATGCATATTCTGCAGGGTTGTAATTCTTCTCCAGCTTTATGATGACATTGCTTTTGTCTTTTTGGTGGAAACAAGCAGTTAAACAAGCAGTTCCCAAGATTACAATCTGAAGTACCTTCACCTACAATTTACAATTAAAGACTCCAACAGCAAAGATTCTATGCAAGGCAAAAAGGACAATAACTACCATTTAGAAGTTTCCTTGACTTAACATAAAACACAACTATATAGAATATCAAAGCACAATAGAAATTATACATTCCACAGTCTGTGCAACCAGCCCTGGAAGTGATACGTTTATAGTTTCTTGGTCCTGGAGGTATAATTTTCCTTGAAGCTTTTTGAGGCTGTCACTCTTTGGGAGAAAGAAAAGGGTTCCTTGGAGTTTCTTTAATTAGCCTGAACATTTCATGTAATAAAATGAGCAAATAATTAACATTTGAGCTATTACAATTCCACATGGGAAATTGTTAGTTAAATTGGAGAAGATGGGGATTAATATGAGAACTGAAAGATGGATAAGGAACTGGTTAAAGGGGAGACTAGAACGGGTCATACTGAAAGATGAATTGTCAGGCTGGAGGGAGGTTACTAGAATTACTAGTGGATTTCCTCAGGGATCGGTCTTGGGACCAATCTTATTTAACATTTTTATTGCTGACCTTGGTACAAAAAGTGTGAGTGTGATAATAAAATTTGCAGATGACACAAAGTTGGGAGTTATAGCCAATATGGAGGAGAACCAGAATATCATACTAGAAGATCTGCATGACCTTGTAAACTGGAGTAACAGAAATGGGATGAAATTTAACAGTGGAATGAAATTTAATAGTGAAAAGTGCAAGGCCATGCATTTAGGGACTAACAACAAGAATGTTTGCTATAAGCTGAGGATTTATCAGTTGGAAGTGACAGAGGAGGAAAAAGACCTGGGTGTATTGGTCGATCACAGAATGTCTATGAGCTGTCAATATGATGTGGCCATGAAAAGGCTAATGCAGTCCTAGGATGCATCAGGTGAGGTATTTCCAGTAGAGACAGGGAGCAGTGGGGGCAAAAAACCTAACTGGCTTCAAGACTGAGCTTGATAAGTTTATGGAGAGGATGGTATGATGGTAAAATATAAAACAGATTTATTAACTAGAGAAAGATAGACTTTAAGTGATTATAAGTACCAGGCGTAGAGATCACAGTTGGTTACTTAAGAAACAAAAATAAATTTGCAGTCTAAATTCTAACTTAAACAGACTAAGCAAGATTTGAATCAAACAGTCTGTCACCCCAACAGATGGTACAGACAGCTTACAGTTCAATACACAGACTGGATCCCCTTCCAACCTGGGACCAATCTCCCTAGTGCAGAGTCTTTATCTTCCAGATGATATTGCACATGTTGAGATGGGGGGCAGGAGGAGAGATGCCAAATGATGCTGTCACCGCCGCTCTTTTATACTTTCTTCCAGCAGCTAGAAAGATCCTTGCTGTGACAAGGGTTAGTCCAACCCCATGGCGTACGTGCCTTCTCTGAGGCATCCTTGGCATAGTGGATTCTTCTTAATGAGCCATTAATGCCCGTTTGGGCCTCCTTGGTTGCAACTAAAAGGCTGGCTGTGGGCATTTCCCAATCTCACAACATATTTCAGTAGTACGTATAGCAATATTTCATAACTTCACATGCAATGATAGTACATACAATCCAACAGAATATTAACGTGCAACAGACCAAGACTTCTTAAATGATACCTCACAAGGAATACTTTGCACAAAACATATCATAATCATCAGACAGTGGTGAATATGGGAGTTCCAGGGGGTTCTAGCGAGTAGGCTGTGCCCCAAGAGAAGAGACATGACTTTTGGGCCCCCCTGGGGTCCATGAGTTCTACCCTGTTGACTTCCCCAGCAGCAGGAGGGAAGGGGAGGGGATGTGACCCCCCCACCACAGTCACCCTGGCAACCCTTTTCCCTCAAGCCCCAGCAGCCAATCAGAGGGCAGAAGACAGCCAAGCAGACTTTGACCTGTGCAGAGTCTGGAGATCTGGGAAAGCGGGATGGAGGCTGCGGATAGTCCAGCTTTCCCTCCACTTGGCACAGATTGGGAGAGGAGGAGAAAGAAGCTCTCCCTGCAGTCTGCCAGTGCAGTGCTTCCAGGCCCAGCAACTGGCCTGTCTGTAACCTCAGCCTGCAGAAAAGCCTCAGGAGGGGACAGTGTGCTCCTCTTTCCACCACCTGCAGCCTGCTTGCCCTGTAGCCAGCCCACACGAGATCCAGGATTTTGGATCCAGAGACCTGACCTGCTTACACTTGAACCTGTGGGCTCCAAGCTTTAAAGACTGTCAGCACCTTTCCAGAAGGGAGTGGGTGGTTAGTTCCACTTCAATGATCCCTAGGGAAGACTTGGATATCTGCATCTGTCTACTGACCACTCAGCCTGAAAAGGAACCTGAGCGAGTCACCTGTATTAGAGTTAGATGGGTAATTAGGGTTTAATCTTGCACCATTAAAGCATATTGCATGTGCAAAAGGGCTTTCATCTTCCTGGATCCTTAACATTTGCCCTGCCAATTCCCAGTATAGTCAAGTGCTTTTCCAACAGCATTTCCTTACAGGCTTGGAATGTATTTCCACAGGCACTAGCTGGGTACCTGAGACGTGGGGGATGGACAGAACTGAGGGGGGAGACAATTTTGTTTACAGGCATTGGAGGAGTGTAAGTTCACGTGACCTACTGTGCTTGCAGGCATAGCTTTTAGTAATTAAAATCATTAGTAACCATAAATGCACTCTAATCATTTAATATTTGCACAGATTGTCTACTTCTCTTTAATCCAATCCTTATATATAGTTTATAGTTATTCTTTTCAGAGTAGCAGCCGTGTTAGTCTGTATCCGCAAAAAGAACAGGAGTACTTGTGGCACCTTAGAGACTAACAAATTTATTTGAGCATAAGCTTTCGTGGTCTACAGCCCACTTCTTCGGATGCATACAGCCCATTCTATGCATCCGAAGAAGTGGGCTGTAGCCCACGAAAGCTTATGCTCAAATACATTTGTTAGTCTCTAAGGTGCCTCAAGTACTCCTGTTCTAGTTATTTTTAAATTTGTTTGCTTGTGTGAGTTTGAATTATACGCGAGTTCAAGTATCAGAGGGGTAGCCGTGTTAGTCTGGGTCTGTAAAAAGCAACAGAGAGTCCTGTGGCACCTTTAAGACTAACAGATGTATTGGAGCATAAGCTTTCGTGGGTGAATGCCCACTTCGTCACATACATCCGAAGAAGTGGGCATTCACCCATGAAAGCTTATGCTCCAATACATCTGTTAGTCTTAAAGGTGCCACAGGACTCTCTATGTGAGTTCAAGTGTGGTAGCCACTGCTTTAGTGTGGTTAACTCCTTGTCACCCTGGAGGCACCGCCAAGTAGCTTTACTCTTTAGAAGCATATCAGGAGGAGGAGTTGGGCATCTACCAACAGCACCACGAAGTGAGCCCAGGCCACAAAGATTTCGGAACTGTCCAAAGATTGTGGGGCACCCCTTTCCTGTTTGCTCATCATACAGGTAAATAAGACAGGAGATCTACATTACACACTTCACCTCTCTACAAAGGAAAAAGGACCGTAAGCTGTCTAAAATCCTACCTGCCACATGGGGCCACAACAGGGGTACCCCTAACTCACCCAGCAATATCGTCAATTTATCCAGCTACACACTCAACCCAGCAGAAGAGTCTGTCCTATCTCAGGGACTCTTTTTGCCCCAGCACCCCCACGAACATGATACAGTTCTGCGGTGATCTGGAAGCCTACTTTCGCCGCCTCCGACTCAAAGAATACTTTCAAGATAATACTGAACAGCGCACTGATACACAGATACCCTCCCACCAACAACATAGGAAGAAGAACTCCACATGGACTCCTCCTGAGGGTCGAAATGACAGTCTGGACCTATACATAGAATGCTTCCGCCAACGTGCACAGGCAGAAATTGTGGAAAAACAACATCGCTTGCCTCATAACCTAAGTCGTGCAGAACGCAATGCCATCCACAGCCTCAGAAACCACCTTGACATTATCATCAAAGAGGCTGATAAAGGAGGTGCTGTTGTCGTCATGAACAGGTCGGACTACCAGAAAGAAGGCTGCCAGACAACTCTCCAATACCAAATTCTACAGGTCACTTTCCTCGGATCCCACTGAGGAATACACTAAGAAACTGCACCATCTACTCAGCACACTCCCTACACTAACACAGGAACAAATCAACATACCCTTAGAGCCCCAACCAGGGTTATTCTATCTACTACCCAAGATCCACAAACCTGGAAATCCTGGACGCCCCATCATCTCTGGCATTGGCACTCTCACTGAAGGACTGTCTGGATATGTGGACTCCCTACTCAGACCCTACGCCACCAGCACTCCCAGCTATCTCCGTGACAGCACAGATTTCCTGAGAAAACTACAATAAATTGGTGACCTCCCAGAAAACACCATCCTAGCCAACATGGATGTAGAGGCTCTCTACACAAACATCCCACACACAGATGGAATACAAGCTGTCAGGAACAGTATCCCTGATGATGACACAGCACAACTTATTGCTGAGCTCTGTGACTTTATCCTCACGCACAATTATTTCAAATTTGGTGACAATATATACCTCCAGACCAGTGGCACCGCTATGGGCACCCGCATGGCCCCACAATATGCCAACATCTTTATGGCTGACCTGGAACAACGCTTCCTCAGCTCTCGTCCACTCACGCCCCTTCTCTACCTACGCTACATTGACGACATCTTCATCATCTGGACCCATGGGAAGGAGACCCTGGAAGAATTCCACCATGATTTCAACAGCTTCCACCCCACCATCAACCTCAGCCTGGACCAATCTACACGGGAGGTCCACTTCCTAGACACCACAGTACAAATAAGCAATGGCCACGTTACCACCACCCTATACCGAAAACCCACCGACCGCTATGCCTACCTTCATGCCTCCAGCTTCCACCCCGGACACACCACACGATCCATCGTCTACAGCCAAGCACCGAGGTACAACCGCATCTGCTCCAACCCCTCAGACAGAGACCAACACCTACAAGATCTTCACCAAGCATTCTCAAAACTACAATACCCACACAAGGAAATAAAGAAACAAATCAACAGAGCCAGACGTGTACCCAGAAGCCTCCTGCTACAAGACAGGCCCCAAAAAGAAACCAACAGAACTCCACTGGCCATCACCTACAGTCCTCAGCTTAAACCTCTCCAACGCATCATCAGTGATCCACAACCCATCCTGGACAATGATCCCTCACTTTCACAGACCTTGGGAGGCAGGCCAGTCCTCGCCCACAGACAACCCACCAACCTTAATTCTCACCAGCAACCACGCACCGCACCATAACAACTCTAACTCAGGAACCAACCCATGCAACGAACCTCGATGCCAACTCTGCCCACATATCTACACCAGCAACACCATCACAGGACCTAACCAGATTAGCGACAACATCACCAGCTCATTCACCTGCACGTCCACCAATGTTATATATGCCATCATGTGCCAGCAATGCCCCTCTGCTATGTACATTGGCCAAACTGGACAGTCACTACGCAAGAGGATAAATGGACACAAGTCAGATATCAGGAATGGCAATATACAAAAACCTGTAGGAGAACACTTCAACCTCCCTGGCCACACAATAGCAGATGTTAAGGTAGCCATCTTACAGCAAAAAAACTTCAGGACCAGACTCCAAAGAGAAACTGCTGAGCTCCAGTTCATTTGCAAATTTGACACCATCAGATCAGGATTAAACAAAGACTGTGAATGGCTATCCAACTACAGAAGCAGTTTCTCCTCCCTTGGTGTTCACACCTCTACTGCTAGCAGAGCACCTCACCCTCCCTGATTGAACTAACCCCGTTATCTCCATACTGATTTATACCTGCCTCTGGAGATTTCCATTACTTGCATCTGAAGAAGTGAGGTTCTTACCCACGAAAGCTTATGCTCCCAATACTTCTGTTAGTCTTAAAGGTGCCACAGGACCCTCTGTTGCTTTTTATCATACAGGTACTAAGTTAGTGCCGATAGGGGGGTTACCTATATATTTATGCAGGTTCCCAGGTTACTGGGTGGGGCTTCAAGCCAGAGTTATTTAAATTTAAGAAAAAGCCCTAGAAAGGGAACCTGGCCCTTGATTACTGCCAATGCCACTGGCAGAAGCATCACACTGTGGTAGTGTAAATGATTATATAATATGCAGAAAACATCAAAATGAAAAAGTCATTTCAAAACTAAAAATTCAAAATGGAAAGAAACAAAATGTTGTCAGAATCGACAGTCTTGTGGAACGGTTCAATTTTCAGACAGAAAAATTTCCACCAGCTCTACCAATAGATCTAAGAGAAGAAAACCAGTGTAGAGCAACCACTCCCAGTCACATGGCCACAGTGTGAAAAGGCCAGTCCAGCCCCATAAGTCCTGAGCATTATGGGCTGGGCAGAGAGGGGAGTTGGCCCCAGAACCTTGGATGGCTAAAGGATTGGGAGCTTATCGCACCCCTGACTCTCTGTCAGCCCTGAATGCATCCCAATTGTTCAGGGCAAATCAAACATTAAACACAATTGCTTTTAACCCCTGTAGTGTTAACAGGTGAACAGGCTCCTGTCTGTGTTGATGCAAATCTCCTGGAGGTACTCTGAAAGCCTTTGCAGAAGGTTTCTGGGAAGGGCTGCCTTATTTCGTCCTCCACAGTAGGACACTTTACCATGCCAAGCCAGTAGCAAGTGGTCTGGAATCATTGCAGCACAAAGCATGGCAGCGAATGGTCCTGGGTTTTGATCGCATTCATGCAACATTCAGTCTTTATCTTCCTGTGTCAGCCTCAGGAGAGTGATATCATTCATGGTCACCTGGTTGAAATAGGGGAAGTTTTGTAAGGGAACAATAATCCCCTTTGTTTGGTGATCCCCGACACATTAGACCCCAGGCATGCTGGGCTGTTTGTGCTTGGCTAAAAGGGATCATCCCGGAGAATAGCTATGCAGGGGGGAGGGGTGTGCTGTACATCCACCCCAAAACTGTAGCCCCTCCTTTTAAATGGCAAACACAACCGGCATTGGTTGCTATGGGAAAGGAAGGCACTGTAGTTTGAAACCATTCCCACATGTTATGAACGCGGAAGAAGCCAATCCTACCTACCCTTTGGCTTACCAGGGATGCCTGGAAACCGAATTCTGTTGCCCAGCTGTGTGTGATGTGTCACCATACTGGCAGGCGCTTAATATAAAAGGCAAAATGCGACCTTGTACCTAAAACACATGTGCTGTCTGCTGCGAATTGTTTGATTCACTGTGAAAGAGAGTCTCCCTTTTGGTCTTAGGGATGTATCTTCTTAAAAGTCTACTCTCCCTTTTTCCCCCCCTGCAGCTGCAAATGCTTCTATGCTCCCTGCATCAACTACGTCCCTGAGGTTATCACAGATTAGAAGGCAAAAAAAAAAAAAAAAAAAACCGCACTCGCGATGACATGTTTTCAGAGCTCATGCAGTCCTCCTGCACTGATAGGGCACAGCTGAATGCATGGAGGCATTCGGTGGCAGAGGCCAGGAAAGCATTCAGTGAGCATCTTCAGAACACGCAGAAGGAGATGCTGAGGCTAATGAGGGAGCAAACGGACATGAGGCATCTGGTGGAGCTGCAGAAAAGGCAATTAGAGTACAGACCGCTGCTGCATCCTTTGTATAACCACCTGCCCTCCTTGCCAAGTTCCATATCCTCCTCACCCAGACATCCAAGAACGCGGGGGGGAGATGAGGGGAGGCTCCGGGCACCCTGCCACTCAACTCCAGGGGATGGCCCAAGCAACAGAAGGTTGTCATTCAAACAGCTTTGATTTGTAGTGTGGCTACAATAAGCAATGTGGCCTTGTCCTTCCCTCCTTCCCCACCCCACCCCATCTTGTTATCAAATGCTTTGTACACCCGGGCTTCCTTTTACAAGTTGGCATTGTCAGTGATCTCAAGGTTTTTTTTTTAAATAAAGAATGAATGGATTCAGAACAATAGGGACTTTATTTCCTGTGCCAGCTGTGGTTGAAGGGGGGAGTGGAATTGGCTTACAGGGAAGTACATTCACCAAAGGGGGCGGCTTTGCATCAAGGACAAACACACACAACTGTCACACCGTAGCCTGGTCAGTCATGAAACTGTTTTTCAAAGCCTCTCTGATGCGCAGTACACCTCGGTGTGCTCTTCTAAGTGCCCTGGTGTCTGGCTGTTCAAAATTGGCTGCCAGGCGATCTGCCTCAACCTCCCACCCCACCATAAACGTCTCCCCCTTATTCTGACATATTATGGAAGCACACAGCAAGCAGCAATAACAGTGGGAATATTGCTTTTGCTGAGGTCTAACCTACTCAGCAAACTGCTCCAGTGCCCTTGTAAATGTCCAAAGGCACATTCTGCCACCATTCTGCATTTTCTCAGTCTATAGTTGTACTGCTCCTTACTGCTCTCCAGGCTGCCTGTGTACGGCTTCATGAGCCATGGGAGCAAGGGGTAGGCTGGGTCCCCCAGGATAACTATTGGCATTTCAACATCTCCAACGGTAATTTTCTGGTCTGGGAAGAAAGTCCCTTCTTGCAACTTTCCGAACAGCCTGGAGTTCCGAAAGATGCGAGCGTCATGCACCTTTCCCAACCATCCCATGTTGATGTCAGTGAAACCACCCTTGTGATCCGCCAGTGGTTGCAACACCTTTGAGAAGTACCCCTTGTGATTTATGTACTGTTTGGCAAGGTGGTCCAGTGCCAAGATAGGGATATGTGTTCTGTCTATCGCCCCACCACAGTTAGGGAACCCCATTGCAGCAAAGCCATCCACGATGACCTGCACATTTCCCAGAGTCACTACCATTCTTAGCAGAAGGGTATTGATTGCCCTGGCTACTTGGATCACAGCAGCCCCCACGGTAGATTTGCCCACTCCAAATTGATTCCCAACTGACTGGTAGCAGTCAAGCATTGCAAGCTTCCACAGGGCTATCACCACTTGCAGGGCCGGCTCTGGTTTTTTGGCCGCCCCAAGCCAAAAAAAAAAAAAAAAAAAAAAAAAAAAAAAAAAAAAAACGGAGCGGCCTGAACGGCAAATCAAAAAAAAAAACAACCTGCAGGGAGCGCGGGTGCAGGGGGACCGGCTGGGGGGGGGGGAGGGGGAGGGAGCGGGTGGGAGAGAGCGAGAAGGGGGAGGCCAGGGCTACAGCGGGGGTGCTGCCACACGGCCCCTCCCACTGCGCCGCCTCCTGCGAGGGCTCCGCTCCGGTCGGCAGGGAGGGAAGGAAGAGGACTGCCCTGCAGGGCGCTCTGGTTCTCCGCGTCGCTGCCCCCTACAGGGCGGCCGGAGCAGAACACAAAAAAAAAAAACAACAACAACAAAATACGGCCGTGCCGCCCTAGGATTGGGCAGAATGCCGCCTCAAACAATCTGCCGCCCCAAGCACCAGCTTGCTCAGCTGGTGCCTGGAGCCGGCCCTGGCCACTTGCTTCTCAACTGTCAGGGCAGCTCTCATCTTGGTATTCCTGCGCTTCAGGGCGAGGGAAAGCAACTCACAAAGTTCCATGAAAGTGGCCTTACACATGCGAAAGTTTTGCAGCCAGTGGGAATCATCCCATACCTGCAACACTATGCGGTCCCACCAGTCTGTGCTTGTTTGCCGGGCCCAGAATCGGCATTCCACTGTATCCACATGCCCCAATGCATCATGATATCCCAATTGCCACATCCTGTGCTTTCAGGAACCTCTGTGTACATGTCCTCCTCACAATCTTCCTTGCGCTGGCAGCTCCTAGCTGGGCTCTGTACATACTGTAGGATAATGCACGAGGGGTTTACAATGCTCACAAAAGCAGTGTGCAGCTGAGTGGGCTCCATGCTTGCCGTGCTATGGCGTCTGCATGGATAACCCAGGAAAAAAGGCACAAATATAATTGTTTGACGTTGCTTTCAAGGAGGGAAGAAGGGAGGGAGGAGAGACTGACGACATGTACCCAAAACCATCCACGACAATGTTTTTGCCCCATCAGGCATTGGGAGCTTAACCCAGAATTCCAATGGACAGCGAGGGCTGTGGGATAGCTACCCACAGTGCACCACTCCATGAGTCGATGGTTGCCACGATATTGAGGATGCACTACGCCGACCTTATGCGCTTAGTGAGGACATGCATGATTGACTGTATAAAATTGGTTACTAAAGATCGACTTCTATAAAATCGACCTAATTTTGTAGTGTAGACATGCCCTTAGATTTGCGTGCTTTGTTTTATTTTGCTTAGTAACTTACTTTGTTCTGTCTGTTATTACTTGGAACCACTTAAATCCTACTTTTTATACTTAATAAAATCACTTTTTGCTTATTAATTAACCCAGAGTAAGTAATTAATACCTGGGGGAACAAACAGTTGTGCATAACTCTCTATCAGTGTTATAGAGGGCAGACAATTTATGAGTTTACCCTGTATAAGCTTTATACAAAGTAAAACAGATTTATTCAGGATTTAGGCTCCCAGAAAGACTGAATACTAGGTGCTGGGAAAAGTCCCTGTTTACTAAAAAGCCCCTGAGCTGAGTGGATCTCAGTTTCAGTGAACTGCAGAGAGGTGTGGCCCAACCCCTGGGTCTGTGCTGAAGCTGACTGAAGTGTCTAACTCAGCAAGACAGGAGTGAAGGTTAGCCTCTTCTGGCAGGGGGGTTGTTCTCAGTGTATCCCAGCACATCTAGTGACAGTCTTGAGGGAGTTTCTGTGATGTGGCCTCTGGCAGGACACTACTGAGAGTATCAATTCAGGACAAATTGCTTAAAGCAGGGTAGTTACAGCCCAAAGCTGGAGTTCCTTTACAATTAAGGCAAACCAAACCAGCCAAACAGAGAGGACTTGGGTTTTACCCCACTGGCTAACCAGAAGTCATCCAAGCAATTCCCTCAGATACTCCAGTTCCCTTGCATCACCACCAGCACCGCTCCTTATGGGGATGAATGGTTATGAAAACCAATACCCCAGTAAAAGAAAAAAGGTTCTCCTGATCCCAAAGGACCAAGCCCCAGACCTGGGTCAATATACCAGTCAGATCTTACCCACAAATCACGCTGATGCCAATCCTTTAGAATCTAAAATCTAAAGGTTTATTCATAAAAAGAAAGAAGTATAGATGCGAGCTAAAACTGGTTAAAGGAATCAATTACATACAGTAATGGCAAAGTTCTTGGTTCAGGCTTGTAGCAGTGATGGAATTAACTGCAGGCTCAAATCAAGTCTCTGGAGTACATCCACAGCTTGGATGGGTCATTCAGTCAGTTCAGTTCAGAGCTTCAGTGTAGCAAAGTTCCTCCAGGAGTAAGAAGCAGGATTGAAGACAAAATGGAGGGGTTTCCAGGGCCTTTTATATCCTCTGCCATGTGGAAGGACCCCTTTGTTCTTACTGTGGAAAATCACAGCAGCAAGGTGGAGTTTGGAGTCACATTGTACGGGGAGACTTTGGCAAACCAGTAAAGTGCCTAAAACCACTATGGCTTATTGTTAAAAAGCAACCTAGTCAGCAAGCTGTAAATTGGCCATTCAGCAATCTCAGCTTGACCAAGGCAGGATGGGAGGGGGTTTAGGGTGCCTCAGAAAGGGCAGCTTGACCCCGCGTCCTTCCTGATAAGAATTGTGTTGAAGTTGCTGATACATGCTCTTTTAAAAGAGCAGGAATGTCTATTGGGGTCTCAAGGCTGCAGGCTCTGGAAAGACCCACACCTGGTTAATCAATAATCAGAAGGAGCCTCTTGCTTGCCCAGTGGAACTGCTTGCTTGACAAGTTTTCTTGAAGGGACCTGTCCTTGTATTACTAATGTATAAATAAGGGGGAAAAGCTTGAGATGGGGGGGACTCTTCGGGACTGGCCTCTCTCTCTGGATGCATCTTGTGTTACCCACCAGCAGATGGGCTGCCACTGTGCCACTCGAGAGCCACACTCAGCTTCGGTAATTATCGAGGGTTGGGGGTGTTTTACTAACCTGTTGCGGACGTGTGTAAGTGCTTGAGATTAACTAAAGTGTAGCTTTAAATAAAAGCACTCTTGTGTTGTCCTGTTTGTGCCAGCCATCTATCGGTTGGACGGCCGTGTCTCCCCTGATTTATTTCCTGACACCTCCTCGCACAGAGTAAAAGTTACCAAGAGCTTTGGGTTGCAAGAACCCCAGGTAACAACATGGGCAAGTCACATGTCCATGCATGACTCAGTTCTTTACAGGTAGAGCAGCCATTGCTCACATGCTACCTTGAACGTCCCCAGGGAGGGCCCTCATATGTGGATTGGAGTCTCCCAAGGTCCATTGTCAGTTAAGTGTTTCTTGATTGGGCACTTATTGAGAAGGGACTCTTCAGAGTAAGCTGACCAAATGCTTCACTGGTGCTACTTAGAATCAAACACCTTGAGATACAAGCACATAGCCAATATTCGTAACTTCAAATACAAAAATGATACACACATACAGACAGCATAATTATAACCAGCAAATTACAACATTTTTATAGACACCTTACTCGACCTCCTTTGTACAAGATCTGGTGCAACTATAGGACCCTGGTTGCAACAATGATCGGTCACAGATCATGTCAATAACGTCACACCCCCAATCCAAAATTGATGCAGGAAGGGATGACACAAACATCACTGACTGCATCCCATCCTTGGTACTGGCTTACTACAGCTAGTATTGGGTTAGAAACTGCATCAGTGTATAACAGAAATGGTTTATCAAAGTCATGTTCAATAACATGATTGAATCTCTTTACAAACTCTAGGTAAAATTTGGTTAGAACAATAGTGGATTGGATTTGTCTTGCAGCATGGTTCCTGTATGTCTCATATGATCTTGCCAAAAGCTAAAGAACATAGCTACTTTATTCATATAAGCTCTGGCAAATGTTTGGAACCCAATTAATATCAAGTCAATGTAGATATTACTGTTGTCCATAGTATAGGAATTTTGGCATTTAGCCATGAAAGCAATATGGTAGTGTGCCTCAGTTTCCCTTTTCCCATACAGCACATCAGGTCTGGAATGTCTTTTCTCCTGTGAAAAGTTCCAAGACTGTTTACAGGCACTAACTTTGAAACATCTGTATCACAAGGTTTTTTAACATAAAGTGTGTTTTTATGTATTATTCTTAACATGTTCAAGGGATTTTCCAAAAGATTAGGCACATAGTACATTTTTACAGTTCTTGGTAATAGCAACACATTAGTTACAAAAATCACCATTACCAATAACAAATTCATTGCAAGTGTCCATCTACAATTATTTTTCTTATGCCACACCTTTGGCCCAATACCATTGGGGTTTTGACGTTTTAGGGTTAACCTGTGGCTTCCCTTTGCAAAATTAAGTTCTTTCTTTCCTCCTTGTCCTGAAGGATCAAACCCTGGTTTCTCTTGTTTAACAGAATTCACTGATTGATTGGGTGTGCTCTCTTTGGTAACAGCTATTAGCAAGTCTTTCTTCTCCCTGTCAGCCAGGTAATTTGCATCAACACAGACAGGAGCCTGTTCACCAGTTTTCAGATCCTTAACTGCTACCAATTCCAAGGCTGGACTCAGTCTTAAAGAGATATCATTCATTTTCACTAGCCAGCTAGACTCAAAGTTCTGTTGTCCTTTCATTACCAATCTCTGCTTCCACATGGAATTAGATGTTAAGTCCACTGAGAGACTACAAGTTATATCCCAAGTGTCTAGAGATGGGAGGATACCTGCCATCCCCTGCATTCTTGAGAGATTAACTTCACAGCTGTTCTGCAACACCAGGAGCCAAATCTGTTCTTAGACCCTGAAGCACAGACTGCTCACTTAAAGAATCAGCATAGAGACATCTCTCTCAACAACCTCGTCTCCTCAACAAACTGGTCAAGCACAGCCACTTGGTTATAGGGCTGTTCAACTTTCTTAACAGCGTTTACTCCATCGGAGACCTCTCAAAGCTATCCACACTGGATCTTTCAAAAGGAAAGTCAGTGGATCCATTCGAAACAGAAAATTTCTGGCTGTTAGGAACTGAAACTTCCTTGATTAAATCACTTTCATACCTTTTAGTTACAGCAAACTGCTTGCAAAAACTACCATGTGGATTCTTTTCCTTAGGAACTTCTTCAAGCAACAATTCACCTCTCACAGAAATTCTGCCCTTACCCTCTTCACCTAGGGCTCGCTCTAAAGGAACACTTTCCTGAGCAACAACAGACTGTCTGTCGGGGTGGTGGTGGATGGGGTTGGGGCAGTCAGGGGACAGGGAGTGGGGTGAGTTGGGTAGGGGGTGGGGTCCTGGGGGGCAGTTAGGGTGGGGGGTCTTGGGAGAGGGTGGTCAGGGGACAAGGGGGGGTTGATGGGTTGCAGGTTCTGAGGAGGGCAGTCGGGGGGCAGGACGTGGGTTGGAGTTGCATGGGTGAGTGGTGGGGGGGAGACAGGCACATGGGGCTTGTACTCACCGCGCGGTTCCCTACCGGGTCTTCGGCGGCACTTCCGCAGCGGGTCCTTCACCGCTAGGGGCACCTCCTCTGGGGATTAGCTCTTTCCAGGTGCTGCAGTATCCCCTTGTGGTCTCTTCACCCATCACATCTCACCCCACAGCCCCCACTTGTTCCCAGAGCTGCAGATTCCTCTTCGTGCCTTGGCCCTCCGGCCAGGTCACTGTGATCCTCCCCTTCCACAATATCAAAGTCTTCCAAGGCAAACTGTCCCAGGCAGTCCACTCTCCGCTGTCTGGTTTGCACAACTTCTCCAGTGGCTGGTAGGGGAACCCGGTCCCACCCTCTAATGCAGGTTCCAACCCAGCAGCCTTCTCATCAGCAACCTAGGTCTGCACTATCCTCACCCTTGCTGCTTTTCCCTTGAGCCCTTCCTATCTTTCTGACTTTCCCCTTCTCTGGATTTGCCAGCCCAAACTCCCTCCGCCCAGGGAGTAACTGTAGCGTACTTGCCTCTATAGCCCCCAAAACACCTCCCTTCACCCAGGGAGCGACTGCAGGCTACTCTCCTACAACCCCCAGCTGCTCTCAGCTCCTGGGCTTTATACAGGCCCACTCTTGTTCCTGTCCTGCTGAGCCTCCTGTCTAATCAATTCCCTGCTCCCTGGCTCCTCCTCCAGGTGCAGCTTGGCTGGTTAATTGACCTAGCTGGCCACCTTAACCCCTTGCAGTCTTTTGTGGGGTGGGCACCCCCTCACAATGAGTTTATATGAAACATTGTTAGTTCAGTTTTGTAAATCTCAAAAGGCTTGATTTAAGTACCTCAGGTATAGACTTTCTTCAGTTTCATAGGACTTAGTTAAGATCACTCACCTCTACCCATTTATAAACTGTACCCCTGCCCAAGTATCTTAGGCCCAGATCCACAAAGGTATGGAGGCTCTGTGACAGGGTCAGGCCAGACAGCTACAGAAGAGTGCAGGAAAGAAGGTATATTAGCCTCAGGATAAGCAGGTCCCTCTTCCCCTGGTAACTGAGCAGGGATTACTCCAGGTTAATTAGGACACCTGGAGCCAATTAAGAACCTGCCAGAACGGGTTAAAAGCCTTCCCCCCAGCCAGTCAGGGTGAGTGATAGGCATTGTGAGAGTGGAGGTGTGCTGTTGGAGAGCTCAGTGGTGCAGAAGCTGACAAGGACCAAGGGAGAACCTCACAGGTATAGAGATTGGGGAGAAATCCTACCCTAACCAGGAGCTAAGGACCCTTCCATGTCCAAAGACCTAAAGAAAAGGACCCTGCTAGAGGGAAGAGACTGAGCCATGTGTTTGCTGTGGTACTGCCATGCCCAGCAGGGCTATCAGAGACTAGAGGTTCTCCCTCCCCTGGCAGGAGGGTTGGGAGGAACCCCGCCCAAGCAAAGTGGGGACAATAAGCCAAGGGGCATGGGGAAGTAACCCAGGGAAGCTAGCAGCTTTCCTGGGACCTGACAGTGTGAGGCTGTTACTTGTAGGGTCCCTGGGTTGGGACTCGGAGTAGAGGGTGAGACTGGGCCCACCCTCCGCCCCCTTTTCCTCTCACTGGATGTCCACTGAGGAGGCCAGAAGCTCCAGTGAAGCAGTGAGGGCCTAGCAGGCCCAGAAACGGGAAGGCCACTTGGAGACAGAATTTCCCTGCCAATTCTAAACAGGGGGGAAATTCTGAGATGAGACACTAGCCTGACCCACCGCTAGAAGGAAGCACAGGACCCACCAAGGTGGAGAAGAAGCCTTGTTACAGCTCCTGACTTCTAAATAGCTTTGTAGATCTGAGCCTTAGCCTCAAGCAGGGACCTGCCTGGTGCAACAAGAGCTTGGTGGGCAAGTCCCAGTATCTATTGCCTTACCTGGTGTCCATCCCCATTCTGTTCAGACCCCATCACTTATGTCTCGTCTGCTCTCCCAGCCTGGCTACCCATGTGCCTCAGCCGCTCTCTGGGTTGATTCCCCTAGCCCCTGTTTCAGGCAGAATTTTGGCCCCTATCATCCAGCAACAACAGCCACATGAATTCAGGCCTAAACTATGTGGCTCCTCTCTGTGTCCCCACCCCTGTGCCAGATGATTGGCCTTCAACCAATGCCCTGTCCTCACTTAGGTAGGGCTGAAATTCTGCTCTAGAGTGGCATTTCCCTCCACCAATGAGAGTAGGCAACAGGGAGTCGAGGTGAGATTTCCTCCCAGTCCTCATGAAAACCAGAAGCCTGGGGACAGCTCTCCTCTGCCCACCCCAAAGTGAAACAGTGCTTGTGGGCACAGTGCTGGCTCTATCACACTGTGGCAATATGCACACTTGTTTCCTTCTCTTATAGCCATTGGATGATCTCTATCCTTTGCATTTCCCTTGCTCACTGCTTCTTTATTTCTGTCATTCTGGGATTATGTACATTTTTAATGATCATACTTAACACACATTGGGGCAATATGTATGTTGTTTAACTATATGAATATTTATATGAATTACTCTGTTTAGAACACCTTTCCTTCTCTTGGAACTTTATGCTTTGGGTGAGTACAATAAAGTTACCATTCAATGTTAATGCATGTATATTATTTCCTCTAACACCCACCCTGTCGAAATGCATTTTTTTTTCAAGCTCTCTTTCTAGTCGATGGGTTTGTAGTAAGAAACACAAACAACCTATTGCCACCTTAATTTAAAAAATACGACAGGATATATATATTTAGGATCTAAGGAATATGTATCAAGAGCCAGATATGGTGGCGATGGGAGCTTTCATGGCAGAAACAAAATCCATAACCAAGTGTTCCAGAAATATGTTTGGAAAAATTAAACAATTAAGAAGGTGCTAATTTTCAAGACAATAAACACAACCTAAATACACCAGACTTTCTCAAATATGAGTGGCTTTTGTTATCTGTCCCATGAGACTTAATCTTTAGAAAGCTATTTCCTTTATGCTTGGCAGATTAGAAGCAATCAGAGAAGGGGAGCAGAGCCCTGATACTTTCTGATGTTACAAAACTGTTCAGTGCTCACAAAATACCTCTGATGTCAGTGTACCTCCCTGTCCAGTGCAGAGAAGGCATTTCTCTGACAGGGTCCAGCAGGGACTGGGCGTCAGATGCAGCACAGGAGCTGACAGGGAAATTTTTAGTGTCTTGACAACAGATTATTCATCAAAGAACTTTTACAAGAAGATCCTATGGGGAGAATTGCAATTAGTGACAAACTGACACTAAGATTCTAAAGTGGATCCGTTCCAGTCCAGCTCCCATAAACATTCAGTTAAGCCACCAGGGAGTAGAGGGAAGTAAGGTAAGGGTTTGGTGGATGGATTCTGTGCTCTTTGTTATCTTTGAGGGAGGGATAGCTCAGTGGTTTGAGCATTGGCCTGCTAAACCCAGGGTTGTGAGTTCAATCCTTGAGGGGGCCACTTAGGGATCTGGGGCAAAAATCTGTCTGGGGATTGGTCCTGCTTTGAGCAGGTGGTTGGACTAGATAACCTCCTGAGGTCCCTTCCAACCATGATATTCTAGGATTAACAATACATGGATGTTCTCTTTCTCTCTCTCCCATTGTCCATTTTCCACCCCGTCTTTCTCCTATCATTCCCTTTCCATCTATGTTTGACACCCACTCCCAATTTCTCTCTTTCCCTCACCACCCCTCTCTCCATCTCTCTCTGTGTTTAACTGTCTCTCTGCCTCTGCATCCAGGCTGGTCCCCACTTGTCAGCCTTTCTCCATTGTAGCCCATAGGATTACTTTGTTAGCTATTATAGCCTACTAATCCAGCCAGCTGTATCAAATAATGTTTCTCTTTCTGAATTAATCCATTTTATTCTTATATTTTATCAGTATTAATTCCTATGAATGTAGGATGTGTTGAGGCATATGATGTGTTTCCTAATAATTATACATAGAAGTTTTGCTGAAATGCAAGAAGCCTACCGGCCTGTATCCGGTAAGATCCTCTAAATAGCTAAAAGTATAATCAGTTAGCATAAAAGCTGGTAATTTTTGGCACAGATAGGAATGGTCCCTAAACTTTGGGGAACCAAAGGGAGGAACTATACACAACACTGAACAGATTTATCTGGTGTCTGCAACCAGTTGGTAACCGCAGGGTATACCACAAACCTGGAAGTCGCCAAGAGAGCCTAGGTTGGCAGTTTTTGGAGTGAGATACTCTCTATATATTAATAAGGATTAAGAGTCATAATCCACTAACCTATAGGATAAGAGTACCCATAAATTTCTTAGGGTACAGAAATAAGATTTGGGTATAGTAGGTTGGGCCTGAATTACATAGTGTCAGGATCCTATAAAATACCTTGTACAAAAGAGGCTTGTAGCTCTTTCTTTTATTTGTCCTCCTATATTCTATATTTTTATCTACCTATCACTCTATCTTCTATCATGCTATCAGCTCCGCTTGTGTAGTATAGTATAACTACTCAACATTCCTAACTATTGCGGAAGCCAGCACCATTGTGTTATCGGGCATGCCAGGAGTAAGGCTGGTCCTTCACCTCCTATTACTGGGTCCTCAAGGAAGGGTGTGAGTATGTTAAGTTAAGGTACTTATAATAGGAATGTTACCACCAAGAGTTTTGGAATTATTTTACTGTTTTGCAGTTATAAGTTTCATAGCATTTATTATTCTTTTGTTAATCTCAGTAAAGTTTTTGTCAATTTGGTATTGTCCTCAGTGTAAGTGTTTTTGCGAAGCACCCTGAGAGTCCTCTCCCGGTATAGAACTCTCTGAGTTCTCGGACCCTGTAGTCTGAATTGGACAAGAACCTATAAATCTTCTGGTCGGATGCGATCAGTGGCGAGCCATAACAACTAACCTATAAAATTCAGGTCAACACCATGTCTCTCTCTGTCCCTAGCATCTCCCAAGGCCATTATTGCTCTGGATATCTCACAGTCATTGAGATCTGGTTGTACCAGGAAGGCCAGGATGATCAGTGAAACACAGCGCTGGGGGTGTCTGAGGCACTAATTCCCCTCTCTCTGCTCTCTGCTAACAGGTGTGTGTGAGAGACGGGGAGAAGGAGAGACTAGCATCCCTCAGCAGAAGTTTCATGATGACTGAGCCGAGCACAGCGTCTCTACCCCTGACAGAGCCCAGCCTGGAAAATGGAATCAAATATAATGAGACTGATTTCAAAACAGACCATTTAACTGCAGTGATCATTGACAGTGTCACTCTGCTCCTCTGCCTGGTCAAGCTGGTGGGGAACGGGATCGTGCTCTGGTTCCTTGGCTTCCACATTAAGAGGAACCCCTTCACCGTCTACATCCTCAACCTGGCTGCTGCTGACTTTGGCTGCCTCCTCTGCTTGGCTGTTTTACTCACAATTTATAATGTCAAATTTATTTTCTCTTAGGTTAGACTAATCTTACTCAATGAAGTCACTTAACATGCTGGTTCTGTTCATGTACAGCACCAGCCTATACTTCCTGATAGACACACACTGCTCAGTGCTGATGGCCATCTGCTTCCCCATCTGGTACCGATGCCACTGCCCAAAGCACTTGTCTGCCATTGTCTGTGCCCTGCTCTGGGCTCTCTCCTGCCTGCTCACTGGACTGGGAGCTTTTGCTTGTGTTTTGAACGCCTTTGCAAATTGTAGCATGATGCTCACTCCACTCTGTTACAAATTTCCTGATATTCGCTTCCATCATGGTTCTATCCAGTCTGACCCTGTTCATCAAGGGCCGAAGTAGCTCCCAGCAATGTCAGCCAGGGAAGCTCTACGTTGTTATCCTGCTCACTGTCCTCTTCTTCCTACTCTTTGCTGTTCCCCACCGTATTGTCACCTTCCTCCAGAATTTTGATTATGATTTAAATCTCATCACTACCACTTTCCTGCTGGCCTCTCTCACAGCAGCATCAACCCAGTTATTTACTTTTTTTGTTGGGAGCTACAGGAATCGGCAATTCAGGGGATTTGTCAAATTTGCACTCTAAAGGGTTTTTGAACATAAGGCAGAAGGAAAGGGGGTCCTTCAGTGAAGACACAATGGTGATGGCCACTTAATACCCTATTATGGGCTGGAGGTTTCTCTAGAACAGAGGTTCTCAGCCCACGGGCCGCTTCCAGCCCAATTAGCATACAGCTGAGGCCCACATGACAGCCTCAGGACTGTGCAGGTAGTATACATATAGTGTATGTGTGGATGCAGCCCACATAACACAGAGAGCTGCATATGTGGTCCCCAATGGTAAGTAGGTTGAGAACCACTGATCTAGAATGATCATAAAATCAAAGAAATTAGAGATGAGAAAGTTCCCATCATTCTATTCCCCTGTGTTCTGTGTATCTAGAGAGGACTGTCATAATCACTCAGGGCCTAATCCTGGTGCCATTGAAATCAGAGGCAAAATTTCATTTGAACTTAATAGGAACAGGATCGGGGCCATACTATCCATTGTTGTAATAAGGAATTCATAGAGAATGCAAAAGTCAATGGTAAGAGCTGTTTAGCATAGCGTGACACAGCTTCTGACATCACCCTAGTTAAAGCAAGTCTTGTCAGAGAGGAAGACTATTTGCCAGATAAGAGTATGAATATTGTAACTCTCTCTTGTATTTTGTGAATGTGCCTTTAGCCAAAATCCAGAGACGTCAATTAGGAAAGCTATACACCACTATCCTGCTCACCGTCCTCTTCTTTCTCAACTTTGCCATTTCCCTCAGGCTCTGGAGCTTCCTCCAGTATTTTAATTATTCTTTTCTCCATGCTGAGATGTCACATGCTGGCCTCTGCACTTTGCACTTGACTTTATTGAATTTCATCTCGTTGATTTCAGACCAATTCTCCATTTTGTCAGTCATTTTGAATTCAAATCCTGTCCTCCAAAGTGTCAGAATAATGTTGCTGAAGAAATGTGTCATGCGTCAGTGATTTGTTTTATCATTCTTTTAAACGTGCAGATTTGTGGTTTGCATAGACTGAGTTACAATTCCATCTCGGGACTTTTCATAGGGAGGGAGAGCTACACACCATTCTTAGACATGATAGGGAGGGAGAGCTACACACCATTCCTTAGACATGGATGGTACAAATGGCTCAATTTTGCCATTTTCATTTACATCCATATTTTCAATCCATTAATTCATTCATTTTCAAAGATGCTGATTACTTACATCTCCCACTGCAGTCAGTGGTAGCAGTGGGTGCCCACAATTTCTGAAATCATACTATTATGGGCAAAGAGATGTTGTTGACCTTAATATAGTTCAAGTAATCTTACATACGGTACAAAATGCTGTGGCCCAGATTCTCAAGTAGTGTAAATTGGAAAAGCTCCTTTGGCTTCAGTGAAGTAGTCTGATTACACCAGCTGAGGATCTAGCCCCATACTTAAAATCACTTCACATTAAATATTCACCTTTTTAGCAGCCTCAACCCAGTTATTTACTTCCTAGTTGGGAGATCCAGGAAGTGCCGATTCAGGGGGTCCCTCCAGGTTGCGCTCCAGAGGGTCTTGGTAAATCAGGCTGATCATAGAGAGGATGGAGAGACAGCACAGGGCAGAGCCCAGAGAGATGGCAACTTAAATCCTACAGCACCCATCCTGGGAGACCCTGTTCTGGGGATGGAGATTTCCATAGATCCCAGAATCAAAGAACTTCAATATGAAAAAGGCCTTTTAGGCCACCTACTTGCAGCATAGGCTAGTTCCCTGTAGTACATCCCTCAAATGAAGATAATGTCCCAATGTAAATCACCCCAGCAAGCTCTATTGCAGCAAGACAGCCCCATGAAATGTCTAATATCCCAGTATCTTCTTCTCTGGACTCTCCTTTATATAAGTTTGGTTTTGGAAACAGAACCACTATTCAAGCTAGAAACAAAAACTAGTATGTGAGTTTAATCTAATCCACTAATAAACCCTGGCACCACACAGCCATGTATCACTGTCAAGGCTGTATCCCCACTTTGAACTTTAGGGTACAAATGTAGGGGCCTGCATGAGGACTTCTAAGCTTAACTACCAGCTTAGTTCTGGTCCGCTGCCACCGTTCCCTACCCTGGGAAGCTTTTAGAAACTTTTTACCAATTCCCTGGTGAATACAGATCCAAACTCCTTGGATCTTAAACAAGGAGAAATTGACCCTTCCCCCCTCCTTCCTTTCACCAGCTCCTGGTGAATACAGATCCAAACCCCCTTGGATCTTAAAACAAGGAGAAATCAATCAGGTTCTTAAAAAGAAGGCTTTTAATTAAAGAAAAAGGTAAAAATCATCTCTGTAAAATCAGTATGGAAAATAACTTTACAGGGTAATCAAACTTAAAGAGCTCAAAGGACCCCCCTCTGTCTTAGGTTCAAAGTACAGCAAACAAAGATAAACACTCTAGTAAAAGGTACATTTACAAGTTGAGAAAATAAAGTAAAACTAAGACGCCTTGCCTGGCTTTTTACTTACAAGTTTGAAATAAGAGAGACTTGTTTAGAAAGATGGGGAGAACCTGGATTGATGTCTGGTCCCTCTCAGTCCCAAGAGCGAACAACAACTTAAAACAAAGAGCACACACAAAAGCCTTCCCCCCCCCCCCCAAGATTTGAAAGTATCTTGTCCCCTTATTGGTCCTTTGGGTCAGGTGTCAGCCAGGTTACCCGAGCTTCTTAACCCTTTACAGGTAAAAGGATTTTGGCCAGGAGTCTCTGGCCAGGAGGGATTTTAGTACTGTACACAGGAGAGCTGTTACCCTTCCCTTTATAGTTATGACAATCACATTCCACATATTCTCCCAAAGGTAGTCTCCTATGTGTATCCTATTGTGGTATCCGCATTGTATTTTGCTCTCTGTATCTAACACATGTTTCAGATCAATAAACAGAAGCAGCATCTCTGGGCTGCCCTTGATCCTCATCCACACATTTGTAAAATGCTTCCCAATCTTTCTGGCTGCTATCCTTCTCTCGCAACACTTCCTCTGGGAGGTGGGGCCATGGGATAGGATGGCATCTAAATGGCAATGCTTTCTGTCTGCATCATATTTACTTTCATGGGCAAATATCTTGGCAGTGCCATTCACCCCCAGAGTTTTTCATAGAGCTACTTGAAATGTTTGTTTTTAATTTCAGGGGCAATGAGGGGGCAGGGCAAAAAATGTTCATTTTGTTTGCAATTTTTCCCCATTTTTTTTTTCAATTTTTCAGCAAAATAAATTCTACATGAAACAACGTTTTAAGGACTTTCCTTTCTTCCCCCCTCCTTTTCTAGTGGGGGGGAAAAGGGATTGTTTTTTTAATTTAAGGTGAACAATAGAAGAAACCCTGAAAAACTAAAAAGAACTTTTTGTTTGTTTCATTTAGGAAAATATCCTCCAAAAAAATCTCAACAGAAATGTTGAATCCGTCAAAAAAAGCATTGGCCATGTACAATAATTTTATACAAACAATATTTTTTTGCCAACTCTGGTACTCTGGAGAGAGGAAGGCCCTTCCTACAAGCAGAATGTGACCCTCAGTGAACCATGGAATTCAGTAAAGGCAAACTAGTACAGGCTGATGGAAATATAGTATTGGAGAGGGAGGCTTGGCTTGTGGCTAAGGGACTTGTCTAGACTCAGAAGATCTTTTTTCATTTCCTGGATCCATCACAGTCCTTGGGCAAGTCACTTAGTTTCTTTGTACCTCAGTTTCCCCATCAGTAAAACTGAGATAATAATCCTTCCTTTGTTTTAGGAATGTGCATTGTCAGCCGTTTCCAAGGCAAAAATTGTGAGCAGCTAAGGATAGAAACTAATGTTATACAGCTCTGAAAACATGAGCTTTTCATTGATGTATGTGTCCCTGTTTCTAGCACTGGTGATTTATGAAATATCAGCCCTTAATGAACTTGTGACAGGTTGGATCACAGAAACCCCCTTGGGGCTGCCAACTCATGTGCCAAGACTACTTCTGCCCCTGCTTTCCCTGCCAGCTTGGGTCTCCAGCACCCTGTCTTGTTGAGCCAGACACGCCAGTCTGCTCCAGCACAGACCCAGAGTCTGAACCACATGCCCCAAAGCTGCAGACTTAACTGAAAGCAACTTAAGAAGTGTTCCTGCCTTTAACACTCAGATGCCCAACTCCCTATGGGGTCCAAACCCCAAATAAATCCGTTTTACCCTGTATAAAGCTTATACAGGGTAAACTCATAAATTGTTCGCCCTCTATAACACTGATAGAGAGATATGCACAGCTGTTTTCCCCGCCCCAGGTATTAACACATACTCTGGATTAATTAATAAGTAAAAAGTGATTTTATTAAATACAGAAAGTAGGATTTAAGTGGTTCCAAGTACAGTACAGACCCGTTTACGCACGGATGTCGGGAGTCAAGCTGTCACGACCGCATGTTAATGGACCACGGGTTAAGAGGGCCATGCTGAAATATCTTAAGATATCTATACTGTATATACATGTATAATTATCTAGGATTACATACGTATTCACAGCGTCCCAAATACTGCAGGCCTATCTGTTAACGGCGCTTTGCAAGAATATAAATTCAAATGTGTAATCTAATAAAAACATTATTACTACTACACAGGGGTGAAAGTAACTCAGGACACTTACCAGTACGGGGCGGGGGCGGCTCTGGCCCCCAGAAGGGGCGGGGCCTCAGGCGGAAGGGGCGGGGCTAGGGGGTCAGCATCCCCCAGCCAGCCCTTCCAGGCACCTGATCCATGCCACCCGGGGTTCCAGTGGCGATTTAAAGGGCCTGGGGCTCTGGACACCGCTGCTGCAGTAGCGGCGTGCGGAACCCCAGGCCCTTTTAAATCGCCGGTCCTGGGGCAGCTGCTCCCTTTGCCCCCCAAACCTGTCGGGGGCTGAGGGGGGGGCAAAAGGACCAGGACCTTAAAGCGCTGCAGGGTCCTTTGCCGCGGCAGCACTTTAACGTTGCTATCCCCCCCCCCCCATCGTCGGTAAAGATGTACAAAACATTTCCGTCCTGCACTTCCTGTCGATTTCTATGTCAGTGAGTTAGTGAGCTACAGAGCAAGTTCTGTAGTGCGTGTTAACGAGTCTCACGTGTTAAATAGGTAGCACTGGGAGGCATGGCGCTACCACGCGTTAAGCAGATTCGCGCGTAAATGGGTCTGTACTTTAACAGCAGACAGAACAAAGTGAATTACAAAGCAAAATAAAATAAAACCCGCAAATCTAAGCCTAGTACAGTAATAAAACTGAATTCAGATAAAATCTCACCCTCAGAGATGTTTCCATAAGTTTCTTTCACAGACTGGACGCCTTCCTAGTCTAGGCACAATCCTTTCCCCTGGTACAGCCCTTGTTCCAGCTCAGGTGGTAGCTAGGGGATTTCTCATGATGGCCACCCCCTTTGTTCTGTTCCACCCACTTATATATCTTTTGCATAAGGCGGGAATCCTTTGTCCCTCTCTGGGTTTCCACCCCTCCTTCTCAATGGAACAGCACCAGGTTAAAGATGGATTCCAGTTCAGGTGACATGATCACATGTCACTGTAAGACTTCATTACCCACTTACCAGCACACACGTATGCAGGAAGACTTACAAGTAAAACAGAGCCATCTATAGTCAATTGTCCTGGTTAATGGGAGCCATCAAGATTCCAAACCACCATTAATGGCCCACACTTTGCATAACTACAATAGGACCTCAGAGTTATATTTCATATTTCTAATTTCAGATACAAGAGTGATACATTTATACAAAAAGGATGACCACACTCAGTAAATTATAAACTTTGTCATGATACCTTACAAGAGACCTTTTGCATGAAGCATATTTTAGTTACATTATATTCACACTCATCAGCATACTTTCATAAAATCATATCGAGTGCAACGTCACAGAACTTTCTCTATTTACTTTTAACCTTTTGTAACCAGTTCCTGACACATAGGTTCTAAACACAGCTCTGCTGATGCCCCTCAAACCCAACCCCCTGCTATTGCAGACATGGGCTCCCCACCACACACAGTTCTGCCAGTGTCCCTCAATTGTGAACCACACCCCCCTCCAACCCCAGCACTGGGTTCCACCCATACCAACTATGCCAATGCCCCTCAATCCCAACGCACAGCACCCCTGCAATCCCAGTCCTGCCCCCGTTCTGATTATGCCTCTTAACACCAACCCACCGCCCCACCCAGTTTTCCCAGCCCTGGCCTCCCCTCACACACACAGTTCTGCCTGCTCCCGAATCCTGATTCTCAGCCCCCTGCTCTTCCAGTCTTAGATTCTCTCTTTTTCTCCTAAACGCTGATTACAGCTGGTTGAAACTTGGAATTTCTATTTCCCAGGAAATACGGACATTTCAAAATTCCTGAGAAATAGAAATCCTGAAAAAAATTCTGTTTTGGAAATTATGTCCAAATGTCATCTGTTCCATTACAACACAAATAGGATACCTTTTTATCCTAGGAAGTAAGATAAGTTGTTTCAATTTGTAGTAAGCAGGAGCTGTCCTTCATGTTTAAAAAAAAGAGACTATTTTGACTATTCTATTATGACCTGACTTGCACAATGTACTACTGTTAATGCCATGTCATGATACATTGTAAAAATAAAAATAAAAAACAAAATGCATTTATAAATGACATTTTCAATGTAAAGCAAAATTTTGACGTTTTTCCACAAGGAAAATGTATCTTCTGGGGAAAATTTGTTTTGACTGGAATTTTCATTAAAATTGATACAATTTTGCAAAAACTTTAAGTTTCCTCAGAACAGTATTTTCTGATAGAAAACTATTTCAACAAAAATTTCCAACTGGTTCTAATCAGGACAGTGCTCTGAACCAGTATGTCAAAGTTCTGTGTTTCTATCAAGCAGACATTCCTGAGGCTTTGCTGCCACTGTGTGACCATTTCTTTTCTTGCACTTAAAGGAGCATAGCAACTTTCCCATTAAAGCTGAGCTGTGCTTTCTGTGTATGTCTACACTACGAAATTAGGTTGATTTAATATAAGTTGATTTTTTAGAAATCGATTTGATACAGTCGATTGTGTGTGTCCCCACTTAAGACCATTAAGTCGGCGGAGTGCGTCCACAGTACCAAGGCTAGTGTCGACTTTCGGAGTGTTGAACTGTGGATAGCTATCCCACAGTTCCCGCAGTCTCCGCCACCCATTGGAATTCTGGGTTGAGCTCCCAATGCCTGATGGGGCAAAAACATTGTCGCGGGTGGTTCTGGGTACATGTCGTCAGCCCCCCCCCCCCCCCGTGAAAGCAACGGCAAAAAATCGTTTCTCGTCTTTTTTCCTAGGTTACCTGTGCAGACGACATACCACGGCAAGCATGGAGCCCACGCAGCTCACTGTCCCCGTACGTCTCCTGGGTGCTGCTGGCAGATGCGGTACTGCAGTGCTACACAGCAGCAGCTCCTTGCCTTTGCAAGTTAGCAAAGATGGTTAGCAGCCGTATTGTACCGTCTGCTGCTGTCTCCTGGTTCCTCCTGGCCGGCCTCGGTGAGGTTGGTCGGGGGCTCCTGGGCAGACATGGGTGCTCCTGGCCAGCCTCGGTAAGGTCAGTCGGGGGCGCCTGGGTAGACATAGGTGCTCCTGGCCGGCCTCGGTGAGGTCGGTCGGGGGCACCTGGACATAAATGGGAGTGACTCCAGGTCATTCCCTTCTTTAAGTTTTGTCTAATGGAGATTCAGTCCTGCCTGGAATATCAGGCAAGCTTACCAAAGAACCAGAGAGGCAAACGGCCGCTCCGGGTCAGAGCCCCAGACATCCCGCTTCTATGATGAGCTGCATGCCATTCTAGGGGGTGCCCCTACAACTACCCCACCCCTGTGCTTCCCTCCTCCCCCACCCCTCCCGGGCTACCTTGGCAGTTATCCCCCCATTTGTGTGATGAATTAATAAAGAATGCATGAATTTGAAACAACGACTTTATTGCCTCTGCAAGCGGAGATCAACGGGGGGAGGGGAGGGTGGTTGGCTTACAGGGAAGTAGAGTGAACCACGGGGGCGGCTTTTCATCAAGGAGAAACAAACAGAACTTTCACACCGTAGCCTGGCCAGTCATGAAACTGGTTTTCAAAGCTTCTCTGATGTGCGGCGTGCCCTGCTGTGCTCTTCTAACTGCCCTGATGTCTGGCTGCGCTTAATCATTTAGTCTTTTAGAACGGAGTTCTGATAGCACGGATTCGTCTCCCCATACAGCGATCAGATCCAGTACCTCCCGTTCGGTCCATGCTGGAGCTCTTTTGCGATTCTGGGACTCCATGGTCACCTGTGCTGATGAGCTCGCCACGGTGGCCAAACAGGAAATGAAATTCACAAGTTCACAGGGCTTTTCCTGTCTACCTGGTCAGTGCATTTGAGTTGAGAGTACTGTCCAGAGCGGTCACAGTGGAGCACTCTGGGATAGCTCCTAGAGGCCAATACCGTCGAATTGCGTCCACACTACCCCAAATTCAACCCAGCAGGGTCGATTTCAGCGCTAATCCCCTCGTCGGGGAGGAGTACAGAAATCGATTTTAAGAGCCCTTTAAGTTGACAAAAATGGCTTTGACGGCTGCAGGGTTAAATCAATCTAAGGCTGCTAAATTCGACCTAAACTCGTAGTGTAGACCAGGGCTAAGAAACAATTTTTCAGTGTGTTTTTGTGACTATTTAGGGAATCTGTCTATGTACAGAATATGAATTCTGGTTAAGTTTATGCAATTGCTTATATTATTGAATGCCTCAGTCATGTCAACCATGGGCTAACAAGATCCTGACATGTATCACTTACTCTGGAAGAAGCTAAAGAACAAACAAAAGAAGTCATTAACCTTAACAACTGTGCTCTGAGCAAACAATAGGTATGCGAAGGAGGGTGCCTGTGCTGGAAAACCAATCCAACCAAGTTCAACTGGAGGGCAAGTGGAAAATCCCCAAAAAGAAAAACAGAGGGACAGAGGTGTCACAGCAGAGAGTTAAAAAGAGAAACAAAGGCACAGACTTTTGAAGGGGGGAGGAACCTTTTTGACAGCGGGTCCAGCCAAAGTCAAAGGAAGCTGGCTGGGGAGAGAGAGGGCAGACTCCATGTTCCAGAGGGGAAGGCATGAAGAGAGAGGTCCATGAGAGGGGATGTGGAATCCTGAAAGGACACTGTCCCAAATCCAGAAGAACATTCCAGAGTGGTGAGGAAACCAAGGCAGACAAATGGTAACAGGTGTTTTATTGTTGTGTATAGATCGGTATTTTTCTTGTGATGTCTAAAGTCAAGAGCAATTGGGTTTGGAACCCCTTTGCAAAGCTCAGGTGTCTATTTGTTTCCTCTCTCACATGTCCCTGAGGAGGTGATCTGTAAATCCAGAGTAGCCACAAGGTTGGAGGGATCAGCATTGGTCCTGGGGGGTTTATGGCAGCTGAGCTGCAGGGCCTCATTTCCATGAAAGGATAACAGTGTCCAGGGCCAGCTCCAGGCACCAGCGAAGGAAGCAGGTGCCAGGGGTGGCCAATAGGAAGGGGCGGCACTCCGTCCGTTATTGGGGTGGCACGTCTGGGTCTTCGGCGGCAATTCGGCGGCAGCTCAATCGGGGTTTTTGGTTTTTTTCGCCGCTTGGGGCGGCAAAAAAGCTGGAGCCGGCCCTGACAGTGTCTGCACAGTAAGTATGCCAGAGTGGCCAAGGGGAGAGACGGTGTTGGAGCCTACTCAGACATAGGCCTGGTCTACACTACGAGTTTAGGTCGAATTTAGCAGGGTTAATTCGAATTAAGCCTGGACACGTTCACACGACGAAGCCCTTTTTTTTTACTTAAAGGGCCCTTTAAACCGGTTCTTTTTTTTATTTTTTTTTTTATTTTTTAATATCAGGGTTGGAAGGGACCTCAGGAGATCATCTAGTCCAACCCCCTGCTCAAAGCAGGACCAATCCCCAGACAGATTTTTTTTTTTACCCCAGTTCCCTAAATGGCCCCCTCAAGGATTGAACTCACAACCCTGGATTTAGCAGGCCAATGCTCAAACCACTGAGCTATCCCTCCCCCCAGGTTTCTTTACTCCACCTCCGACGAGGGGATTAGCGATAAAATCGGCCTTTGCGGGTCGGAATTGGGGTAGTGTGGACGGAATTCGACGTTATTGGCCTCCGGGAGCTATCCCACAGTGCTTCATTGTGACCACTCTGGACAGCACTCTCAACTCAGATGCACTGACCAGGTAGACAGGAAAAGCCCCGCGAACTTTTGAATTTCATTTCCTGTTTGCCCAGTGAGGAGAGCACAGGTGACCACGCAGAGCTCATCAGCACAGGTAACCATGATGGAGTCCCAGGATCGCAAAAGAGCTCCATCATGGACCGAACGGGAGGTACGGGATCTGCTCGCCATATGGGGAGATGAATCAGTGCTAGCTGAACTCCGTAGCAGTAAACAAAATGGCAAAATATTAGAAAAGGTCTCCAAGGCCATGAAGGACAGAGGCCATAACAGGGACGCACAGCAGTGCTGCATGAAAATTAAGGAGCTAAGGCAAGCCTACCACAAAGCCAGAGAGGCAAACGGAAGGTCCGAGGCAGAGCCGCAAACATGCCGCTTCTACGCGGAGCTGCATGCGATCCTAGGGGGTGCAGCCACCACTACCCCAACCATGTGCTATGACTCCGTCAATGGAGAAACACGCAACAGGGAAACGGGTTTGGGGTACGAGGAAGATGAGGATGAAGATAATGTAGATAGCTCACAGCAGCAAGGAAGTGGAGAAACCGGTTTCCCCAACAGCCAGGATATGTTTATCACCCTGGACCTGGAACCAGTAACCCCCGAACTCACCCAAGGCGTGCTCCCAGACCCTGAGGGCACACAGGGGACCTCTGGTGAGTGTACCTTTGTAAATATTACACATGGTTTAAAAGCAAGCGTGTTTAATGATTAATGATTAATTTGCCCTGGCAATCGCGGCCAGTACAGCTACTGGAAAAGTCTGTTAACGTGTATTGGGATGGAGCGGAAATCCTCCAGGGACATCTCCAGAAAGCTCTCCTTCATGTACTCCCAAAGCCTTTGCAAAAGGTTTCTGGGGAGGGATGCCTTATCCCGTCCGCCATGGTAGGACACTTTACCACGCCAGGCCAGTAGCACGTAGTCTGGAATCATTGCATAACAAAGCATGGCAGCGTATGGTCCCGGTGTTTGCTGGCATGCAGACAACATCCATTCCTTATCGCTCTTTGTTATCCTCAGGAGAGTGATATCATTCACGGTGACCTGGTTGAAATGGGGTGATTTTATTAAGGGGACATTCAGAGGTGCCCGTTCCTGCTCGGCTGAACAGAAATGTTCCCCGCTGTTAGCCACGCGGTAGGGGGGAGGGATGAAGTGATCATCCCAGAGAATTGGGTGTGTGGGGGGGGGGTAGTTGGGTTTGTGCTGCATGTTAACCCGGAAACCGCAGCCCCTCCTTTTACATTGCAAACCCATTTTAAATGGCCAACCCAAGGGGTGCTTGGTATGGGAAATGAGGGCGCTACTGTTTGAAACCATTCCCACATGTTAAGAAGGTTAAAAAAGCTAAAAGACTGTGGCTTACCATGACTGCCTGCAAGCCGAAATCTGTTGCCTGGCACTGCGTGAGTGATCTCTCACACCAAACTGGCAGGCCCTCAATATAAGAGGGAAAATGCGACCTTGTAACGAAAGCACATGTGCTGTGTAATGTGAACAGCAAAATTTAACGTGAAAGAGTGTACCCATTGTTCTCTAAAATGTGTCTTTTTTAACCACCTCTCCCTTCTCCTCCACCAGCTGCAAATGTTTCTCCTTCACAGAGGCTAGCGAAGATTAGAAGGAGAAAACGGCGGACTCGGGATGATATGTTCTCGGAGCTCCAGATGTCCTCCCACGCTGACAGAGCAGAGCAGAATGCGTGGAGGCAGTCAATGTCAGACTACAGAAAAGCACAATATGAAGCACATCAAACTGATATGCTCCAGCGTATGGTTCAGCTGCAGGAAAGGCAGCAGGAGCAGAGACCGCCGCTACAGCCCCTGTGTAACCAACAGCCCTCCTCCCCAAGTTCCATAGCCTCCTCACCCAGACGCCCAAGAACACGGTGGGGGGGCCTCTGGCCACCCAGTCACTCGACCCCAGATGATTGCCCGAGCATCAGAAGGCTGGCCTTCAATAAGAGTTAAAGTTTTAAACTGCAGTGTGTCCTTTTCCTTCCCTCCTCACCCACCCATCCTGGGCTACCTTGGCAATTATCCCCCTAGTTGTGTGATGAATTAATAAAGAATGCATGAATGTGAAGTAACAATGACTTTATTGCCTCTGCAAGCAGTGCTCGAAGGGGGGAGGGGAGGGTGGGGTGGTTGGTTTACAGGGAAGTAGAGTGAACCGGGTGGGGGGGGCGTAGGGTTCATCAAGGAGAAACAAACAGAAGTTTCACACCGTAGCCTGGCCAGTCACAAAACTCGTTTTCAAAGCTTCTCTGATGCGCACCGCGCCCTGCTGTGCTCTTCTAATCGCCCTGGTGTCTGGCTGCGCGTAATCAGCGGCCAGATGATTTGCCTCAACCTCCCACCCCGCCATAAATGTCTCCCCCTTACTCTCACAGATATTGTGGAGCGCACAGGAAGCAGCAATAACAATGGGGATATTCTTTTCGCTGAGGTCTGAGCGAGTCAGTAAGCTGCGCCAGCGCGCTTTTAAACGTCCAAATGCACATTCCACCACCATTCGGCACTTGCTCAGCCTGTAGTTGAACAGGTCCTGACTACTGTCCAGGCTGCCTGTGTACGGCTTCATGAGCCATGGCATTAAGGGGTAGGCTGGGTCCCCAAGGATCACGATAGGCATTTCAACATCCCCAATGGTTACTTTCTGGTCTGGGAAGAAAGTCCCTTCCTCCAGCTTTCGAAACAGACCAGAGTGCCTGAAGACGCGAGCATCATGTACCTTTCCCGGCCATCCCACGTTGATGTTGGTGAAACGTCCCTTGTGATCTACCAGGGCTTGCAGCAGCATTGAAAAGTACCCCTTGCGGTTTATTCGGTTTACTCGGTGGCTTGGTGCTCCGGTGACAAGATAGGGATATGGGTTCCGTCTATCGCCCCACCACAGTTTGGGAATCCCATTGCAGCAAAGCCATCCACTATGGCCTGCACGTTTCCCAGAGTCACTACCATTGATATCACCAGGTCTTTCATTGCCCTGGCAACTTGGATCACAGCAGCCCCCACAGTAGATTTGCCCACTCCAAATTGATTCCCGACTGACCGGTAGCTGTCTGGCGTTGCAAGCTTCCACAGGGCTATCGCCACTAGCTTCTCAACTGTGAAGGCTGCTCTCATCCTGGTATTCTGGCGCTTCAGGGCAGGGGAAAGCAAGTCACAAAGTTCCATGAAAGTGCCCTTATGCATGCGAAAGTTTCGCAGCCACTGGGAATGGTCCCACACCTGCAACACGATGCGGTCCCACCAGTCTGTGCTTGTTTCCCGGGCCCAGAATCGGCATTCCACGGCATGAACCTGCCCCAGTAACACCATGATTTGCACATTGCTGGGGCCTGTACCTTCTGTGAGGTCTATGTCCATGTCAATTTCCTCATCACTCTCGTCGCCGCACTGCAATCGCCTCATCGGCTGGTCCTGGTTTTGCTTTGGCATGTCCTGGCTCTGCATATACTCCAGGACAATGCGCGTGGTGTTCATAGTGCTCATAATTGCCGTGGTGATCTGAGCGGGCTCCATGATCCCAGTGCTATGGCGTCTGGTCTGAAAAAAGGCGCGAAACTATTGTCTGACGGAGGGAGGGAGGGGCAAGTGACGACATGGCTTACAGGGAATTAAAATCAACAAAGGTGGCTGTGCATCAGGGAGAAACACAAACAACTGTCACACAGAATGGCCCCCCCAAAGATTGAACTCAAAACCCCGGGTTTAGCAAGCCGTTGATTTCACTGAAGGAGGGGGAAGCAAATGAATACAGAACAAAACTATTTTTTACATCTTAAGCTGGCAGCCGACGGTGCAGCATGACTGGTAGCCCTCGGCATCTTCTGGGTGCTTGGCAGAAAATAGTGTACTACGACTGATAGCCGCCATCATCATTGGGAAGGCAGCAGAATATGACTGGGGGACATACGGAGTTTCAGCCATCATCTGATCGAACTGCAGTATGACGACGACGACGGATACCAGTCGTAATACACCATCTACTGCCAAAAGGCAAGGGGCTGCTGCTGTGTAGCAACGCAGCCCCACGTCTGCCAGCCCCCAGATCGCCGATGAAGGCTACCAGTCATACTGCGCCGTCTACTGCCAAAAGGCAATTAGCTGCTGCTGTGTAGCAATGCAGTACCACGTCTGCCGGCACACAGATGACATATGGTGACGGTGAGCTGAGCTGAGCGGGCTCCATGCTTGGCATGGTATGTTGTCTGCACAGGTAACCCAGGTAAAAAGGCGCGAATCGATTGTCTGCCGTTGCTCTGACGGAGGGGGAGGTGCCTGACGACATGTACCCAGAACCCCCCGCGACACTGTTTTGCATCATTCAGCCATTGGGATCTCAACCCAGAATTCCAATGGGCGGCAGAGACTGCAGGAACTTTGGGATAGCTACCCATAGTGCAACGCTCCGGAAGTCGACGCTAGCCTCGGTATTGTGGACGCGGTCCGCCGACTTAATGCACTTAGAGCATTTTATGTGGGGACACACACAATCGGCTGTATACAACCGATTTCTATAAAACTGGCTTCTATAAATTCGACCTAATTTCGTAGTGTAGACATACCCTTAGAGAAGCTTATGGCACATGGCTCTAGTGTGGCGAGGCCCAAGCCCAGCAGCACTATGAATGTCCAGTAGGGGGAGCTCAACTAGGGCTGTGACAGGTGGATAAGGAACTGGTTAAAGGGGAGACTACAACAGGTCGTACTGAAAGGTGAACTGTCAGGCTGGAAGGAGGTTACTAGTGGAGTTCCTCAGGAATCGGTTTTAGGACCAATCTTATTTAATCTTTTTATTACTGACCTTGGCACAAAAAGTGGGAATGTGCTAATAAAGTTTGCGGATGACACAAAGCTGGGAGGTATTGCTAATCCAGAGAAGGACCAGGATATCGTACAGGAAGATCTGGATGACCTTGTAAACTGGAGTAATAGTAATAGGATGAAATTTAATAGTGAAAAGTGCAAGGTCATGCATTTAGGGATTAACAGCAAGAATTTTGGTTACAAATTGGGGACACATCAGTTGGAAGTAACAGAGGAGGAGAAGGACCTCGGAGTATTGGTTGATCACAGGATGACTATGAGCCGTCAATGTGATATGGCCGTTAAAAAAGCTAATGCGGTCTTGGGATGCATCAGGCGAGGTATTTCCAGTAAAGATAAGGAGGTGTTAGTACCGTTATACAAGGCACTGGTGAGACCTCATCTGGACTATTGTGTGCAGTTCTGGTCTCCCATGTTTAAGAAGGATGAATTCAAACTAGAACAGGTACAGAGAAGGGCTACTAGGATGATCCGAGGAATGGAAAACCTGTCTTATGAAAGGAGACTCAAAGAGCTTGGCTTGTTCAGCCTAACCAAAAGAAGGCTGAGGGGAGATATGATTGTTCTTTATAAATATATCAGAGGGATAAATATCAGGGAGGGCGAGGAATTATTTAAGCTCAGTATCAATGTGGACACAAGAACAAATGGATATAAACTGGACAGTAGGAAGTTTAGACTTGAAATTAGACGAAGGTTTCTAACCATTAGAGGAGTGAAGTTCTGGAACAGCCTTCCAAGGGGAGTAGTGGGGGCAAAAGACATATCTGGCTTCAAGACTAAGCTTATTAAGTTTATGGAGGGGATGGTATGATGGGATAGCCTAATTTTGGCAATTAATTGATCTTTGATTATTAGCAGGTAAATATGCCCAATGGTCTGTGATGGGATGTTAGATGGGGTGGGATCTGAGTTACTACAGAGAATTCTTTCCTGGGTGCTGGCTGGTGAGTCTTGCCCACATGCTCAGGGTTTAACTGATCGCCATATTTGGGGTCGGGAAGGAATTTTCCTCCAGGGCAGATTGGCAGAGGCTCTGGAGGTTTTTCGCCTTCCTCTGCAGCATGGGGCACGGGTCACTTGCTGGAGGATTCTCTGCACCTTGAGGTCTTTAAACCACGATTTGAGGACTTCAATAACTCAGGCATAGGTTAGGGGTTTGTTACAGGAGTGGGTGGGTGAGATTCTGTGGCCTGCGTTGTGCCGGAGGTCAGACTAGATGATCATAATGGTCCCTTCTGACCTTAAAGTCTATGAGTTCTATTATCTACATACATAATCAGATTCTCTTGAAAATTGCTCTGACAGTTGGGGGGCTGGAATGGTGTAAGCAGAGCAAATGTGGGATCATTTGGACAAGGGTTCCCAAGATAGAGTCCCCCAGAATGGACATATTTTTAAAATTTACTGAGGCCTATCATTATTTTTTACTCCCAGCCAGAGAATAAACCAATGGCAGTAGCCACCTAAAACTTGGATCACTGCCCCAGAATTCATCTAATGTCTAGCAACAAGATTCAGCTTCCAAACCTAATAATTCAAAATCTTTTAGACCTTCATTCTGGATCTGTAAAGTGGCACGCACACTGGGCTGAGCTTCAGAATCTAGCATGCACGCAGGAGCATCCTGCAGCAATGTTCCTGTGGAAAAGCCAAAATTCAAAGTGTTCTAAAATATACAGTGGGAGTCATAGCACCTTGAAAACTGATGGGCCACTTTAAGGGTTGGGTTAGACTTTGTGGAGCAAATGTGGACTCGTTTAGTGAAGGGATTCCTAAGAATATAGCCCCCAGACCAAAAACAACAAGTGATCACCTTTTAATTTTCAACGCACACTAAAATCCACATGGACAGGGAGATAGCCTTGGATATTGGTATGCTACATCAGAACCCGCATTTATACTTTCTGGGGTAAATTTGGGGTCATTTGGTCAAGGGGTTTCTGAGATGCAGCTTTTTGGGGGAGGGATGGCTGTTTTCTTTTTTGTATGCTGAGGAGGAAAATCACTAGAGCTGTTACCCCCCCCCCAAAAAAAAATAAAACACCCCATGAAATTTCCATCTTGTGGGAAATTCTAAGAGTTTGACATTTGGTTTTGTCCTGATTTGAAATATCAGAATTTTGCACAAAATGAAGTGTTCAAATCATTTCATAATAATTTTACCTGTTCTGTTCATTCCCTCTGGGGCACCTGGCATTGGCCACTGTCAGTAGACAGGATACTGGGCTAGGTGGACCTTTGGTCTGACCCAGTATGGCCATTCTTATGTTCGCATAATCCTGTTCACTTATGCTATAGCCCAGTGTGGGAGAAAAACGAGTTCTCACTCTGAGGTTGGTTGCAACATGCCAGAGGCAGCTTTATTTTCTTTAACACTTGCAAGGGGAGAGTACTCACGGGCAGGGGTTCCCCTCTCAAGGCAGATCTCCGTTAGATAAACAATTAAGGCAAGCATTTATACCTTTTGTGACATACAGTAATGATCAACAACTGCATTTTGTTTATACATATTCCTTTCTGATATCTTACTTTTCTCAGCAATTTCTGCTACAGTCTGCATTCTATTCTTATCTAACACAAGGTTGAAAAACAGCATCTCTTACAGTTCTTTTCCACTCGCCCAGGCCCTGCTTGGAAGTCTCACGTTATTAGCTGTTAGAATTAGCCTGACTCTTGCTCTTCCTGGAAGACTAAGATGTCTGCTCTTTTCCCAACTTCCACACCAGTTTAGGCTAAGTATCCCATAACCCCTTTCATTTGCTGAAGTAAGCATTTGTCACAAACAGACAGGAAAGTTGTCAAAAACAAGACACGTTCATTCTACATCTTAGTGCAGGGGTGGGCAAACTGTTTGGGCCAAGGGCTACGTCTGGGTGGGGAAATAGTATGCAGGGCCGGGACAGGGGGTTGGGGTGCGGGAGGGAGTGTGGGAGGGGGTGCAGTGTGCAGGAAGGGGCTCAGGGCAAGGGATTGGGGCAGAGGAGGGGTGCAGGGTGTATGAGGGGGCTCAGGGAAGGGGGTTGGGGTGCAGGAGGGGTGCAGACTGCAGGAGGGGGCTTAGGGCAGGGGGTTCCGGTGCAGGAGGGGTGCAGGGTGCGGCAGGGGGCTCAGGGCAGGGGGTTGGGGTGCACGGGGGTGCAGGATGCAGCAGGGAGCTCAGGGCAAGGGGTTGGGGTGCAGGAGGGGTGCGTGGTGCAGGCAGGGGGCTTAAGGCAGGGAGTTGGGGGGCAGGGTACAGGACGGGTTCAAGCTCCGGCCCTGCTTACCTCAAGCGGCTCCAGGGTGGCAGCGGCGCACACCGGGGCCAGGGCAGCTTCCTGCACGCCTGTCCTGTCCCCGGCCCTGCGCCACTCACGGAAGTGCTGAAACTCCTGGGGGAGAGGGGCCGGAGGGCTCTACATGCACTGCCCTTGCCGCGCCACCAGGTACCTCCCCCGAAGCTCCCATTGGCCACTGTTCCCCATTCCCAGCCAATGGGAGCTGCGGGAGGCGGTGCCTGGAGGGAAGGGCAACACATGGAGGCCTCTGCCCCCCCACCCAGGGGCAGCAGTGACATGGTGCCGGCGGCACCGTGGGCCAGATCCAAAGCCCTGAGGGGCCGGATTCGGCCCACAGGCCATAGTTTGCTCACCCCTGTCTTTGTGCAAGCTAGGGAAATACCTTCCTGGATCACTACCTGGAATGCCACTATACAAAACAGAGAGAAGGAAGGAACAGGACAGCAAGTTAGGGAACAGTGACAAACTGATGGGTTGGATTTTAGTGATGTGTAAAGAAGCGTGTAACTTGTCGAGTCAGATAAATAATACCAGCTGAAATGTGGGAGCACACCTTCTGCGTAAAGTGAACGTAACATCGCTGCACAGGACTGCTCTTCGGAGACTGATATCATATAGAAGCCTTCTCCTGTACCAGATTAATAAACCTGACTGACACTGCTTATTGTTATTGAGTATATTTCATAACAAACCGAAGTGTGGTCAAGCAATTGACTATACAATTTATCAACACGTTCTGTATGGTGACCTTCCGCCAGAAGTTAGATTATTAGGTGGCACTCATTTTTATTACTTTCCTGACAGCCTCTATAAACCACAGCATCAGTCTGGTTACAGTAGACCAGGCCTGCACAACTCGTAAAGCGGTGAGGGCCATAATACTCCAAAGAAAACAGCTGTGGGCCGAAACCCTCCGAGCGCCGACAACCCCCCGCCCCAGCACCACCCAGCCCCCCTCCCGAAACACAACACACACACCCCCAGCGCTGCCCGCCCCATGGAAACAACCCCCCCCCCAGCACCGCCGAAACCCCCCCCACCGCGCCACCTGCCCCGCAGGAAAAAAACCTCCTTCCCCAGCGCCGCCCCACTGAAACGGCAGTATTGAACCTCGGTAATATGTTATAGTGGGCCCCTAAGGTAGTATAATTAAAGTAAAAGAAAAATGTCTTTTTGCTAGAAGTAGAATAAGATCTTCCCCCCACTTTGTAATCAATTGCCCTGTTGAATGAATGAGGTGTGAATGTGGAAGGCGTGGAAGGCAGGCACCTCCAGACAGTTGCAACCCTTGGAAAGGGCAGGGCCGGCTCTAGGATTTTTGCCGCCCCAAGCAAAAAAATTTTTGGCCACTTCTCCTTTCTTTTTCGTGCCCCTCTGCCCCCGGCCCCGCCCCAACTCCACCACTTCCGAATCCCTTCCCCAAATCCCCAGCGCCGCATTTCTCACCCCCATTGCGTCCTGCAGGCCCCCCGTGACCTCCCGCCCTAGCTCACCTCCGCTCCGCCTGCTCCCCCGGGTGTGCCGCCGCTCCACTTCTCCCCCCTTTCTCTCAAGCGAGGGAGGGCGGAGAAGCGGTGCGTTCAGGGGAGCAGGCGGAGCAGAGGTGAGCTAGGGTGGGGGGGTGCAGGAAGTAGGCGGGGGGTAGAGGAACCGCTCCCCGCTCCAGCTCACCTCCGCTCCACCACCACCGCCTCCCCCGGGCGCCCCGCCGCTTGGCTTCTCCTCCCTCCCAGCCTTGCTGTGCGAAACAGCTGTTTCACACGCGGCAAGCCTGGGGGGGAGGGGGAGAAGCGGAGCAGCGGCGGCGTGCTCAGGGGAGCAGGTGGAGGTGAGCTGGGGCGGTGAGGGCACTTTTTCCCCATGCCCCGGAGTCGGCACCTATGATGGCCAGCACCAGAATGCCGCCCCTAGAAATGTGCCGCCCCAAGCACCTGCTTGTTTTGCTGGTGCCTGAAGCCGGCCCTGGGAGAGGGGATGCGAGCCAGACCAGATCAGTAGAACAGGTCAGCCACTGACTCACCACTCGCCTCCTCAGCCCCCACAACCCCGGCTCGCCTCCTCAGCCGCCCACCCCTCCGGCTCGCCGGCTCACCTGCTCCCCCGCCACTGCCCGCTCGCTCGCTTCCTCAGCCCCCCCTCGCCCGCCACCGGCTCACCTGCCCCCCCTGCCACTGCCCGCCCACTCGCTTCCTCAGCCCTCCACCCGCCCGGCTCGCCTACTCATTCCCCGCCACTGCCCGCCCGCTCGCCTACTCAGCCCCCCTCCCTCACCCGCCGCTTGCCTACTCACCCCCCCCCCCCCCGCGGGCCGCACAGTGAGCCCATCTACTCAACCCCCGCGGGCCGCACAGTGAGCCCATGCGGGCCGCATGCGGCCCCCGGGCCGCATGTTGTGTAGGCCTGCAGTAGACCCTCAGAGTTACAAACTGACCAATCAACCACAGACTCATTTGGAACCAGAAGTACAAAATCAGGCAGCAGCAGAGACCCAAACAAAAAGCAAAACAGTATAGTACTGTGTTAAATGTAAACAACTAAAAACAATAACAGGAAAGTTTTTTTAAAAGATTTGAAAAGGTAAAGAAAGTGTCAGTGCTTATTTCATTTAAATTAAGTTGGTTAAAAGCAGCATTTTTCGTTTGCATAGTAAAGTTTAAAGCATTGTATTAAGGCATTGTTCAGCTGTAAACTTTTGAAAGAACAACCATAATGTTTTGTTCAGAGTTTTGAACATTTCAGAGTTACAAACAACTTCCATTCCCAAGGTGTTTGTAACTCTGAGGTTCTACTGGATATACTTCCTAGCTGGGAAGCTACAGGAATCAGCGATTCAGGGGATCCTTCAAGGATGCTCTCCAGAATGTCTTTTAAAATAAAGAAAATCCCATAGAGGAAGGACAGTCCTCCAATGCAAACAATGGAGATGGCCACTTGGATCCTGTCACAGATTCACACGACTCGTGCTCTCTCCCTATGGTCCCTGGGAGGAACCCCCTTCAGTGTGACAGCCCTTCTTGGGGGTCCACTCTCTGTCGGGGATTAAGCCTTAGGCCCTTCCACCTCCTGGAACCATACCTCTGAGCATTCAGCACACCTGTCTCTCGCTGTGGGCCCCCTCAGGGAATCCACTCACTCTGGACCCCTGGGGCCTCCACACCCAGAGGAAATAATGCCACCCTGATCTCTAGACTGCAGGAACTCTCAGGGCATGTCTACACTTGCCATTTAAAGCGGGAAAATTCCCTTTTTTGCACAAAAACCGTGGGAGCATCTACACTTGCCAATGACTTTTTGCGGTGAAACTTAGAAGTTTCACCGCAAAAAGAAAACCTCATCCATGAGAGGTATACAGCTCTTACCAGTGATGCTTTTGCGGTGATGTGCAAGTGGAGACACTTTCTTCCGGTTTTATAGAGCTTTTAGCCTCTGCCAGATATCCCACAGTGCCTAGGTGGCCAGCAGCTCTGCTGCTCTGATACCAGGTAAACAGACATCCACCCCCTCCCTGTGTAAAGCCCCGGGAACTTTGAAACTCCCCTTCTTGTTTTCTTGGCAAGTGCTCACTTATCTGGCCAGATGACAATGCCTGCTCCAGGGAGCAAACAAACCCCTGCTTGGAGCAATGCTGAGCTACTGGAGCTGATCAGTCAATAGCGTAGCTGGAGGGGTGCAGGGGAAGCAACTGCTTCCCCTCAGCACATTTTTCAAAAGCCCCACCTTAGTTAGGCGGGGTTACCATGGCGCCAGCGGGGAGGGGGGGGCATGCTCCGCTGCCACGCCCATCAGCTGTGTCTCCCAGCAGAAGGGAGACAGCTGATCACACGGCAGGCAGGGAGGGGAGGGTAAGAACTGAGCTCCAGCACGCTGGGCTCCTGCAGGCAGGCTATGCCGGCTTCCCCCAGCATGCTGCATTGCATACCCTTCCTGCCGTGCCGGCTGTCTCCCAGCAGGAGGGAGACAGACAGCTAATTGGGGAGGCAGGGAGGGGGAAAGAACTGAGTTCCAGCAAGCTGGGCTCCTGGGGAGGAGGAGAGGCTGGGGCCTTGGGGAAGAAGGGGGTCGGTTGGGGCATGCCCCCCTATAGGGGGCAGGCAGGGGCACCCACCCACCAGTCAACTGTTTATGGGGCCCTTGGGGGGCCCATGAGCCATCAGCTGTTCGGCCGGGGTGGGGGCAGTAGGGTAGCTAGGGGAGTGGGTGCTGTTTAGCTGGTTTTTGGCCACCAGCCAATCAGCGATGGGAACTACTCCTGGAGCAGGGGCTGAGCTAAGAGACCCCACCGGTGAGGTGCAGCCCCACCTCCTTCTCCTACCTGCTCCTTGTGGCACTGGCAGGTGTGCTTTCTCTGGCTCTGCAGCAGCAGCACCTAACCTCTCACCCAACTAAAGGCAGCCAGTAGCAGCAGCTGGTAAGTGTATTTCAAAGGGGGTCTTTCTTGTGGTGAGGGTGGCAGTGGGGGGGACTGGAAACCCCCCAGGTGGCTGTGAGAGCCAGCACCTGGCTGCTGGTGGGATGGCTGTCTGCATGGTGGGGGGCAGGGGGCTTAGCCAGAGGCATCTCCAAAAACATCCCCTGCACCCCCGCAGCACAGAGAGACTGGGAGTACCAGCCCCTGCTGGGTAGCTGGACCAGGACAGGCATGGGGGGTGCGGGGGAGGCACATCTCCTGTGGGGTGGGGTATCCCTGCTTGCCCTCCCTGCCCAGGCAGAGACGCCTGCCTCTCAGAGACCGTGACCATGTAGTGTGCTTGGTTCCCCCTCCCTGGCATCTGGGTGTCTGCCTCTTAGGGGGTGAGGGGTGGAAGGGAAGAGGCAGTGGGGAAGGGATAGGGGTGGGGGGGGTAGGAGAGGAAAGCTATCAGGGGAAATCTTCATAGCAGTACAATCTCTGCCTTGGGGGTGTGGATGGAATTGTCTCCCAAGGGACGGCTGGAACTATCTGCTGTGCTCTCTATGAGCTGAGGGGTGAAAACATTATATGTGTTTAGTCCATGTGCTCTGGCAAACACAAGTCCAGGCACCATGTTGGGGGGCAGGGAGAGGTAGCCTGATTTTCCCTCTCCTATCAGGGGAAACCTGAATTGTCTCCTAAGGGAAGGGCTTGTCTTGTGATCATGTTGGGAGGAGGAGGGGGGGTATTGCTGAGTCCCAGGGTTGAGTAATTATTTGGTGATGGTAGTCATTACATTACTAATTGTCATTCACTTGCTGCACACAATGGCTGGTGATGGTTGTTTAACATCCACCCAGCCATTTGGTCAAGTGCCTTGTTTCTTGGGAGTTGCCTTCTGTAACTTCTCTAATTTCATCCCACTCTCCTGTGAGTACAAATTCTGGTTCTAAGGACCTGGTGCCTGGATCCCATATTGCCTTGCACTGGGATTGGGAATTAGTGCCCTGCAACTCCTCCTATTGTGCCAGTGTAGATCCTGCTGTTAGTACAGCTATTTGCAGGTGCCCTTGTGTTTAGCTGAACCTTTGGACTCAGTTCAGTGGGGATGGACTCAGAGACTGAGATCTAAACTGACACTACTATCCTGCTGTGTGGATCCCAGTGTGCTTGTACTGTGAATTTTTGGCATGCACATGTGGCTATATTTATCTCATTGTGCTGGTGCTACTTCCTTGGTGTGATGATGACATTATGCTAAGATGAATCGTGAAAATAGTGTCCTGGTGTGATGATGGTCACTCTGTGCTGTTCATGTGAATCTTGCATTTTTGTATGCTGTGTTGGTGTAGCCCTGTTGTTCCCAGGAAATTAGAGCCACAAGGTGTGTGAGGTAATATCTTTTATTGGAGCAACTTTTGTTGGTGAGAGAGAGACCAGCTTTGGAGCTTTCACGGAGTTCTTTCTTCTTCCTGAAGAAGAGTTCTGTGAAAGCTCAAAAGCTTGTCTCTCTCACCAACAGAAGCTGGTCCAATAAAAAATATTTTACCTCACCCACCTTGATATATATTACCCTCCCCCATATTACCCAGGGTCGGCTCTAGGCACCAGCAAAACAAGCTGGTGCTTGGGGCGGCACATTTTTAGGGGCGGCATGGCCGGTGCCAGAATGCCACCCCTAAAAATGTGCCCCGGCCGCCCTAGCTCACCTCCACTGCTGCCGCTCGTGCGCCACTGCTCCCCCCTCCCTCCCAGGTTTGAGAGCCTGGGAGGGAGGGGGAGATCCCGAGCGGCTGCAGCGCGCGAAACAGCTGATTCGCATGCCGCTGCTCCCCCTCCCTCCCAGGTTTGAGAGCCTGGGAGAGAGGGGGAGACTCCGAGTGGCCGCAGCACGCGTGCCGCTTCTCCCCCTCCCTCCTAGGCTTGAGAGCCTGGGGGGAGGAGGCAAGGCTGGGGATTTGGGGAAGGGGCGGAGCTGAGGCGGGGCCGGGGGTGGGGTAAGAAAAAAACAGGGGGGGGGGGGCGGCCAAAATTGTTTCTGCTTGGGGCAGCAAAAATCCTAGAGCCAGCCCTGATATTACCTCACCATTTATCCTAACCTTCTGAGATTGTACCACATTTTTCTGACCTTGCCAATAAGTAGCGCAGTTGCAGAACGATCCTTTAGCCGACTTAAACTTATAAAGTCCTACCTGAGCTCTACAATGGGTGAAGATAGATTGTCTGGGTTAGCTTTGCTCTCCATTGAAAGAGAATTGGCTACTGAAGTAGATTATAATAAAGTAATAACTTTGCTAGAATGAAGCTTAGACGAAAGAGGCTGTTGTAGTTGCTTCATAGATTATCATTGTTTTGATCTTATCTTTGAAATGTAAAATAAGTAAATAACACGTGTTTTTATTATGTTTTGATTTTATATACAATACATGCAAAACTCTAAGAAAATCCCCCCCCCCCTTCATCACAAATCCCTACAGCATCCAACCTGGTAGACCCTATTGTGGAGATGAAGATTACCCTAGATCAGTGGTTTTCAAACTGCAGGTCGCGACCCAGTACTGGGTTGCAGAATGTAAGGCACTGGGTCACGGCGGCTCTGGTCAGCATCACCTACTGGGCCGTTAAAAGTCCCATTGGCGGTGCTGTCTGGCTAAGGCAGGCTAGTCCCTACCTGTTCTGACACCGTGCTGCGCCCTGGAAGCGGCCAGCAGCACATCTGGCTCCTAGGTGCTGCCTCTGCCCGAAGCACCGGCTCTGCACTCCCATTGGCTGAGAACCGGCCAATGGGAGCTGGGGGGCGTTGCCTTTGAGCAAGAGTAACGCAGAGCCGCTTGCGTGCCTCCACCTAGGAGCCGGATCTGGGACGCAGCGCAGTCCGTGCTGCCAGGATAGGCAGGAAGTCTGCCTTAGCACCCCCGCTGCGCTGCTGACCAGGAGCCGCCCAAGGTAAGCCTACGTCCCAACTCTGTGCCCCAATCCCTGCCCCCCATCCTAAGCCCCCCAAACCCGGAGCCCCTTCCTGCACCCCAAACCCCTCATCCCTGGCCCCACCCCAGAGCCTGCACCCAGAGCCTTGACCCCCTCCTGCACCCCAATCCTCTGCCCCATCCCTGAGTCCCTCCCACACCCCAAACCCTTCATCCCCAGCTCCATTGGGTCATGGGCATCAACAATTTTCTTCAATTGGGTTGCCAGAAAAAAAGTTTTAAAACCACTGCTCTAGATCAGAGAACCATAGAAATTAGAGATCGTGTTCTGCCTAATTGTACGGGATTCCAATAGCCACACGATGACCAGTCCTTGAAATTGGGGCAAAATTTCCTTTGCATTCAGTGGGAACAGGATCAGGCCAATAATACTTTGTTTCCATTTAATGTAAAAAGAGCCCCTGGCAACTACTTTTGTCTTTGGATTTTAAGTGTGCCCAATTTAAGGCAAATTATCTGTATTTGCTAAGTGTGTGTGTGTGTCTCTTCTATAAAGGCTGTTTGCAAATGACTCCTTGCTGCCTGCAAACTCTCTTTGGAAACGTAATATGTGAACATCTGTGGATCTGGAAAAAATGGTCAAGAAAAGAAATAATGTCCTAGGGTCAGATTAACAAACAAGTTTAGGCACTGAAATATGCAGATAGCCACCTAGCGCAGTTTACAAAAGCATCTCGGTAAGTTATATCCCTAACTCCTATTGACTTGCCCTGGCTGCACTCTGAATGCTGTAAATTTGCATTAGAAACATGTATTTATATTCATTCTAACAGAGAAAAAGAAGAGGAAACAAATGTGAGTTTAATGCAAGAACCCCAGGCATTGCAGAGCCATATGTCAAATTATATTTTCATATTCAGTCTCCTGTCTTTTTCCTGAAAATCACATCGGGCAGATCCTGCTATTTTGCTCTCTTCCTTTCTGTCCATCCAGCTTTTAACATTGACAGCATCTGAAAACCACTGTCCCAGCTACGTGGGCTGAGTCTTGATTCCTGTCCACATGCTATAGGAATGGAAGCAACACTCACAGCATTTCTCTGCAGATCCCTTGCTTTCTCAGCCATGCTTATTGCTGTTAGTTATGTATTGTTTTCCCCATATCTTACCAGCAGACTTATGGAAGCCACCTGCAGAGCAGTGGTAAGCCTTCTATTCTTAATTGGTTTGCCCAAGAAAAAAGTTCTTGGCTGGAGGGACATCACGACCAGTTCTCCTTTTCACTTGTTTTGCACTACACCACACAAATATTTTAATAGTTGTATGTCCCCTTGGAACATGCATAAAGGCTCTGAAGCACTCACTGATGGGGTGTCATACATTTGTGCTTTGCCCTTCAGTACAAATTTTTCCCACGGAGTCGGTGCCTATGATACTGCAGCCCCCTTCTTACATGCTACTTCCTGGTTTTATACAGCTCAGCCTGCCCCTTGGGCCTGACTCTCTTCCAGGTGCTGCCTGTCAAAGGGTTAATTGGCCCTTCCTCTCTCCTCAGGCCTTGTGTGGGGTAGGCACCCCCTCACGCAGCCACACACCAAGCCATCAAACATGTGCTTATTTGCACTTTGAACCCATGTTTGTTAGCATGGCTGGCGAGGGGTCCTGTTTCCCGATGACAAACGCTGCATTGTTTGCTGCTCTGAGCAGCTCCTCCTGTTGGGGGGCCAGTAAATGGGATTCTGCGAGCTGGTATTTTAAAGTCTCCCTCTGCCACCAGAACACAGAAATAGCAGAGCTCGGGCGCTTCCCATTCCCAAGAGTTTGTGCCAGGGACTTTCAGGGTCCCCAGATTCCTCTGATTTGCTCTTACTCCCTTGCAGAGAATGGACACATGCATCAGAGTTTGGTGGGAAGAAGTAAATCCCCAGCACTGAGGGGGAGTATGAGTATGGGGTAGCTTCATGCACCACCACCCTTCTTCGTTAGCCCATTGGGTGTCTGGAGTTCTGCGCTGGCTTTCCAAACAAGTGTGACAATAACAGAGCAGAAATGAGAAACTGCATGACAAGAAATGGCCATAGGGTGGCAGCACATCTTCAGGAACCACCTGCTCCATGTCTTGCATCTGAAGAAGTGAGGTTCTTACCCACGAAAGCTTATGCTCCCAATACTTCTGTTAGTCTTAAAGGTGCCACAGGACCCTCTGTTGCTTTTTACAGATTCAGACTAACACGGCTACCCCTCTGATACACTGCTCCATAGGTGCACACAGCCCAGAAGGCCCTGGCTCAGAGCATCTGTCTGTCTCTTTTCTCCAGCAGCAGCCAGCACCTATGGGATTGTCTACCCAGGACACTAACCAGCATTACTACACCAATATAACTCCCCATGTGGCTTTTTCTCGGTTTGATTTATGTCCCTTCCGAAGGATATTTTTAAAACTAGATTCTTTTTGCTGCTACAGGGGATGTGATTTCTGTGACAAATTCATAGAATATCAGGGTTGGAAGGGACCTCAGGAGGTCATCTAGTCCAACCCCCTGCTCAAAGCCGGACCAATCCCCAACTAAATCATCCCAGCCAGGGCTTTGTCAGGCCTGACCTTAAAAACCTCTAAGGAAGGAGATTCCACCACCTCCCTAGGTAACCCATTCCAGTGCTTCACTACCCTCCTAGTGAAAAAGTTTTTCCTAATAGCCAACCTAAACCTCCCCCACTGCAACTTGAGACCATTGCTCCTTGTTCTGTCATCTACTACCACTGGGAAAGTCTAGATCCATCCTCTTTGGAACCCCTTTCAGGTAGCTGAAAGCAGCTATCAAATCCCCCCTCATTCTTCTCTTCCACAGACTAAACAATCCTAGTTCCCTCAGCCTCTCCTCATAAGCCATGTGCTCCAGCCCCCTAATCATTTTTGTTGCCCTGCACTGGACTCTTTCCAATTTTTCCACATCCTCCTTGTAGCGTGGGGCTCAAAACTGGACACAGTACTCCAGATGAGGCCTCACCAATGCCGAAGACAGGGGAATGATCATGTCCCTCAATCTGCTGGCAATGTCCATACTTATACAGCCCCAAATGCTGTTAGCCTTCTTGGCAACAAGGGCACACTGTTGACTCATATCCAGCTTCTTGTCCACTGTAACCCCTAGGTCCTTTTCTGCAGAACTGCTGCCTAGCCACTCGGTCCCTAGTCTGTAGCAGTGCATGGGATTCTTCCGTCCTAAGTGCAGGACTCTGCACTTGTCCTTATTGAACCTCATCAGATTTCTTTTGGCACAATCCTCTAATTAGTCTAGGTCCCTCTGTATCCTATCCCTACTCTCCAGCGTATCTACCATTCCTCCCAGTTTAGTGTCATTTGCAAACTTGCTGAGGGTGCAATCCATGCCATGCTCCAGACCAGATCATTAATGAAGATATTGAACAACCGGCCCCAAGACCGACCCCTGGGGCACTCCGGCTGCCAACTAGACATGGAGCCATTGATCACTACCTTGGGCGCCAGGTGTGTATAATTTTTGGTGGTGCCCAGAACGGGTCCAAGCAGAGCTGTCCCGTTTCTATGGATGGCTCTGAAAATATAAGCCCAAACATTGGTGGAGCGAGGCCCACGTTCCTGAATATTGGTGGAGCACGGGCACCACGGACCCAGGTAACTCGCCATCTATGATCACTACCCGTTGAGCCTGATGATCTAGCCAGCTTTCTATCCACCTTAGTTCATTCATCCAGCCTATACTTCTTTAACTTGCCCGTAAGAATACTGTGGGAGACCGTATCAAAAGCTTTGCTAAAGTCAAGGAATAACACGTCCACTGCTTTCCCCTCATCCACAGACCCAGTTATCTCCTCATAGAAGGCAATTAGGTTAGTCAGGCATGACTAGCCCTTGGTGAATCCATGCTGACTGTTCCTGATCACTTTCCTCTCCTCTAAGTGCTTCAAAATTGATTCCTTGAGGACCTGCTCCATAATTTTTCCAGGGACTGAGGTGAGGCTGACTGGCCTGTAGTTCCCCGGATCCTCTTTCTTCCATTTTTTAAAGATGGGCACTACATTAGCCTTTTTCCAGTCATCTGGGACCTCACCCGATCGCCATGAGTTTTCAAAGATAATGGCCAATGGCTCCGCAATCACATCCGCCAACTCCTTTAGCACCCTTGTATGCAGCGTATCTGGCCCCATAGACTTGTGCTTGTCCAGCTTTTCTAAATAGTCCTGAACCACTTCTTTCTCCACAGAGGGCTGGTCATCTCCTGGCCATACTGTGCTGCCCAGTGCAGTAGTCTGGGAGCTGACCTTGTTTGTGAAGACAGAGGCAAAAAAAAGCATTGAGTACACTTATACCAGCAAAAGTCCCAGGGTAAAAAAATCCTAGGCTTGGGATTTTTCTCCCTTCCTCTGAGGCCTAGCCTATAGTAAAAAGGGTTTGCCAGTATAGTGCATGGGCAAACCCTCCTAGTGCAGATGCAGTCATAACAGCCAAAAAAAGGTTTTTGCTGCTATAACTTATTGCATTCAGGGAGTTAGTCAGAGCTATACCAGCAAAAGCACTGTTTTGAAGTTGGCTAGTGTTGCCAACTTTCTAATCGCACAAAACTGAATATCCCTGACCTTCCCCCGCCCCTTCGAGGCCCCACCCGCCGCTCGCTCCATCCCCCTCCCTCCGTTGCTCACTCTCCCCCACCCTCACTCACTTTCACCAGGCTGGGGCAGGGTACTGGGGTGTGGGTGAGTGAGGGCTCCGGCTGGGGGTGTGGGTTCTGGAGAGAAGCTGGAGATGAGGGGTTTGGGGTGTGGGAGAGAGCTCTGGGCTGGGGCAGAGGGTTGGGGTATAGGGTGGGGGGTGAGGACTCCAGCTGGGGGTGTGGGATTGGGGGCTTGAGGTACAGGAGAGGGCTCAGGGCTGAGGCAGGGAGTTGGGCTGTGGGGGGGTGGGGTGCAGGATTCAGGCTCCGGGAGGGAGTTTGGGTGCAGGAGGGGACTCAGGGTTGGAGTAGGTGGTTGGGGCGCGGGATGAGGTGCGGGGTCCCGGTAGCACTTACTGTGGCTCCCAGGAAGTGGCCGCCAGTGAGGCTCCACACACTCCCCTCGCATCTGCAGGTCCCCAGCCAATGGGAGCCGCGGAGCCAGCACTCAGGGCTGAGACAGCACGCGGAGCCTCCCTGACCACCCATGCGCCTAGGGTCCGTAGGAACCCGGCAGCTGCTTCCGGGGGCCGTGCAGAGCTAGGGCAGGCACGGAGCCTGCCTTAGCCCTGGGCACCCGCTGTGCCACCGACCAGACTTTTAAGGGCCCAGTCGGCAGTGCTGGGTCCCTTTTCAACCAGGCAGTCCGGTCAAAAAACGGATGCCTGGCAGCCCTAAAGTTGGGTCTCCACTACAAGGGTTGACCAGTGTAGTTATACCAGCAAATCCTTTCTAGTGTAGACTAGGCCTCAATGGAAAAGAAAAAAAAATACAGAACCTAGGGGATTGGGATAGCAGGGGGGCTGTGGGTCAGGACTGAGGGGCATGGGCAGAGCTGTGGGGACAGCTCAAGGCTGGAATAGCAGGGGGCTGTGGGGAAGGGTAGAGGGGCACTGGCAGAGCTGGCGGGGGGGCAGCCCAGGGCTGGGATAGCAGGGAGCTGTGGGTCAGCACGGAGGTGAGATGGGGAGCCCAGGGCTGGAATAGCTCAGTTCACATGCAGTACAGAACAAAATTCCTGGAATTACCTTCCCAAGGTCAGAGCATCATATTTCCACCTCACTAAACCCACTAATTGCTCCTTCTAATGAGAACAGACACGCCTGGCTCACCTGCACGCCAGGTGCAAGGGGCACAGCCTGCTGGGGAGGGGGAGGGGTGCTTTACTGTAGGTGCAGGCCTGGGAGAGACGCTAGGGCAGCTACACAGAGGGTACGTCTACACTTACCTCCGGGTCCGACGGCAGGCAATCGATGTTCTGGGATCGATTTATCGCGTCTTGTCTAGATGCGATAAATCGATCCCGGATCGATCCCGGAAGTGCTCGCCGTCGACGCCGGTACTCCAGCTCGGCGAGAGGAGTACGCGGCATCGACGGGGGAGCCTGCCTGCAGCGTCTGGACCCGCGGTAAGTTCGGACTAAGGTACTTCGAATTCAGCTACGTTATTAACGTAGCTGAATTTGCGTACCTTAGTCCGAAGTGGGGGGGGGGGGGGTAGTGTGGACCAGGCCAGAGAAATAAGCCAGGATCCTCAGGGGCTCTGCTTCATGGCACATGGCTGCTGGACAGGGCTCTGCTGCCAGCACAACCGTGATTGTGGGGGGCAGAAGGAGTGCACCTTGGGCCCATGGCACCTTCTGTGAGCCCATCAGCTCATGCTGTGAATTAGGGTTGCCAATTTTGGTTGAACGTATTCCTGGAGGTTTCATCACATGACATAATCTTTACAGATTCATCTTTAATTCCTGCAGACTCCAGGACAATCCTGGAGGGGTGGCAACCCTAGCTGTGATGTGACCCCAGGAAAGGGGGTAGGAGCTGCCTGGCAGACCAAGGGCTCCAGCAAGGCCAGCTCACCTGGCATATGCTACCCACTGTGGAGGGGAACATGGTTTATTCCAGGGGTACAAGATTGGCTGGATCTGGTAGGGTCCGAATCCCCCTCCAAGGAGAGGAGTTGGGGGAGTATGGGAGGCTGTCTCCACAGGGCCCCTGTGACTTGTCCCCCAGCACACCCCAGTGCTGCCAAGCAGTGCAGGAAATGGAATTCCCCACCCCCATAAAGCAGTGGCCCTGGGCTAGGACTGGTGGTGGATGGCCATGGGACTCCTCTGGGGAGCAGGCCTGGTGCTGGGGTGGATGGTGCTGGGGCTAGGGCATGAACAGGGCTATCAGGCACTCACTCCACCCACCACCCCCAGCCTAGACTAACCTAGCAGCTGAGCAAGCCCAAAGCCACCCCCAATCATTGTGATATGTTGCCAGGGTAGGGCATTGCCCTGGAGACAGACTAGCACAGAAAGGCCTGGGTTTACCCTGGGGGGCATTTAGGGGCTGGGTGGCATTCAGCACCAAGGTGAGACTCTGTGGGACCTGCCCTCCCATGAAACCTGTGCCAATGCTGATAAGCCTGGCTAAAGGCTCTGACTCAGGCATGCTCCCTGGACTTTGGATGCCCCTGCTGTTCCCTGGTGACTGCAAGGAAGTCAGAGATAATGGAACCAACGTGGGTGTGACAATCCTCTAGCCACCTGTGGAATCAAACCCACAACCTCTGGATCTAAAAAGCAGGAGCCTCTGCTACTTAAGTTAAAGAAGCAGCTATATGAGCAATGAGGCTGGACCAGGCTTATTAACCAATATATACAATCCAAAAACCAGCGAGAGGCAGCACCCCATCCAGAGTTAATATGGGTTTACACATCTCAAACAACTTATTGATCATTTACTTAGTGCGTGGCCCAGTCTACCCAGCTCCCACACTTTCCGTTGGGGACACAACTCCACCACCCAGCCAAGGTCCTGAGATCTGACCAAGTCTTCTGCCAGGTATGGTGGGCAGCTAAGAGGGCCAGATTCAAATATCTAGGGTTCCTCTTAACAAACACTTTGAGCCCCCACTTGGAAACATGAAGAGAAAAAAAACTAAATACCTTCCCCACGTGACCTTAACAGACATCCCTATCCCACCCACATGCAGTGATCAGGTATGAAACAAAGAGAACTGTATGAATCATAGAATATCAGGGTTGGAAGGGACCTCAGGAGGTCATCTAGTCCAACCCCCAGCTCAAAGCACGACCAATCCCCAGACAGATTTTTGCCCCAGATCCCTAAATGGCCCCCTCAAGAATCAAACTCACAACCCTGGGTTTAGCAGACCAATGCGCAAACCACTGGGGCATGAACACAGAATCCACTCTGGGAAGCACAGCACCAATAAATCAACTATTTTGTATTTCTATATCTATATATAGAGAGTGAGAGATAAAGACACTACTAAGTAAGTGACCCACTCCATGAGGTCTTTGGTCAAAGTCCTTTAGCTCAGCTCCCCACCCTTAGCACTCATTTCCCCCTTCCCCACTAAGCACACCACTCAATTTGCAGTCCATGGGTCACACAGTCTAGAGTTCAGACAGATCTGACTCCAGCCCCTAAGGAAAGGGCTACATGGTTCAGTCTTGAGGTTCCACCACTTAACCCATATCTGGTGAGTTAGTTTTGTCAATATTCCCCATAGTCTCTCCAATCCACTCTGCAACTTCTGCCAATAGCCTCCTTTGACCCAATCCTGGTCACAAAGCTCCTACAGCAACACTTCTGTAGTAAGAGGAGGCCCTAAGATATAAACCTTGGTATCAGAGGCCCGGTATGAGGCCTAAGGCCTGAACTACAGTAATGGTCAAGACTTTGCTAACATAAAGCAAAGTTAAGCTGTGAGCCAGAGGCAGGCCCTGCTCACAGAAGCTGGCAGGAAAAGGGCTGATGTTGCATAAATATATATTCACCTAGCAAAGTTAAAGTACAGAACACACTATACTGGAACATTCCACAGATAACATGGAACAGGCCGACCCATCCCAATGACAGGGGCAAAAGGGTAATATGATGGATAGAGTTGTTTTGATCGAACCAACATGTACAAGGTGAGAGGCGGCACCTTACTACATAGAGGGGTTGTACCTTGCTACGTAGAGGGATTGCACCTCAATACGTCAGGAGTTATGTGTAACTTGTTTGTACCTGTGTATAAAAATGTATCCCTGGGGTGGTGTCTTTGTCCAGCCGAGGGGGCAGTGGAAAGTCCCGCCACTGACTGAGCTGAATCCATTGCCGAGCGGCACTTTCTAGTAGTATGCCCGGTAGACTAAGTAATCTACGGGGAACTGAAATTGTGTCAGGGTCGCAATAAACCTGGCCGAGGTGCCTTCGTACCTTACTAGACTCTGTGGTTATTGGGGGTTCTCGTCGGGTTTGCTGTGTCAGCTATCTGCGCAGAGCTGGGGCAGCACACAGAGGGAACACACGCACGCAGCCGAGTGATATCAACAGGAGAAAGCAGAAGCACCACACCGGTAGTCTCTCCAATCCACTCTGCAACTTCTGCCAATAGCCTCCTTTGACCCAATCCTGGTCACAAAGCTCCTACAGCAACACTTCTTCTCAAAGCCTTCTATAGAAAGGCATCAATGGCATAAAAGATTCTAAATACAGCCTTTGCTACCTTAGATTCCCACTAAACATTGCTACAGTACCTCTCTATTGCCTGTACCCTATGCCAGTACCCAGCCCTACCAGGCTGAGCTTTGGTTAGGATGACCTCTTTCCCAGGGTATACTTTGTGCAGTTCTCTTGCCCTTTGCTCACCGAACAGAGATAATAATGTCTCATTTTACCCCTCGAGACAAACCTTCACTAAATTCTTACCAAAATGACCCAAATTATCACATAACAAAAATGCAAATGAGCTCTGGCTCATTCAGTCACTTTCCTGGGTCACCAATAGAAGGCAGTGGAAAGCTCCTCCCCCTAGGGAGCATCTGCCCATCTGGAGTCATGAAGCAGCTCTGGAAGGCTCCCACCAATTCACCCATAGATGACAGTAACAAGCTCCCTAGCATAGAACTTCAGGGCACAGGGTTTATAGCTTCCTGACTTATTACACCCTCTCTGGATTCCTCTGCCTTCCCTGGGCCTTCAGATACCACCAATCCCATCCAGCCAATTCACACCAGTGAGGATCCAGCCCCATTGATTCCAGTGGAGCTATGGCCAATTCACACCAGCTCGGGATCTGGTCCCATTCATTCCCCACACCCCTCTACATCCTTGCACCATCGGGTCTAAGAGAAGGGGGGGGGGGTGAAGAACCAAGGCCTAGGAGCTGCAGGGGACATGGACATGGAGTCTGAGGGAAGGGCAGGTGGGTCACAGAATTAATCTATTAGACTTTTGGGGCTCAGGGAGAAGCTGTGCTCTGAGAGCTCCTCCAGCTAGGCCAGAATCCCCTGTCTCAGCATGCTGTGATTATGTGTGTGTGAGAGAGAGACACATGTGCATTGTAGGGGTGGGGCAGGAGGAGTTCAAAAAAATTAAATTGTCTTTCATCTTTTGATCTTTAAAAAAAAAAATCTGGCTTTAGGGCCAGTCTCCAGCTTTCAAAGTGGCTCTGCTGATTCTTGGGGGCCTGACTCGTGATTGTGTAACTTTGGGGGTTGATGTCTTGGTGCACACGTGTGGACTGGGAGCGTACGTCACCACGGCAGGCAGGAGCTGTGATACCCAGGCCGAATAGACAGACTTGCACTAGCTCTGCTCAAGCTGATATGGCAAAAATAGCAGTGTAGAGCCCACCATGCCCTCTGGATCTCAGCTCCATTGGCTAAGCCAAGCCACCATCTGGGCCACTCCATCCACACTGCTACGTTTATGGCACTAGCTCGAGCTGAGCTAGTGTGAGTCTGCCCAAGAACATAAGAATGGCCACATCAATGGTCCATCCAGCCCCGTATCCTGTCTTCCAACAGTGCCCAATGCTTCAGAGGGAATGAACAGAACAGGGCAATTATCAAGAGATCGATCCCCTGTCATCCAGTCCCAGCATCTGGCAGTCAGAGGCTTAGGGACACCCAGAGCATGGGTTGTGTCCCCAACCATCTTGTGTAACAGCCATTGCTGGACCTCTATGAACTTATCCAATTCTTTTTTGAATTCTTTTTTTAGACTTTTAGCCTTCACAACCTCTTCTGGCAATGAGTTCCACAGGTTAACCAGGTCAACCTGGACTGGGAATCACACCTGCAGTGTAAATAGGATTTTATTTTTATTGATGAATGTTGGTAAATGTCAAGTTCACCATACACACACACACCCCGCAGAAGAACTGTTTCCTTCAATAACCAGTGAAATGTACAACAGGGCAAGGTAAGAAAACGGCTGCTTGAGAACTGATTTGAGTTGGTATATTCTGATAAATCACAAATTGTCAACCTCATGCAACAGTTACAAAGCTTTATTGTTTTGAATCTCAGCATCTACTGCCATTAAATGATTGCCTGGGCCCCTCCCCCGTTGTGTGACATACGGCCCCAGGATTTCCCACAACTGTGAAAATTTAAATCTATACAAAGCGGGGGGCAAAATGTTAAAATATCAACATCGATACTATCCCTTGAAATTATAAAAAAAAAAAAAAAAAAAAAAATCTGCCATGCCTGAGTCCAGATAGCATGTGCATGTGTGTCACTATTTACTCTCTCCTGTGCCAACCTGTCCCCTTGGCCTTAGTCACATTCCTGGCCACACCTGCCCCCGCTCTCCCCACCCCACGGGAAGCCACACGCAGGGCTCTCTCTCCCCCCCCTCCGGCTCCCGGCCGCACCCTCCGGCTCCCGGCCGCACCCTCCGGCCAGAGCTGGGTGTAGGGCAGAAGTCAGTGTCGCCTGCAGTCTCAGAGCCAAGAGTAGCTCAGAGGGGGGTGGACTCTTGGGGAGGAGGAGGCCTGGAGAGCAGAGGTCACCGACTCACCATACAGAGGGCAGGCTCAGGCGTGATCCGAGGGGGAAAAGGATCCTGCCCCGTCCAGGTCTCAGGCTCTGGGATGGTGCCCACTGGCAGGTGGTGGTTCAGGGCAGCTGAGTAACAGAGACAGGCAGAGCCCCCCCCCCCCCCCCCCCCAGATGGGCTGTTAGGCATAGGGCGCTGGAGATGCAGCGAGGAGACAGGGCACAGAGCCGGACAGCAGGGGGCACGGAGACGGGGCCCACCGAGATCAAAGCTGTGATCGTGGGGGACGGGGGCTGTGGAAAGACCTCCCTGCTCATGGTCTTCGCCAAGGGGGATTTCCCCAGGGTAAGAACTCCCCCTCTCCCCAAACTGCTCCCCCATTGGACCCTGTTTCTGCCTGAGAGAGATACCCTTCCTCTCACACTGCTCCACCTAGGGGACCCTGCCCCAGAGAGACCCCTCTCCCCTCACACTGGGTCCCCATAGGACCCTGTCCCTACCACAGAGAGGCCTCCCCCCCCCATCCTCTCACTGCTTCTCCATGGGACCCTATCCCTGCCCCAGAGAGACCGCCCCCCCTCACACTGCTTCTCCTTGGGATCCTGCCCTAGACCCCCCTCCCCTCACACACTTTCTCCCCCCCCCCCCCCCACGGGATCCAAACCGTGTCCCAGTCCAGACATGCACCGCTTCCCCTGGGAGACCCCAACCCAGAGAGAACCCCCTCACACGGCTTCCCAACCAGCCATGCTTGGCCCACCTGCTCTATCTCCAAGATAACCTCTTCCCTCACTGGGTCAAACCCCTGGTCCATAGAGCAGCCCCTCCTTGACACAAGCTCCCTGCCCCATTCTCCCCTGCCAGGTGCTCTGAGTAAGCCCTCTATGGAGTTAGCAGAGCAGGAACCTCTGGGGGCGGAGGGAAACTCCCCCCTTCTTCCCCCCCCCCCCCCCCCCCCCAATCAGCAGACTGCAGGAGCCCAGCTGGCCAAGGGAAGTGAAAGCAATTGCTCTGGGGAGAGTCCTGGCCTCGTGACAACATTCTCCCTGCCCAGGGAACCTGCTCTGCTAAGGCCGCCAGCAAACACCCTCCCCAAGGAGCAAGCAGGAGCTCACCCAGACAGGATTGTCCTGGCAGCCGGCAGTGGCTGGAGAGATCCCAGCTTGTCCGGGTCACCTCCAGCAGTGAACCGGGGCATTTCCAGACTTCCCAGCTACATGCTGAGCTGCTGTAAAGCATTGGCTGCACACACAAGTTGTAGCTGTGCCGCTTTGGCTGTACTGGTATAGATCATGCTGTATAACCCCCTAGTGGTGACAGTTACACTCAAACTTCATTGCACTGCAACCCCCTTCTGACAACAAAAATTACTACAACATGACCCCAGGAGGGGGGAAATGAAGCCTGAGCCCACCCGAGTCCCACCACCCTGGAGGGGGGGGCGCACAGCAAGTTTAACACCAACGCTGGTGGCCCCATTAAAACAGGGTCCTGACCCACAGTTTGAGAACTGCTGCACTAGTATAAACTCAATAACCCCTTGGGGAAATGACCCCAAATTTTGCTCACTAACTGTACCCACTCCTCCATGAGGTACACAAAATGTCAAAGCAACCCAAGTAACGGGGAGGATTTTCTAGCATTTAGAAGAGTTGAGCTTTAAACAGAAAGTTGGTCTAGTCTAGACCTTAACTAGCCCAGGCTGTTTGCTGTAGCATGTGTATACCAATATGGCCATCAGACCTATCGCAGTGGTTTCATAAATGGAGCCCAGTCAGAAGGACACAGAGCTACTTCAGGTTTCTTGGGCTGGTGAAAAAAAAAAATCAAAGGTTCTCTTAATCTTTCAGGGCAAATCCTATGGAATTTAGTGGGGCGGGAAACAGGGGGGCTCTGTAGGAATTCCTCTACAAACCTACTATAGAAAGCAATGGAGAATGAAACATTTTCTAAAGGCTTTTGTGACTGGTTTTATAGAATTCTCTAGCAGGGGTATGATGCCCTATTCAATGCTATAGGGTGATTCAAAAAAGACCATATGAAAGGTTGTTGTAGCTGTATTGGTCCAAGGGTATTAAAGAAACAAGGTGGGTGAAGGAATATCTTTTAAAGAGACAAGCTTCCGAGCTCACACAGAGCTCTTCTTTGGAGCATGCTTTGGGGCACTCTATATTGGCGCCTCTTCCACCTGAAGAACTGCCCGCATCTCCCCACTAGCACCTTGGTGCTTGCTCTCAGGCTGCGCCTCTTGCATGGTGGAGAGGCAGCTTGGAAGAATACACAAAGCCAACACGTTCTTCTCCTTCAAACCCACCTCTGCTGCATGGCCTGCAAATGACACCAACCACCAAGCAACTGGGGATCTATGGTCACTGTGGGTTCCACTCACCATGGCCATCTCACTGTGTTTGTGGCAGCCACCCATCCTCTCTGACTTCACGCTTGGCATGTAAACCTTTTGGGGCCAGAACCACCTCCTTGTTATACATGTACAGGGCTGAGCACAATGGGGTAGTGTCTCTGATAAGCAAATAGATCTGGGAAACAATTTTTCAGTGAATACTAAATTTGCCCACAAAATGCATATTTTAGAGCACCGAAAATATTCACCAACTTGGGTCACATTCAGTGAATAGTTTCAGATCCCCTCCAAAAAATTGGGGGCAAAAAGGTTTTTTAATAAAAGGGAAAATGTTGCATTTCACCATTTCAAAATTAAACATTTCAACTTTTCATTTCAAAACAGTGTTTCATTTAGAAATATAGACAGGTTTTTTTAAATGAAAAAGGGTGAAACACACCCCAATACAATCCATCATGAAACAAAACACTGGGAGGGAAATGTCCCAGCTCCAATGAAACATTCCATTTGATCCAAGATGAATTTTATTTCAGGGGTTTGGTTTCTGGGGTTTTGGGGGAGGAGGGTTGGGGTTGTGGGTGGTTGTGTTTGTTTTGGGTTTGTGTTTCAATGAGAAAAGCCCCCCAAAAAATCCATTTTGGTTCAAACTGATTTTTTTTTCCTTTCAGTTCAGCCCCTGAACTGAAAAATCAATATTGGTTCATCTCTACATGTAAATAAAACAATTATTAAAAAAACCCAGGGAGACACAGCACAAGCACCCTGGCCCCTAGCACATTGGGGGGGGGGACCACACATTATTGCAGTGAATGGACAGTGGTTAGGGGCCATCCTTGGGACCTCCATTCAAGTCCCTACCCTTCCAAAGAGCTTCCTATGTGACCTTGCTCCACTCAGTGCCTCAGTTTCCAATCTCTACAGCAGTATTACTTCCTTACCTCACAAGGGTGTTGTGAGGATAAATACATTAGATTGTGAGGCACTCAATTATTACAGCAATGGAGGTCATGTGAGTACTTGAGATAGACTGATAGAGAAGCATCTAAGGAGGAATGAACACTAGGTCCCCATGGGCCAACCTGCTGAGCAGTAGTGATGGCTGGCTGTCTTTCTTTTCAGCACAGTGACTCTCCCCTCCTTTCTCCTCCCAGGTCTATGTCCCCACCGTGTTTGAGAAGTACTCTGCCTCCTTCCAGATTGGTGGCAAGCCGGTGCAAATCAATCTGTGGGACACAGCAGGTACAGTAACTCCTCACTTAACGTTGTAGTTATGTTCCTGAAAAATGCAACTTTAAGCAAATCGATGCTAAGTGAATTCAATTTCCTCATAAGATTTAATGTAAATGAGGGGGTTAGGTTCCAGGGAAGTTTTTCTCACCAGACAAAAAGACATTTTTATATATTACACATGCACACACACACACAAATATACACAGTATAAGTTTTAAACAAACAATTTAATACTGGTACACAGCGATGATGATTGTGAAGCTGGGTTGAGGTGGTGAAGTCAGAAGGTGGGATATTTCGCAGGGAATGCCTTACTGCTCAATGATGAACTAGCATTTGGCTGAGCCCTCAAGGGTTAACTCGTTAATGTAGCCTCACTCTACAAGGCAGCAGGCATGGAGGGAGGGGAGAGAGCATAGCAGACAGACACACCGTGTGTGTGAGAGCGAGAGATGCACATTTCCCCTTTAAGTAGCTGACCCCAGTCTTAAGTACACTGCCTTGTTAATTAGATCAGCTTGCTGAGACCACAGCTGCTGCTTGGAAGCTCCCTCTGTCCTGAACCCTGTTGTGTGTACCCCCTGCTCTATGGAAATGAGGTAAGCAGGGTGCAGGAGCAGGGGGGAGTGGGACACCCTGACATTAGCCCCACTCCCCACATACAGCAAGCAGGAGTCTCTGGGAGCAGCTCCAAGGCAGAGGGCAGGAGCAGCACGTGGCAGTGGGGGGAGGGACAGCTGCAATTGCTAGCACAGGGAACTTAGGGGAGCGGGGAGCTGCCAGTCCACCCTGGTTACAAGCCTCCCACCAGCTAGCTGCAATGGGCTGCTCTTCCTGCAAGCAGTGGACAAAGCAGGCGGCTGCCAAACGACTTAGAAGGGAGCATTGCACAACTTTAAATGAGCATGTTCCCTAATTGATCAGCAACTAACAATGAAACAAGGTTAACCGGGAGGACTTTAAGTGAGGAGTTACTGTATGTACAGGGAGAGGATGGGGTGTATGATCCTTCTACTCCCAATGTGAACAGTAGAGGGAGCCAACATCCTGAGAGAAAAATTAACCAGTCTATTTGAGTCTAGGAATGGACACTTGTGTGTGTGAGAATGGTTCTCAACCAGGGGTACACAGAAGTCTTCCAGGGGGTACATCAACTCATCTAGATATTTGCCTCATTTTACAACAGGCTACATAAAAAGCACTCTCTCAAGATAGTTCTCTTAAAACAACCATTCAATGTGCAGCGGCAGTCAAAAAAGCAAACAATGTTGGGAATCATTAAGAAAGGGATAGATAATAAGACAGAAAATATCATATTGCCTCTATATAAATCCTTGGTACACCCACAACTTGAATACTGCATGCAGATGTGGTTGCCCCATCTCAAAAAGTTATATTGGAATTGGAAAAAGTTCAGAAAAGGGCAACAACAATGATTAGGGGTATGGAACAGCTACCGTATGAGGAGAGATTAATAATACTGGGAAAAGAGACAACTAAGGGGGGGGATGAGATAGAGGTCTATAAAATCATGACTGGTGTTGAGAAAGTAAATAAGGAAGTCCTGGGCCTTCTCATAGCACAAGAACTAGGGGTCACCAAATGAAATTAATAGGCAGCAGGTTTAAAACAACAAAAGGAGGTATTTCTTCACACAATGCACAATCATCCTGTGGAACTCTTTGCCAGAAGATGTTGTGAAGGCCAAGACTATAACAGGGTTCAAAAAGAACTAGATAAATTCATGGAGGATAGATCCATCAATAGCTATTAGCCAGGATGGGCTGGGATGGTGTCCCTAGCCTCTGTTTGCCAGAAGCTAGGAATGAGTGACAGGGAATGAATCAGTTGAGGATTACCTGTTCTATTCATTCCCTCTGGGGCACCTGGCCTTGGCCACTGTCAGAAGACAGGATACTGGGCTAGATGGACCTTTGGTCTGACCCAGTGTGGCCATTATGTTCACTAGCAAAGTCAGTACAAACTAAAATTTTATACAATGACTTCTTTATACTGCTCTGTATACTATACACTGATATGCAAGTACAATAGTTGTATTCCAATTGATTTATTTTATCATATGGTAAAAATGAGAAAGTAAGCAATTTTCCACTAAGTGTGTGCTGTGACACTTTTGTATGTTTATGTCTGATTTTGTAAGCACATAATTTTAAGTGAGGTGAAACTTGGGGTAGGGCAAGACTAATCAGACTCCTAAAAGGGGTGCAGTAGTCAGGAACGGTTGAGAGTCAAAGGGGCAAGGCTTGGATCTAAGATTGCTATGCAAATCATACTTGGATCTAAGATTGTATACACTATGCATGTGTGTTGGGGTGTGGTGTATTATGCAAATCAATAGGTGGCTCTTATTAGCATATACATTTTCTTAAAACATTTTCCTGCAAACAGGCCCCTTTCCCCACAGGCCCACCTCAGCAGCATGGGATCAAAGTTCTTTCTGGGTTCTGCTGTTGGCATCCTGAGCTCTGTCCCCTACCCTGAGGGTCAAGTGATACAGCCCAGGATTGCTGGCCCCCCATCCTTTCCAACAGCAGGAGCCAGGCCTCAGAAATTCACAAGATCAGCTTCAAAAATCATGAGATCTGTAATAAACTGGGAGCTCTTTTCTTTCTGGTTTTTGAGCCATTAACTTGTCAGACATTCCTTCACTCCATAAGGGCTACAACCTTCCTCTTTATTTAAATTTAGAGGAGAGTCACCCCTAATCAAATGACTCCAGGAGCTGGAGCTTTTGGAGAAATACCAGCTGTCATGATAAAAATCATGAGACTCATCACACCTACATTTCAAAAGCAGGGCTATCGTTCAGATAATGGGTGTGTGGAGTGATGGGGATTCTGGGCATGGGTGAATGGGGGGGGTGGAAGGCTATCTTAGATACTTATCTGGCTCCTATCTCCATAGTATCTGACCTCCTCGCAATCTTTAGTGAATTTATCCTCGCAACGCCCCTGTGAGGTAGGGCACTGCTATAATCCCCATTGTACAGATGGGGAAACTGAGGCATGGCGCAGCTAACAGACTCACCCCAGGTTGCACAGGAAGTCTGTGGCAGAGCAGGGATTTGAACCCAGACCAGCCAGAACAATGCCAGGCAGGCCAAGGAGAAAAGAGCCAAGAGGGGATTCCCCTGGGACTTAGAAGGAGCTATGGATCACCACTTCTCAAATCTCTGCCAGCTATTGGGGGGGGGGGCTCTCTGCAGGGCAGGGCTGGGGCCTATTTGGAGTGGCAGAGAGTGTAAGTTTGTGTGAGTTCATGCGTGTGCTAGCGTGTACGTGTGTACACATGTACATGCATCTGTGCATATGTGAGTGTGCATGCGCATATGTATCAGCATGTGTTAGTGTGTGTCAGTATACAGGTGTATGTGTGAGTGCACCAGTGGGTGGCTGAATACACACCCATGGTTAGCTGTTCCTGAGGGCTAGATCCCCTCTCACATACAGAGGATGGGCAGGGAGGGTTGGGGACCCTGCACTTGAAGGGGAGGAGTACTTAGTAACCTCCATCTCCTCCTCACAGGGCAGGAAGATTACGACAGGCTCCGTCCCCTCTCCTACACAGGAGCCCATGTGATTCTCATGTGCTTCGATGTCACCTGTCCCAACAGCTTCAACAACATTCTCACAAAGGTAACAAAGCTGTCTGTAGATCAAAGGGGAGAGGCTGGGACTGGAGTAGCTGGAAGCTCCCCACACAGCCAGCGCTGCTGCCCTGCTCCCTGCAGCACCCCCTGCTGAGAGAGGCAAGGACTAGAGTAGCTGGGAACTTCCCCCCGACCCCACAGCCAGCACTCCCACCCCTCTCTCTGCAGTGCCCCCAGCTGGGAGAGGCTGGGACTCGAGTAGCCAGGAGCTCCCCCACAGCCAACCCCCAATTTCTGAGTATTCATGGCCTGCCATACAATTTCCATACCCAGATGTGGCCCTTGGGCCAAAAAGTTTGCCCACCCCTGCTCTAGCTCTGTTCTGCTGGCCTCTATTGTGTTCCTTAGGGGTACATCCCATTCTCCAATTTATGGAGGATGAACATGGGGCTCAGACCCTCCCCCAAAGCCTCTGAGGACATGCGGGGTCTCCCACCCCAGTGCTCAGCCCCCCGTCGCCATCTCTTTCCCTGCACAGTGGTACCCGGAGGTGAATCACTTCTGCAAGGGTGTCCCCATCGTGCTGGTGGGCTGCAAGACTGACCTGAGGAAGGACAAGGTCCTTCTGAGGCGGCTCCACAAGGACCAGCTGGAGCCCATCACCTACCACAAGGTGACAGCCCCCTTCTTCCCTCCCCCCCCCCCACACCCCCAAGCCTACTTGGCCAGCACATGCCATCCTGAATCCTCAGGAAGGAAAAATAGTCCCTCCCAGAGATAACGGGCCAGGGGTCAGCCAAGCTCCTGCTGGGATGAGGTTGTGGCAAGGCAGCGATTACGTCAGCCAAAGTAGGGCATGTCCTGGGCGCTGCCAGAGACATGGGGAAGCCCAGGGATGGTGGTAGGGGAGGTGATGCCCAATGGGAATGGATCCTGGAGGTCCCAGGCTGTACAATGGGCATGACATGCCTTCAGCAGGGACCCCACCCTCTGCAGGTCTCACACCACTCCCCTGTTGCAGGCAGAGGCCATGGCCCGGGAGGTGCACGCTGTCACCTACCTCGAGTGCTCGGCCAAGTACCAGGAGAACATCACCGACATCTTCACAGAGGCCTCCAGTGCCGCCTTGAGCGCCATGCAGAAGAGCCAGCGCAAACGGAAACCCAAGAGGAGCTGCCTGCTCTCCTAGCCAGCTCCACACGCCTCCTGGGGATGCCCCAGTGCCCTGCACCCATCCCAGGGCCAGCACCGCCCTCCAGCATCTCCATGGGCATCGGCTCCCACACAGCCGGGACTGATGGTAGATCTTGCCCTCCTTGCAGCAGGCATCACCAGGGGGTGAATAATGCCACAGGAAGGGCAAGTGCCTCCCCACATAGTCTGACATGGAATAAGACCAGAGTAGAGAAGGAGCCATGTTCCAGCTCACAGGATTCACTCCCTCAGCTCTGTAACAGAACACGAGTACATGTCAAATAGCCCTAACTCCTCCCAGCTTCACCTGGCTCCATCTGGCAGCTACCAGCCCACACAGCTCCTAATAGCACAGCTCGGCTCAGCACTGCTCCCACCACCACAACCAGGCTTGGCTTGGCATGGCTCCCGCACAACTCTCACCATTGTGATCCACAGGGGCCCCCATCCATGTCCAGTGACCAATTCCCTGAATCCATCGACAAGACTCCACAGCCACAAGTCTCTGCAGGGCATAAGCCCAAGGAGGGACTGTGGTGTCGTCTTTGTTGTGTGTTTGTACAGCACCTCGCAAAGTGAGGTCCTGGCCCATGGCTGGGGCTCCTGCGATAATACACATAATAAATACTAACTGGAAGTAACAGATAAGGCTGAGCAAAGGGCTGAGGGTGAGGCTCCCTCTCCCATCAGGGAGATCTGAGTAAGGGAATGCCCATCAAAGACCCCTTGGTGTGAGAGATGAGAAGGACCAACTAGACCACCCAGCTTATCGCCACAAAGCCAGGGCAGGATTGATCTCCCAACAGGACATTTCCTATGGGCTTGACCAGTCATGTTAAATGCCATTGGGGCTCCCATCACTTCCCCCAGAGGCAGATCCTATGGCCTAAGCCATCTCACCTCCCAGAATATCTCCTCGCTCCCCTTGTCCCTCACTCAGGTTCTATCCTATGACTCTAGTTATTCCCCTGTCTGTCAAACTAAGCTCCTCCTTCCTGGGGGGGTTTAACCCATCAGAGATCCTGTGTCACCACCACCCTTCATTGCTGCATCCCTAAATCAGCTGGATCCACCTAAATCAGTCACCTGAGCTCTTCTCTGAGCAGCTACCAGTATGCTGATCTCACTCTGGTGGTGTGGTACCCAGAGCTCAGCACAACAGGGCAGAACCCCAACTGGAGTAAATTGGCATCACTCCATTGACTCCAATAGGGCTGCACCCATTTACACCAGCCGGGGATCTGGCCCAGACACCAATGGAGTAATGCCAAATTTACACTAGCTGGGGATTTAGCCCCCTTGCAGCTCCAGCTGATTTGGACCAGCTGGGGATCTGGCCCATTGATTTCAATGGAGATAGGGTTGATTTACACCATTTGGGGATCTGGCTCTCTTGACTCCAACAGATCTACAACCAGTTTACACCCACTGGGTACCTAGCCTCCTTGATTCCAATGGAGGGATGCTGATCAGCCCCATGGGGCTGGGGGAGGCTGGCATACATACTAGTTATAGGGAATGGGATGAACCACCCCCTTGGGGTGGAGTGACACAAAGGTCCCTTGGCAAAGGGTCCCCTGTTCTGTGTAAGCAACTCTTATCTCAGACCTGATAAACTCACTACATCAAACATGTCGTGCCCAGCATTTATCCATAAAGGGTAACATGGAAGGTAGCTACAGAAAGCTCGTGACTTATCAAGACTCCTAATCATTGCAAGAAGTAGTTACAGGTAATAATTTAAGAAACATAACTACGTTGAAAGTATGCTTTATGGACTCAGTCGAAGATGATCTCCCAGGGATATGTCTGGTGAGAACCCATTCAAGCAGGAGTGGTCATGCCTCCCTCATTAGTGGTAATGTAATGTAAGGCTCAATTGTCTAGCCTTGCTCCAGCCCAAGATTATCAATAGAAAACCATCAGAAACCACTGCAAATACCTGAAAACACAAAGATAAAAAAAGACAAGGGGTCACCCGATCTATGACAGGACAAAAGACTGTTTCAGTATGTGACTGAGTGGGAATTTTCTGTAATATTTTTATGAGCCTCAGTTTCCCTTGTGTTGCATTGTTAGCCATGGGGGGAGTGGGGGAGGACTGTTGGCTCTCAGGGCAGGCTGAGACACACAAGTATGAATGTCACCTAACTGTCTGAGCCTGTATGGGTTTGTGAGTTGGTGTCAGTGCAATGGTACCCCCTCTGGCTAGATAGGGCATAACCGCTGAAGTTGGCCTGGCACACAGTGGCACTGGAACCCTTTTAACAGTGGGGGTGCTGAAAGCCAGCCCCTTTACCCCTGTCCACGCCCCTCCCCCAGCTGGGGCCAGGAGCAGTGCCACATCTCTGGGAGGGGAGACCCAGACAGGTGTAAGGGGGCAAAGGCTGGGGGTGAGCACAGGGCCAGTAGCAGAGCCCCAGCCACAGGGCCAGCTGTTGGGACACCAAGAGCAGAGCCCTGGGAGCAGGAGGCCAGGTGCAGGGCCCCAGGCATGGGTCCAATGGCAGAGCTGCAAGCCACAGGCGCAGAGCCAGAGAGTAGAGTCCCAGACCCAGGGCCGGGAGTGGAGCCCTGGGGCAGGAGCCCCAAGCACAGACCAGCAGCCAGGACCCAAGCCCCAGGCTGGAGAGTGGAGGCCTAGGTGCAGGGCCAGTGGGCCTGGGGATGCTGCAGCACCCCCCACATCCCTAGTTTCCACACCTATGATCAGGGGGTTAGAGGAACCCAGACCCACCCACTCAAGTAGGTTCCAACTCAGGGCCCTCAAGCTAAGTAAGCCAGATCAGGATTCATCACCTCCAGCTATGCCACAAGCTCCTACTTACCTCCCCCAGGTTCTGCAGGCTGTCTCCATCTTGTCCCTGAGCAGCTTGCTGAGAAGAGCTCCCTCCTCCAGGCCTGCTTACTCCTTAGGGAGCCACACCACCCCCTCCCAGTCCTTTTATCGTCCCAGCTGCACTGAGGCAGCCAATCAAGGAGGGCAGGCAACAAGGGCTGTGTTAACCCTTTAGTTGCTGGGCTGGCATGTGGTACATACACCCCATTACAGGGTCATTTTAAAAAAGAGTGTCCGAGGCCAGTCTCATATCAATGGAAAGTCCAAAAAGACAATGGAAAACCCAGTCACCAACACATTGACACCTAGCAACCAGGGACCCAGAGGGAGAAGGGTTTCCCCAACTCTCAGCAGGGAAGCTAAGCAAAAACCCGGGCTGAAGAACAAAAGACTAAGAACTATGGAGGTGGGGGCAGGGCCGGCTCCAGGCACCAGACGAGAAAGCACGTGCCTGGGGCGGCACACTGTAAGGGGCGGCATTCCAGCCAATCTTGGGGCGACACATTCCGGCCGCCCTGCCGTGGTTCTTTTTTTTTTCTTTGGCAGCCCGGTCCGCGGCTCCGGAGCCCCCGGCCGGCTCCCCGCGCTCCGACAGTCCCAGCCCAGCCCTGCAGGGGCACGGACCCCGGCCCGGGGGGGCAGGAACTAGCAATGCCCGCCGCTCACTGTGCCGCCGGGCTCCCCGGGACGCGCCACTCCCCGCCATCTGCACCGGCCTCCGCCTCCCACACCGCTCTGAGCCCAGCCCGGCAGAGCCGCCTTTAAAGGAGCGGCTGAGCCAGCACCTCCTGCAGCCCCTGGGAGAGGCACCCCAAGGCCGGAGGGGGGAGCCCCTCTCGCCTGGCTATGAGAGGGCTGCAGCGCCTGGCTGCCCATGGGTGGAGGGAGCAGGTGGGCACCGCCCTTCACCCCCCTGCGAGCCGCCTTGACCGCCCTCCACGCGCTCCCTGTGGCTGCCGTTTTTTTGTTTTGTTTTGTTTTGTTTTGCTTGGGGCAGCAAAAAAGCTAGAGCCGGCCCTGGGTGGGGGTGTTAAGGGTTGGCTGCTGGAGAAAGTCTGGGGCTCTCACTTAGGAATAGACCAAGGAGGTCAGATAGACAGAGACAAAGACTAAACAATGGGGTTGTGATGTTCCCCAGGGTACAATCTGGCCTGTTGAACAGCTGTGTCCCCTCATTTCTCCAATCTGGGGTGCCTTTTACACTGCCTTGCTGTGAGAGCAGCCACTCCCGGACTGTTCACCCACAGCCTCCAGCATGTAAATTACTCCCAGTTGAATTATATGAGTGCTCTAAGCCAGCTGCTCCTGAATTATATTGCAGAGTGACACCAGAAAATTCCTAGTCCCAGACTTGTCCCCACAAATGTACATTTTGTACTGCCCAGCACCCTCCTGGACAATACAAGCTCATAGAAAGTCTGTCATTTCAGTAATGGAAAATGATATGCACAAACTCCATTATCTCAAGAGGAGGTTCCCAAACATTTCAATCCAAACACACACTGGTTCAGTTAAAACAAATTTATTAACTAAAGAAAGGTAGATTTTAAGTGATTACAAGTGATGAGGCATAAAAGTCAGAACTGGTTACAAAGAAATAAAAGGTAAGATGCAAACTAATACCTAACTTAACAAGCTAAGTGAATTTAAAGCAAAAGGGTTTCTCTCACCATATGCTTACAGCAGTCTGGCTGGATTTTTCAGCCAGGAACCCTCCCCCAGTTCAATGATGCATCTTTTGTCTTTCAAACATTGTTGATGCCATGAGTACAGATGAGGGGAAAGGTGATTTGGGGCCTCTGTTCCTCATTTTTATATCTTTTCCTCCTCTCTGAGACTCCTCTCCAGCTGGGGTTCAGGAGACAGCCAGTCTGTTAACCAGGCTGTTCCATTCTGTTAACCAGACAGCCAGGCTGTTCCATTCAGCAGGGTGATGGATGCTCTACCCCTCGCGGCTGCTGCTCCCATGGGCAGCAGGACGCTGTGGAGAGTCAATCGCCCTGGGCGATGGAACACTGGCCCCATGGGACTTTCCGGGGCAGCTGGCAGCAAGAGCTTCATGTGGCTGGGAGTTGGCTTCCCATGGCTGGAGGGCACAGCTGCTTTCAGGGCTCTTGCCACCCCCACCCCCTCCGCTGCCGCCCTGAGATCTAGCCTTAAAGCGCTGTTCTGCTCTATAGCCCTATTCTCTGTTGTGATCCAGCCCCTGTACGGCAGGGGACGTGGTGGAAGCGGGTGGAGACAGCCCCCAGGGAATAATCCACTGGCAGAGGGCCTCCCTGAGCAGCACAGAGCCAGCACAAGGTCTTGATACTGATCCCCCTGTTCACCTCTAGCATCTCAGCCCAGGGGGAGCTCCTATATTCCAGCTATTCTCTGCTTCCCATGGCCTGAACTGCCCCCTTCCCTCCCATTTTAGTGCTCAGAGGAGAATTGGGGACACCGTGGCCTCGTGGGCTTCATTTATCGCAGCTCACCAGCTCAGAGACAAACTACATGCCCAATTTAGAAGCAAAATGAAGCTGCTTTCCCTAACCACGGACCAGCCCTACAGTCACCACCTGGGGTCCAGGAGGCTCCTTCCCTCTCAAGCAGCAGCCAGAATGAAGAGTTTGCAGTGGGCAGCAGCAGGTTCATGGTTCTGCTAGCAATGCTCAAGACAGACAGCAATCCAGCTCTCTCTCCTGTCACTGTGCTGGCTCCGCAGGGACAGCAGCAGGAAAGCAGTCAAACCTGGCTGTAACTGGCTCTGGCTCCAGTACCCACAGGGAACAGGTTGAGGGAGGAACAAGGGGTCATCACTACCTACATGCTGTGACTGCACTTGCTTCCTTCTTCTAGAGCAGTGTTATCATATGTGACTACAGTAGTGCCTAAAGGCTCCTGACCAAGATCTGGACCCATTGTGCCAGGTGCTGCATAGACCCCTGACTGGCATCTGGGCCCATTGTTCCAGGCACTGCATAGACCCCTGACATCTGGGCCCATTGTGCCAGGCACTGCACAGACCCCTGACATCTGGGCCCATTGTGCCAGGCACTGTACAGACCCCTGACTAGCATCTGGGCCCATTGTGCCAAGCACTGCACAGACCCCTGACATCTGGGCCCATTGTGCCAGGCACTGCACAGAGCCCTGACATCTGGGCCCCATTGCTCTGACTCGCCTCCCCTCCCAGAGCCAGGGCTAGAACCAAGAAGACCAGCCTCCAGCCCCTCCTGCTCTAACCCAACTAGACCTTACTCCCCACCCAGAGCTTGTAAAAATAAAACAACAAACCCAGGAGTCCTGACTCCCATTCCTGCAGTTTGGAAATTAAACAGACATTGCTCATTAATTAATAATAACTTGGTGCATCATAGCGGATAGCCCTGTCCTCCCTGATTAGAATGGAAACCAGTTGTTCCCAAACAGACTGAGAGAGAGAACTGCATCTAAAGAGGAGAAAACTCGACCCCGGCGGCCAGCAGGGGATCGTCCCGGTGGAGCTCCCCATCCCTGGAACGGATGCGGCTGGAATATGAATGGGAGATGAGACGGGAAGAGCTTGAGTTAAGGAAGCAAGAACTGAAGCAGGAGCGGGAAGAGAAGGAGAAACAACGTCAGCATGAGGAGAACCAGCGTCAGCATGAGCTGGAACTGGCCAGGCTGAGGAGCAGTGAGCCCCCGGCTGCGGTGAGTGAGGGGGGACCCAAGACTGCAAAGAGCTTTGATAAGTGCTTCCTGGCCCAGCGTAAGGAGGGGGAGGACATGGATACCTTCCTGACGGCCTTTGAGAATATCTGTGAGCTGCACCGGGTTGACCCTGCAGACAGGCTCCAGTTTCTCATCCCCTCACTGGACTCCACAGCCAGGGAGGTGTACAGCCGACTGAAAGGGGCGGAGACAGGGGACTACGAACTTTCAAAAAGGCCCTGCTCCGCGAGTTTGGGCTGACTCCTGAGATGTACCGGAAAAGGTTCCGGAGTCAGCGTAAAACCCGTGAGGTCACATACCTACAACTAGCCAACCGGGCCCAGGGGTACGCCCGCAAGTGGACAGCTGGGGCCCAAACTAAAGAAGACCTGCTTGACCTATTCGTACTGGAGCACGTGTATGAGCAGTGCCCATCCGACCTGAGGCGACAGTTGATGGACCAAAAACCAGAGAACCCACAGCACGCAGGCCAGCTGGCTGACGAGTTTGTGAACAGTCGGACAGGGGATAACAGAGAGGAATCCCAAAGGAACAGCCCACCACAACGCAGAGAGAGAGTCACCAGGGGACCTACCAGCGGGGAAATATGGAGAACCCCCACCAAAGGGGAACATCCAGCGTCAGGTCCATCCGACCTGGGCCCACGGGACATGGGCTGCTATCACTGTGGCCAAAGAGGCCACATAAGGGCCCAGTGCCTCAGGCTCAGGGACAGACTGAGCGGACCGAACCCACAGAGGGTTGACTGGGTAGAGACCCAGCCAGGCGAGAGGCAGCGTTCCCAGGAAAGGGGGGCTGGCAGCATACTACCTGCTAAGGAGGGAGGACAGCTCCAGGCCAGCTCCTCTTGGGGGCTGGATGCTCCAGACTCAGGGTTTTTGGTTTACAGGGTGGGCGCGGGGCTGTCCCTCCGGAAAGAGTACCTTGTTCCCCTGGAGGTGGATGGGAGGAAGGTCAATGGATACTGGGATATGGGCGCAGAAGTGACGCTGGCCCGGCCCAAGGTGGTGGCCCCAGATCGGGTGGTGCCCAACACCTACCTGACCCTGACGGGGGTGGGCAGGACCCCATTCAAGGTGCCTGTGGCGAGGGTACACCTGAAGTGGGGGGCCAAGGAGGGCCCCAAGGACGTGGGGGTACGCCCGTATTTGCCCACTGGGATGTTGATGGGGGGGGGACCTGGAGGACTGGCCAAGCAACCCCCAGGGTGCCCTGGTTGTGACCCGTACTCAAAATCGGCAAGGGGCACTGCGCCCTGACCTTGGGGAGGGTGCCTTGCCCGAGGCACAGGACCCTAATCTGGTGGGGAGGGAACGCCCAGGGACATGGCTCAGGGAGGCTGCGGCTTCAGACCCAGCCGGCGAGAGAGAGCAGGTGCCCATCCCTGTCCCAGCTGCTGAGTTCCAGGCCGAGTTGCAGAAAGATCCCTCCTTGCAGAAGATAAGGGACCTGGCCGACCTCAGTGTGGTACAGACCATGGGGAGAGGTGGCCAGAAAAGGTTCCTGTGGGAGAAGGGGTTCCTGTACCGAGAATGGGCTCCCCCAGGGAAAATGGAGTCGGGGGGATCAAGAGGCAGCTGGTGGTATCCCAGAAGTATCGCCGCCAGCTGCTGTACCGGGCCCATGACATTCCCCTCTCAGGGCACCAGGGAGCCTGGCGTACCCAGCAGAGGCTGCTACGAAACTTTTACTGGCCTGGGGTCTTTGTTACTGTCCGACAGTACTGCCGATCCTGTGACCCCTGTCAGAGGGGGAGGAAGGCGTGGGACAAGGGGAAAATGGCTTTAGGACCCTTGCCCATCATAGAGGAGCCTTTCCAGAGGGTGGCCAGGGTCAAAAGGGGGGCTCTGAACCAAGAGAGCCCGAATCACAGACCTCCAGACTGGAATGCTGGGAGAAGACCCAAGCCCAGTTGGAACCCCAGGGGTATTGGGGTGGGAAAAGGGCACGGGCCGCATAAACCTTCCCACAGGCGAACTACGAGTGCCATCGAGCATACCCGACCTAAGGGGGGGGTGTGAAACTGGAAGGGCCTGGTGTAATTCTCACCGAGGAATGGGAGGGGTGTTGGAGCATCCACGGGAACGTGGGTAGGTTCGAACTTCCCCGGGTCACTGGCTGAAGTGACCCCGCTCAGTTCGGTCTTGAAGGGGGGAGAGATGTGACGAACTGGGACTGTTCTTAATGTGGTCTTTGAATGCTGAGTGGGGAGTGTTGGCTGGGAAGGCAGGGGAGTGTGGCTAGGACGGTCTGCATTGGGGGATGGGAGACTGGCCTTGAGGGAGAATACCTGAGCATGTAACATGAGAACCCAGGAAGGGGTTAGAAGCCAGGTGACACCTTGCCCCGGGAAACTGAACAAAGGCTGGGGAGTTTCAGGGCTGGCTGGTGGAACGGCTGGGAGGGAGACGGGGCGCTGATGCCCCAAGGAGGCTATGGTGCCCTGGGACCCCAAGATGGACCTAACTTGGGGGGTCCTGTTGTCTGTGCCTGCAAGACCTGTCTTGGACTGTGTTCCTGTCATTATCAGGAGGAGCTACAAGATACAGTTAAAGGGCAATAGCTCCACATGCGGATTGGAAGGAAGATTTATGGGCTTGTGTTATGCAGATGACCTAATGGTCCATTCTGGCACTAAACTCCATGACTCCATGAATTCATGTAGATACAATGCTATGGTTTGGCAGGATGGAGCTCACAACAAGGTTGCAGTTTGGAAGTGGGAAATCTTTCACTGTGTTCAATGTGTTCGGACAGGAAGTGTCATTGCTGCCAGACCCCATGTACCCCCATTCTTGCCATTCATAAAGACAGCAGAGGGTGATTCACTATCCTTGCAGGCCAGGGGAGAAGGAAAGCAGAAATATATCCAGCAATGCAGATCCCACAATCCATAGATAGGAAGAAATACCCCTGCTGCTTTTCATATGGGTTTGTCTTCACTGGGTTTTTGTACCTTAATTGCCAATTAACTAAAGGTACTTAGCCCATTTGTAGCTGCTAGTGTGAATACTCTCCACCCTTTTGTTCCAGGCTACAGATGGTCAGGCCCAGATCATCAAAGGCATTTACGGTCCTACCTTCTGTTGAAATTAATGTAAGTGGGGAGCGTAGGCCCAGATTTACAAAGGGACTCAGGTCATGTCTACACTGTGGGTGCTGTAGCGCCGTAGCGTAGACATTTCCTACATCGACAGAAGGGGTTTTTCTATCCCTGTAGGAATTCCACCTCCCTGGGAGACAGGAGCTAGGAGGCTGGAAACATTCTTCTGTCCAGTAGCTGTGTATACATTGGGGGTGTGGTCGACATAGCTACAGTACTCAGGAGTGCAGATTTTTCACACCCCCTGAGCACTGTAGTTATGTCGACCTAACTTTTAAGTGTGGACAGACACTTAGAAAGTCACAGGAAAATGCTGTGATCCACAAAGCCCAAGTGGGGCACCTAGGCTCCCCGTACAATGAATGGGGAGAAATAAGTGCCTTAGAAAGCAATCCACAAAAGCCAGCATGCCAGGTGGGGAGCCACATTGGCAATAAGAGATACACAGTCCAGCCTGCCTGACCCACCTGGTACAAGCTCAGCTCTCGCCTTCCAATCTCCAACACTGAAGCCTGTGGAGCGCCCCAGGATCTGCCCACCTCTTGATGGGGATTTACACCCTTCCACACAGAAGGGGGCTCTGACATTTGCATTGCACCATCCACCCTCTTTGCAAGGGGCTGGCTGGTGGCCAAGAATCAATGCACGGGGAAGGGGCTGGCTGCTGGGGACACCCTGTGGGAACCGCTACAGCCTCAGTACTGTGGGCCCTCCTGTGTGGGTGGATCTCAGGGACAACAGTCTGTGCTGAAGTCCTTCCATCGGGATGGTTCCACATCCCTAGCAGACTCCTTGGCTTGGGGTCTGCATAGCCATCAGGGAATCCAGACGGCTTTGGGACTCAACCACCTGCTTCTTCCTTCCAAGTCAGTTCCCTGACCTAGGTGCAAACAAAATGTTACAAGGGCTGGAAAATGTTGATGGCACATATTTTAGGGGCATCGTATCTCAGGGACCCCTTTATGTAACAACTTCAAATTTGGGTCTCTTAGCCAACTCTGGAGCCCTATGAGGCACGGGCATTTTCAAGACAATCTGAGCAAGCCCATGGATGTTAGGGCACTTTGAAAAATCATCTGTTAAACAGTGAGTCTCAGCTTTAGCTAAAGCAGAGCAGTTGCTCTGTTATCTTAAAGAAATCTTTAGGATACCTGGCTCTTCTATAGCACTTTTCATCCATAGATCTCAAAGCACTTTACAAAGGAGGTCAGCATCATTAGCCCCCTTTCACAGATGGGGAAACTGAGACCTAGAGAAACAGCACAACTTGCCCAAGGTCACCCAGCAGGGCAGTGACAGAGCTGGGAATAAAACCCAGGCCCCAGATCAGTGCTCTGCTCATGGCCTCTCTGCACCAGTTACAGATGGTCAAGGTTTATTTGCGACAGCTAGAAACTCTAGTTCTGTTATTTTCTCATGAGAGCTGAGATTCTGATGAACAAGAAAGCAGATTGGGAGACTTACTGGTTTCCTGTCCCAGTTCCAACCAGCCCTAGGCAAGGAGTGGGATGGGGGAAACGATTCCTACATGGGTGCCTTCAGGGTGTGGGGTTGGAATCTGAGAGGGCAGAGGGGATGATACAGCGTGACCTCCATGCCAGCATCTGGGGAGGGGGAGTGATACTGTGTTTATCCCCAGAGCTCTAGGGAGAAGGGTCTCAGAGGCGTTCTACTGTGTGTGCCCCAACCGTGCGGGGAGCAGGGTCTGCAGGGATTATACTGTGGGCACCCCAGGGCTTTGTGGGGAATGGTCTTTGGGGGATTATACTGTGGACATTCCTAGGGCTCTGTGGGGAAGGTTCTTTAGGGGGGATTATACTGTGGGCACCCCCAGGGTTGTGTAGAGAGGGATCTTGGGGGTGATATGCTGTATGCCCCCAGGGCTTTGTAGGGAGGGGTCTCAGGGCCACCTAGGGTTCTGTGGGAATGGGTCTTTGGGATGGGTATATCCCATTCACTCTCAGGGACCTGTACAAATAGGTGGCTGAAGGGTTATAGTGTGTCCCCCCAGAGCTGTGTGCGGGTCACACTGGGGGAGCGCGCAAGCTGTGTGGGGAGGCGTGGGGGGTCACATGGCTATGTGGGGAGCAGTGGGGTCACACTGGGGGAGTCCCATAGCTATGTGGGGAGGGGTGCTGGGTTTCACTGGGGGCGTGCCCCAGGTCTGTGTTGGGAGGGTGAGGGGTCACACTGGAGATGCCCCGTGGCTGTGTGGGGAGGCGTGGGTGGTCACACTGGGAGTGCCCCAGGTTTGTGTGGGGAAAGGTGGGGGGGTCACACTGGGGGAGCCCCTAGCTCTAGTCCACTCTCCCTCCGCTGTCACCCGCTGTGCCTTTTCTGAGCCCTTCGGAGTAAGGAATGGCTATTGCTACTACGCATGCGCACGGGTTTCCGGGCGGATTAAGCTGATAGACCCAAGACCGGAGCCGGACTCGTGGCGCAGCTTTTGCGCATGCGCCAAAGTGTGGCTGCGAGGTGGAGCCAAAGCGCCTGCGCCGGCGTTCTCGGCCGGAGGACGTGAGGTTCGTGCGCGTGCGCCGCGTGGGAATGCCCGTCGCTCTCTTGGTGCCGGGGGAGGGAAGTCGCTGCGCGTGCGCGGCCAGAGGAGCCTGCTCAGAACAGGAGGGAGGAAGCCGCTTGGGAGGAGGTCGCGGTCGCGCAGGCGCAGTGTAGCGGCCGGGCCGATCCTGTGTGTGTATGTGAGAGTCTGACGGGTTCAAAATGGCGGCGACTGCTCCTGTGTGAGGAGGGGAAGCGAGTCCGGGCGGGGAGCGGGGGATGGCAGCGGGGTGCCGAGCCCGCCGGCGCTGAGGCAGAGCCGGGCGGGGCGCTGGGGACGCTCGGCCTTGGGGTGCCGGGTCTGGGCGGGGAGGCGGCGGCGGCCGGGGGGCAAGTTGGGGAGAGGGGGGAATTAGGGGCGAGTTAGGGGAGGGGTACCCCCAGAGTGACTCCCTCATAGCCCTGGGGCACCCCCAGTGTGACCTCCCTTGGGGTAAGTTTAGGGGGGGAGATTTGAGGTGGGGTGATTGAGGGGGTGGGGCAGGGGATTTGAGATAGCTTTGGGGTGAGTTAGAGGGTGGCCTGGGTGGAGATTGGAGGTAGGGTGACTGGGGGTGGGGCAGGGGATTTGGGCCGTGGGCTGGGGTGAGTTAGGGGGTGGGTGGAGATTTGAGGTGGGGGGCTGGGGTGAGTTGGGGCTTGGTGGTGTGGGGGGCTGGGGTATGTTGGGGTTGATTTGGGGGTGGGGTGACTTCCCCCCGGGGCATTGCCTGTAACTGGCTGTGAGTCTGTTCACTGGGTGTGTGAGGATTTTATTGGGGGGGGGGTGTCTGTGTGTCTGCTCCCAGCCACGCTGAAAAGGGTGAGCGTTGCAAGCACCCTGAGACTGTCCTGATCCCCTTCTACGAGCAGAGCTGTTTTCCTGGGACTTGCCATCCCTTTTGGATACTAGGATCCTCTGAGCACCCAAGATGAAGACAGCCATGCGTGGGATTTAATTTCTCCTCTCTTTATTTTTCTGAATCTCTTTTCATCCCTAGAAAAGGACAAAGGAGAAGAAGAGACCTGGTGAGAGACTTGATTTCCTTCATATCCCCCTGCTTTTGCCAACAGTGATGAGTCTAGTGACCTCTCCAGTGCCCAGGGTCTCCCTGCTCCTCGACCCCTCCAACTTTATGTAACTCAGTGGACCACGCATTTTATTGTGGCTTCTTGGGAGCAGCCAGTCACTGGCATTATCTCTCCTTTGCCTTTCTCCCCAGAGATGAGCTGGGATTTGTATGTGGGCATTGTTTAATCTCTTTACTATATTGCACTGTTCTCATTTGTTTCATGTTTTTAAAAACATTTTTGGAGAGGGAGCAGGGCAGTGGGTGGGGTGAGGGAAGAGGTTGGTTTTATCCCTGAGGTAGGGAGAAAGAGTTGATGGGATTTCTTTCCCTCTTGTCTTTTACTACTCTTAAATACAAAACTTTGTAAGGGGTTTTTCCCCTGACTCCTGAAGAGGGAGATTAGGTTAAGACTTATTGTTATTGGCAAGTCATCTGACATCTGTCAAACTTCTGTTTTAATAATTTGTGCAATTTAAAGCGAGTTCTGTGTTACTGAAGGATGCTGGATTGACCGTTCCCCAGAGATTGACATCCTGAATGTCTTCCCAGCACAGTCAAACCACGACAGCAGCCATGCTATCTCCTTTCACCAACCCAACCAGCTGCCTCTCTGCCCAGGCCCAAGATCACTTCTAAGAATGAGGAGTGGAGAGTTAAGTCTGTAGGCCAATATCTGAACTGGCCTTCTCTGATGAGACTACTAGGGTTGGGGGCCTGTTAGACCACAACTACACTATGTAATTTACCATGTGTTGTGGCACTGTGATATGATGTACTAGTGCGCTGGTTATTATACCATAGCTTGTCTGTGCACATGAGAAAAAAACTGTTTGACTATGTTATTAGACCACGCTCAATCCATGTAAACTGTCTATAACAGCGGTTCTCAAACTGTGGGTTGGGACCCCAAAATGGGCCAAAGCCCCATTTTAATGGGGTCACCAGTGCTGCCTTAGACTTGTTGGGGCCCAGGGCCAAAGCCAAAGTTTGAGCCCTATTGACCAGGGCTGAAGCGAAAGTCCGAGGGCTTCTGCCCTGGGCAGCAGGGCTCAGGTACAGGCCCCCTGGGCTTCAGCTTTGGCCCCCCTGCCCGGGGCGGTGGGGCTTGGGCTTTGGCCTATCCGGGGTGGTGGGGCTTGGGCGGGCTTAGGCTTTGGTCCCCACTCCTGGTCTCGTAGTAATTTTTGTTGTGAGAAGGGGATCATGGTGCAATGAAGTTTGAGAATTCTTGGTCTATAATAAACTTTAAGTCACTGGTGGTAGCAGTGGCAGAAGAGTTAGTATAAACAGGGCACTGGCACTTTAACTACCGTGTTGTCTGATCTTGCTCATAATGGGTAGATATGACTTGGTGGTGAAAACACCAATTGCTGCTTGAGCTCTTCTTATGCTATCACTCCTATTGCTACCAACCAATCTGTTTGGGGAGATTTCCCCAAACAGCCTAGGAAAGACAAGGCCATAAAGATCGGGCTTTTTAACGTAGTTATAATACAGCATTATCTTGTCCGTATAGAAAAGATCAAACAGTATTATATCAGAGCACCTCCATGGGATAGCACTACCGTGAGGCAAATTCTGAGCTGTGGAATCTGTCCACACTGGAGTCAGTCATGTTATCCGCAAGTATGTTGAAATACTGTTAGAAGAGTTTCTGCACGTTTTCCCTGAAAAGAGTCCATGTGGATTTGTTGTTGAAGGGTAGGGGGGAGCTGCAGAGAACCACATTACAAACTATCAAGAGGAGGAGTCTACAGCATGATTTAGGAGACATGCTTCTCGGACACACACATCTGATTCTCTGGGAAAACCATGCTACAACCCTGCTGCCACCAAATATGTTTAAGTATATATTTGAAGCCAGCATGGTTCTGATCCCAAAGTGGAATGGCTTAACAATGACTCTAATGTGGAGGCATCTCCCTGAACTGAGAATATGAACTCACTTCACATAGACCAGAAAATGATAATGACTCCAGATTACTAGTCACCTGGGGCCAAGCTAGAACCCCAAGGAGTTAATGGAGAAAGGAGAACATAAGAATGGCCATGCTGGGCAATTTCAAGTGATCCATCCTCTGTCATCCAGTTCCAGCTTCTGGAAGTTGAAGGTTTATGGATACTCGGAGCATGGGGTTGCATCCCTGACCATCTTGACTAATAGCCATCGATTCTTTTCTGAATCCAGTTATACTTTTTTCCTTCACAACATCCCCTTGCAATGAGTTCGCACATGACTGTGCGTTGTGTGAAGAAATACTTCCTTTTGTTTTGAACCTGCTGCCTATTAATTTCATCAGGTGACCCCTAGTTTTTGTTTTGTGAAGGAGTAAATATTAGCTTTCTCCACACCATGATTTTATAGACCATGAGTATATCCCCACTTTGTCGTCTCTTTTCTAAGATGAGCTGTGCTAGTCTTTCTAATGTTTCCTCGTATGGAAGCTGTTCCATACACCTAATAATTGATGTTGCCCTTCTCCTACTTTTTTCCAGTTCTAGTACAGTTTTTTGAGATGCGGTGACCAGAACTGCATGCAATATTCAAGGTGTGGGCATACCATGGATTTATGTAGTGGCATTATGAGATCGTTTGTTTTATTATATATCCCTTTCGTAATAGTTCCTAACATGTTAGCTTTTTCGATTGCTGCTGCATATTGAGTGGGTGTTTTCAGAGAACTATCCATGATGACTCTAAGATCTTTCTAAAGTAGTAATAGCTAATTTATACCCCATCATTTTGCATGTATAGTTGGGATTGTTTTCCAGCGTTCATTACTTTGCACTTATCAGCATTGAATTTCACTTCCCATTTTGTTGCCCAGTCGCCCAGTTCAGTGAGATCCCTTTGTAACGCTTTGCAGGAGCTAGCCCATTGCTGTTCTGTGGCCTCTGTACATAGTATTTCACAACGTTACAGAATCATTCACTTACGAATGAAGAAATGAAGGCTTAAAGGAGTGTTTCTAATATCTGTGTGCAATCTTTCACTATTTCATTCTGGTTACTAAGGAGGAAGAGGAGGAAGACAGTAGCCCCGGAGTATCCTTCTCACTCTCTTCAGAAGAGTCAGAGATGGAGCCTGAGGAAGAGAGGATCCGTTACAGCCAAAGATTGGTCAGTATTCACTTTTACCCATCAAATTCTCACTATTAGTCTCTTTATTTGCCTTTCAACCCCCCAAAAACTCCCTGGCTTTATAGTGGGAGCAGGCTTGTTACCATCCCATGTAGCAATGAGACTAGCATCTCCAGCTTATACAATGAAACATATAACCACTTAGGTGGGCAATCAATCAGATCATTTGATGCCTCCAGTTCACATCATACAAGTGTGTCTTATTTTGGGGGAACATTATAACCATGGTTGTTACCAGCCCAATACATGGCTATTTAAGCTTCAAAAACGGAAAAGTCACAGGTCAAAGAATATGCTTTCAGACATAAGAAACTGGTATAGTTGTTACTTGTGACAAAACAGGCATCTCTTAGTATTTGGGGCAGATGGGGAGAGGAGGAGTTGGGATGCTGTGTACGTTAAACTGGGGTGGCTTTCCGTTGGCATTACATTGGCCCAAATCTGTCTTGAGTATACTTTGAACCTGTGACTGTCAACATTTAAAACACTACAGCAGCACAGCTGCACCACTATAGAGCTTCATTGTAGAGGCTGTACAACAACAGGAGGTGCTTCTCTTCTCACTTAGTCATCTACCTCCTTGAGTCAACAGAAGAATTCTTCTGTCAACTTAGCATTGTCTACACTGGGCTTAGGTTGGCATAGCTACAGCCCTGAGAGACATAGCTATGCCAATGTACTTTTTCAGTGTAGACCAGCCCGAAGGAAATAGGCTCTACGCTGAAGTTAGTTGGAACTGGTGGTGTGTGTTTGTCTTATTTTAGTATTCGCACTCCAGAGGCCAGATCTACACTAGGAAAGTAGGTCACTATAACTACATTGCTCAGAGGTGTGAAAACCCAACACCCCTGAGCGACACAGATAAATTGACCTAACCCCCAGTGTAGATAGTGCTAAATTGATGGGAGAATTCTCCCATCAGCATAGCTCCCACCTCCTGTACAGGTGGAGTACCTACACTGAGAGGTGAATCCCTTCCATTGGCATAGGTAGCATCTTCTCTGTAGTGCCACAGCAGCACAGCTGCAGCATTTTAAGTTTAGACCTTCCCTTACAGAGTCTGAGATTTTATTAATGATGTCTGTGTCTGGGACAGAGTTCCCATCAAGAGAAAAGAAAAAAAGCTGGTGTTCTCTTTCATTCCCACTTCATGGAGAAGTCATGCTAAGCTGCATGGTCAGCTTGGTCTCTCTGCCCTAACCCTCAAGCTTGTGACTACTGCAATTAAATCTTTATCCTTTAACGCTTTGAAATAAAATCACTTGGCATGAAGTCTAGTGAAGTGGTGCACTGATCTCTAGGATTAGGTTTCCCAGAGAGGGGGAACGGTCACTTTCCTTGTCATCTAGTCAATCGCTACTTCTGTGCCTTAACAGCCTACAGAGAGCACTAGTGCTCACCTTGTAAAGGTGAGGTAGCAATTGTAATCTCTAGAGTAACTGATTTCATTCCCGCTAAAGAATTTGTTCCTAAGAGGAAGGAGAAGTTAGTAGGGCCATGTTTCATCTTGACTTAATGATAAAGTTCTAGTTTGAGGACTGTGTATAGCAGGGGATAGTGTCTGTTGCATCTTAAATTTTGTGGATATAATCTGCAGGCTAAACATCTGGTGCAGAAAACATCTTAGTGAAAGACACAAATTCTTCATACTTCCAGCCCCTTATGGCTTCTGTGGGAAACTCTGAAGTAACTGCTACAGGCTGTATAGTTGTCATTGTTTGCCAGCCATGCCTGTTAAAAATGGCTGTAGTCATCAAACTTAAAATTACCATGAACTATGGGCTCTTTTACCTATAGCTGTAGTAGTATTGGTGGTTTAGCTCCAACAAAATGTTATGAGCGGAATAAACAGCAGTGTTGAAGTAAGTTCAGATCACAGGAGAAGGAGCATGGTTGGGGATTAGAGCAGAGGACCGAGTTATAAGCTTGGTTCTCTACCTGGTTTTGTTGGTCTTCCTGTGGCCTTGGGGTAAGTAAGTGTAGTTTTGCCAGAAAAATCACACCCACAACCAACATAGCTAGGTGAGCAAAAACCCTAGTGTAGATGCAGCTATACCAGGAAAAAGTCCTTTTACCCCTATGGCTTATTCTGATAGCGTTAACTGACGTAAGCAAAAAGAGTTATTTTTCCGGCATAAGCTGCCTCCACTGGAGGGGGCGGCTTGTGTAGCTCTACTGGTATATCTATACTGGCAAACCCTTTGTCTCACAGGGAGATCTGTTACATGGGGGTCGTGATGTTTAATTTATTAACGTTTTGTAAATGTCTGCTGCTTTCTTCCTTGTAGCAACTTCCAATTTACCACGCTACCACTTTATTTGGGCTTCATTGCCACCCCCTTCCTAATCTCCTCTGCTAAAAATGATCAGTGGTTGAAGATCTGTTGGGGTTAACTCTTAAGTGCCAGCATTAACTATTTAACATGTTGTTGAGATGAATGGGCTGGAAAAGTAATTCTCCTATCCCAGGGGTTCTCAAACTGGGGGTCGCGACCCTTCAGGGGCTCACGAGGTGTCAGCCCCCATGCATGCCAGGGTTTCGGCTGTGAGCCATGTGCAGGGCTGACAGTCCGAGCCCTTCAGAGCTAGGTGGCCAGAGAGCAGCAGCTGCTGGCCATGCACCCAGCTCTAAAGGCAGCGCTGCCCCCAGCAGCAGTAAAGGTGGCATGGTATGGAGGGGAGGGGGAGTCACTTTTTTGGGCCAATCATCACAGTCTGAAATATTTTCAAAGGGGATCCTAGCAAAAAAAAATTTGAGAGCCCCTGTCCTAGCTAATGTCTCGGGCTGTAGCAGACTCAAGAAGACTGCATTTCATCAGTTAACTTTACAGATAAAACCAGAACGTAATCATGGCTGCAAAGAAGGCTAGAAACTCTTCTAATTGCAAGCTTTGATTCTGAGGAGTCTGAGAGCATGTCTGTGCTACAGCAGCACAGCTAGAGTGCTGGAGCACCATAGTGTAAATGCTTCTTACATCGATGGAAGGGGTTTTTCCGTTGCTGTAGTTAATCCACTTCTCTGGGAAGTAGTACCTAGGTTGATGGAAGAATGCTTCTTTAACCTACCTGTGTCTACAGTGTGGGTAGGTTGACCTAACTACGTCGCACAGGACACACAATTTTTCACAGCCCTGAGCGGTGAGGGTAGGTCGACGTAACTACATCACACAGGGGGCACAATTTTTCACAAACGCTGAGTCGTGTAGGTGAGTCCCTCTAATTTTTAGGTGTAGACCAGGCCTGAACGTATTTGAGTGAGCAACATGACACCAAGTGGACGTCAAGTCTATGGGTCAGGCATTTGACCACCGTGGAGACTGAACTTCCTACTTGGCGCCTGCATGGCCATGCTGGCAGGAATGGCAGTTTGAGTAGGAAGCATGAACTGCAGATGTTTAGGCTCTACTTATGAAGAATGAACTGAAAAATTCATTCTCCTGGGGCTGTGAATCCAATACTTTTCATACTCAAAGACACCACTTAATTCTGTTTTCATGCAGACATGTACAGATGGACATTGTAGGGAGTACATGAGTTAAGGCTTTCCAGTTAGTCGTCTGGCCATTTTGAAGAGTCTGATTTGTCATATTGCATCAGAATATTGGTCCAACTAGTCGAGGATCATATCTTCAGCAGCAACCAGTATCTGATGCTTCAGATGGAAATTAAAACTCTTTCCATATTGCACTTGGCCACTTGTAGAATGCTGTACAAGAGGAAGATTCCTCTATGATCATCTTATTGGCTGAAACATGAGACTTTATTACCCTTGCATCACTATCTGAGTTCACAGAACCACAAATGTGTTTAGTTATCATCATGTACTCTCCCAAAGCTGTACTTGTCTCCATGGTCCCTTCTGATAGTGAGTTCCACAGTCTGTCCTGGAGAGAAATGGATCTAGTTTGAAAAGCTACTGCCCCTTACTCTTGTGGTATAGAGCCAAGGTATTGTTAGTTCTGGAGATTCTTTTCCTGTCAGTGGAGCATCATTGGTTTCAGTGCACAAGAGCAAAATAATCCCAGCTTCCCACATCAGTTTGGTTAGATTCAACCATACTTTTAAATAGCATTGGTATAAAAAGAATTTCTGTACTGGCTAATGATTTATAGCAGTGAAAGGGGAATTCAGTCTCCAAGGCCTACTCAAATCTTGTCTTCTCTGATGTCAGTAAGAGCATGGGATGGTAATTGTAGTTTTAATAGTGTAAAAATGTTCCACTGGAAACACAAGTAAGCGTTGCCTTTCGTATACTGTCAGTTGCAAAAATAGTCATTGGTGGGAGCTATATGCAGTCGGTACTAGAAGGGTGGATTAGAACCAATGTGTGAAAGACTCCATATTCTTAATCCTTTCAGCAATCTAAGGATGCCGGGGGGGAATATTTGAATCACAGGAATAAGAAGTCTGACCCTCTCATTAGTCAGTGGAACTCAAAGCATTATCCATATACACACGAATTAAGACTTGCAAGACCCTTGGGAGAGAAATTAGGGATTGTTTCACCCACCACTGAAATTGTTCTACAACCATTCAGTAATGAAGTTTAAGTTAGGAAATGAAGAGCAATAACATTGTATCTAGTCAAAGCAGTTTGACTAGAATGTAGAGCAATAAACTGTCATTACCTTAACTGGAAATTCTGCAGGTCACTGGGTCTTTTATGTTGTCAAGTCATCAAGGCCAAGGGTCTTCGTCTCAGACCATCTCTTTGTGTTTGTACATAGTCTAACACAATGGGTGTCTTGATTGCTGATTGGGGCCTCTGGACCCTACTGCAATACCTATAATCTGAAAGGCTGCATTTCCTTTTGTACATTGTACACATCCCATGCTGGCTGTTTTGTCATAGTTGAAAATGCCTCCTATTGAATCACCGATACTGCTTCCCACCTACTCTCCTCCCACTGACCCTAGGTGTTCTTGGAGATCTCCCATTTAAGTACTGGCTTGGCGTGACCTCTTGACTAGATCCACATGTGAAATCTGCAGATGCTCTGCATGAGAGAAACTGTGTCCCCACCCGCACAAAGTGAAAGCTCTTCCATGCAAAGTGTGAACCTGCTTTGACATGTTTGATGTCCGCAGTATCCCTCCAGACACTAGTTCAGATATGCTTTACAGTGTGTGGATTCGTAGGATAAGGGAAGGTGCTCAACCACAATTCCTGACACTGATCTCCATCATGCTGTAGGAAGAATCATAGTCTGTGTTTTGGGGAAGCACTCAAGGCAGGGGTGAGAGACAGACTTTTCTCTAGGAAAATGCCCTTTGCAGCAGAGTAAAATATATGAGTATAGTAAGTTTTATACTTCCTGTTTTTGAGTAGCAGTGAAACTGGCTAGACCACTGTAACTCAGAATGCTATGCTGGGAGTTGGGAGCAGGAAAAAGGGCAAAATCTTATTTCACCCCAAAGCACTGCGTGGGGGGGAGGAGGAGGAGAAACAGAAATGGAAGAGTGGGCACAGCCCCATCCTTTACAGCAGGGGTTCTCAACTTTTTTCTTTCTGAGGCCCCTCAGACATGCTATAAAAACTCCACGGCCCACCTGTGCCACAATAACTGGTTTTCTGCATATAAAAGCCAGAGCTGGCATTAGGGGGTAGCAAGCAGGGCAATTTCCCAGGGCCCCATGCCACAGGGGGCACCGCAAAGCTAAGCTGCTCAGACTTCTACTTCAGCCCCAGGTGGTGGGGATCAGGGCCCCAGGCTTCAGCCCCATGCAATGGGACATCGTCTTTCTGCCCTGGACCCCAGCAAATCTAACACTGGTCCTGCTTGGCGGACCCCCTGAAACCTGCTTGCGGCCCCCCAAAGGGTCCTGGACCCTTTGTTGAGAACCACTGCTCTACAGCAATCATAGCTATAGGGAGTTAAGAGTGAGCAGGGCCTTCTACTCTAAGGGTATGTTTACACTACCCGCCAGATCGGCTGGCAGCAATCGATCCAGCGGGGGGTCGATTTATTGCGTCTAGTCGACCCCCTGAGTGCTCTCCCATCGACTCCTGTACTCCTGCGCCGCGAGAGGCGCAGGCGGAGTCGACGGGGGAGCGCCAGCAGTCGACTCACCACGGTGAAGACACCACAGTAAGTCGATCTAAGTACGTCGACTTCAGCTACGTTATTGGCGTAGCTGAAGTTACGTAACTTAGATCGATTTCCCCCCCACACACACTCTCCCCCGCAGTGTAGACCAGGCCTCTGGCCTCTGGAGGCTCTAAATTGATCAGACCTAGGCTAGCATCAAAATATAAGCCCCAATGGGTAGGAAGCCAAGTAGCCCTTGGCTTCCTAGCAGTGGGGGATGTTGGGGTGATCCTTCATCAGAATAATTTCTCTGGCTTCTGTTGGCCTTAGGGTCTCTTGTATTGGCCTGTACCAAGTAGTAATAGCTAGCAATTGACTTTAGATCTCAAAGTGCTTTACAAAAAGATCAGTGTCATGGGTGGTAGCACTTCAAGTCCTGATCCCCAGTTATTCAAGTGCTTGCAGCTATGGCTGTCTGGGGTGGGGTGGGGGGTGGCTTGGATTGCCAAATGCATGCAGCTGTGGATGCTTGGGGGTGAGAGGTGCCAAATATACTTGCATGTGAATCTGGAAGGGTTGCATTCACCCCGTATTCATATTCTAGGACTGCCTCCCAGTTTGGGAACAGATGCTCTGTGAGCACCTACCTTGACAGGCTATGCTTTGTTAAATTACCTCAGAGGACCAACTAAAGTGGTTCTCCAGCAAACTAGGTGAAACCTTGTGTGGCTGAATGCTCTTCAGCTGTAATGTGATCATAGCTGCTAAACACACCTTACTTTCCTAATCTAGACAGGACTTGTGAGACTAATCACTTCAATCAACTCACTCCTCCCCTTGGCCTCAAAAAATGGGTTTCAGGCTCACTTCACTAACAATGTGTGAGCAGCAAACTATCTTGTCTTGTAGAGACTGCTCATATTTAGCCCCAAACTTAGTTTTTGGACATATTTTTAATGGAACCTAATATCAGTAGAAATGACTACTTGGAATGCTCTGAAATGTCAGTAGAACAGTTATGTTAAAAAAGCATTTCCCTGCAGCATTTGCATCCTAAACATTGCAGCCCTGTGCTAACCCATGAGAGAATCTGAAGGAAAAAAAGACTAAAATGTGACTCAGTTGTGTTCATTTTCTCTCAGCTGAGCTGTGCAGGAGATAAATGTCTTTAAACAAACCTTTAAAAGGCTCATTTGCTCTTTATTATTTAACACAGCTGTTTTTAAAAGCTGACTATCCCTTTAACATGATTTGTACGCTGCAGTGCTGACTGAGCTGAAGGGTACTTCCACACTACCTGCCGGATCGGGGGCGGGGGAGGGAAGCAATCGATCTATCAGGGATCGACTTATTGCGTCTGATGTGATAGATCGATCCCCGAACGCACTCCCCGTCGACTCCGGAACTCCACCAGAGTGAGAGGCAGAAGTGGAGTTGACGGGGGAGCCGCGGCAGTCGATCCCACGCCGTGAGGATGGGAGGTAAGTCGATCTAAGATACGTCGACTTCGCTGAAGTTGCGTATCTTAGATTGGTTTCTCCCCCCCCTCCCCCCCCCCCCCCCCCCCCCCCCGTGTAGACCAGGCCGAAGAGACTAGTAGTACAGCAGATAAGCACTTTCAGTTGCCTGTCCATACTAAACAAAGTTTGCAAGTAGCATCAGTATTTCCTCTTAATGAGCATGAATATTTGAATATTGTTATGGGGTTATCCCTGCTGGAGGTGTTACTAACTCCTTAGGATACCTGTTCCTCCCCATTGGCTTTTTATTGTTCACTAATCCTTATTTGTTAGTCCCAGCTCTGGGTCTGCAGTTCAGCAGGTGGCCCTTTGGGACAGTATTTCATGTGATGGGGCAGTGGCACTGTGTTTAGAGGAAAAACAAAAGCTCTTACCTCAGACTGAATTAGGTTATTGTCTGTGCAAACATTTGGGGCAATTGCTCCCTGCCATTGGGGAAAGCTGTTAGCACTCCTGATGCACAGACCATATTTGCTGATTCCAGTGAAGGAGAGGACATGGATGAGCTTAGTGGAGGGCTCTAAATGGCTAGTATGAACTCTGAAAGTTAATTCAGTGGCCATTGTTGACCTTTCAGTTCATTGGCTTTCAGAATTATGCAGTCATTGTTTTGTTTGGATTTGTAGTTAAATCCTATGATCATATGACAATGCCCAGAGATACTCATCACTGTGAAAGAGAAGGAAGTTAAGGATCTGAGAGACCTGCCATAATCAGTGTTGTATATGTGCAATAACGGGGGTGGGCAAACTTTTTGGCCCGAGGGCCACATCTGGGTGGGGAAATTGCATGCAGGGCCATGAATGTAGGGCAGGAGGTTGGGATGCAGGGTGTGTGGGGGGGTACGGTGTGCAGGAAGGGGCTCAGGGCAAGGGGTTGGGGCAGAGGAGGGGTGCGGGGTGTAAGAGGGGGCTCAGGACGGGGTTGGGGTGCAGGAGGGGTGCAGGGTGCGGCAGGGGGCTCAGGGCAGGGGATTGGGGTGCAGGAGGGGTGCGGCAAGGGGCTCAGGGCAGGGAGTTGGGGTGTGGGGTGCAGGAAGGGTTCGAGGTGCAGGCTCTGGCCTGGTGCCGCTTACCCGGAATAGCTCTGGGGTGGCAGCAGCATGCACTGGGGCCAGGGCAGGCTCCCTGCCTGCCCTGGCTCCGCGCTGCTCCTGGAAGCAGCTGGCACCATGTCCCTGCTGCCCCCGGGGGAGGGGGGCAGAGGGCTCCACGCACAGCTTGACTGTGGGTACCTCCCCCAAAGCTCCCATTGGCTGTGGTGCCTGGACAATGGGAGCTGCGGGGGGTGGTGCCTGCAGGTGACGACAGTATGCAGAGCCCTCTGCCTCCACCCTCCCCTCCAAGGGGTGGCAGGGATGTTGTGCCAGCTGCTTCCGGGAGCGGCGCGGGGCCCGCAGCGCCAGGGGAGTGGCAATCCTGCGGGCCAGATCCGGCCCGCGGGCTGTAGTTTGCCCACCCCTGGCAATACTGAGCTCTGCTCTTATTTGTGGTCTCTAGTATATTAATACAGCACTATTGGCCAGTTCCTGATTAGTGTGCCGAGGTGCCACTAGACTGACACATGTCTAGAACACCTCCCTTCTAGCAGTATAAGAATTTCCATAGTAGGTCAGATCTCTGGTCTATCTAATGTATTTAACATGTTTATTATGGTAGTGCCTAAGGGCAACTCAATGTAGGGACGTATTGTGCATAGAAAGTAGTAGATGGCCCCTGCACTGAAGAGCTTACAATCTAAATAGATGATTCACTCACATGATGGGAGAAGGGGTATAACGCACAAAGAGAGTGTGCCATGTAATGGCAGCAAATGACAGGTTAGTCCCATGATTATTTTGGGGGTGGGTTTAACTAGAAGGGGATCATTTCTGTTGATATGAGGCTCCATTAAAGATATGCCCAAAAAACTAACTCTGGGGCTAAAGAAAACAAAAAGGGCAGAGGGGGACAGGGCAGGAGAGAAGAGAATAAGAGGACACTGGAGGTCAAGCTGAGGGAAAGACTCTGTGAGGAAGTGGGAGTGGGAAGGTTGGAGCAAACAGCCAATCAGCACGGGGCAGAGAAAGTCCAGTCAAAACTGTAGACAGTTCTCTGAAAGTCCAAAGGTCGCTGCTTTGGCTGCTTCTGCCCTGCTGGCTGGAGTCTCTCCAGCCTCTGATATTTGCCCATTCTCAATACTTCAGAGCAGGAAGACAGGAATAGGAGACAGGCACCCTAATGCTAAATAGGTTTGAGGGAGAATGAGTTGGAATGGATCGAGAATCAGCTGGAGTGGAAAGGTGATGCACATAATGAACAAGTGTGGATTATCTGCCTTTAGGGGGAGCATTCAGGGAAGGGCACAAGGATTTGGAAATGGGATATGGAATTTTTTTCTCTCATCATCATTCAGTTCCAATATGGCCCAACTTGGTAGTGTCTGAAAGTGGTTACCTCCCACAACTGTTCAATGGTCTGAGACATGAGTCAGTCTTAGTCCAGTTCCTAGTGAAGCAATAGTTATATTGAGAGGGAAAGATGACTGGTTAAGGCACTGGTCTGCAACACCGGAGATCTAGTTCTGTTGATAACCTGCCAGAGACCTCTTGCTTGACTATAGGCAAGTTACTGAATTTCTTTGTACCTCAGTCTTACCATCTGCAAAATGGGAATACTAATGGATTTGTCCTAAACACCTCTAAATGAGGCACTCGCACAATGAGTGTCAGTCTATAAATGAAACCTAAAACTACCACCACAATTGGGTTCCATCTCAGCAGAGATGCCAAGATCTAGATGGTCCTTAGGAACTGAGAGCTCCCTTCACCCTAGATGTGTGGCTTAATCCAGGGCATACAGAAGGGGAAAAGGTAGGCTCATAGAAATTCCTTTAGTTCTGTGTCTACTCCAGATCTCCCTTTTAGCTCTACCCCTGCAACTGTGAACAAGGAGACCTTTGAAAGCAGTGGTGGAAAAGGGAGAGACTTCATAGCAGCCCACAGGCTGCTCATAGCACTTCTGTCAATACCTCAGATGGTTCTGAGAAACTTGGGGACGAAACCTAGCATGTGACTTGAACATCAGGAGAGAGGGAGTAATGTGTATAGGCAGCAGGAAAAGATGCTGAGTCTGCTTGATTGGATTTCTCTCACCTTCAGCTCTGAAGGCCTCTCTTAGAGAGGACTATACCTGTTCAAATTCTGAGAGGACTATACCTGTTCAAATTCTGTGCAGGTGTTCCCTAAAAGAGAACTGAATAAGGGCAATGTTTGTGTCTTTATGCTCTGCTTGTCTCTGTTGCTGTAGAAACAGTACTGGCAGTAAACAGTGTGAGCTCTCTGTGCAGGGACTCTGAATCTCGGTGGAGACTCCAGGAGCTTAACTAAAACAAACTGGATTGAAGTATGGTGATGTGAAATGTGCTACAGGTTACAGTATGGCAAAGCTTTGGTAGTAAATAACAGTTCTGTCAGACACAGGTTCTTTAAACTGAATAGAAGTTTTAAGGAGAGGTGTCTTTCTTTGTTATACATCTGCACAAGTTGTGCACCAGGGAGGATGCAGAATTCAGGCTGTCTCTTCACTGCCAAAATAGGTAGTTATCATGCTGTTAAAAAACGAATGCATGTTAGCTATCCCACTATAAAATCCTAATGGAGATGAGATGCGGGTAGGTTTTACTGTGACGTAGCTAAGCAAGGCCAGTACTAATACTTCACCCAGTTGTATCACAATAAAAACTGTCTGTGCCTTGTCCCCTCTAGGATTTTGCAGTGGGGTAGCTTACACCTTTTTTTTTGGTGGTGAAGAGGCAGCCCCACAGAGGGTATGTCTACACTGCAATTAAACACCTGCAGCTGGCCCAGGTCAGCTGACTTGGGCTCTTGAGGCTGTAAAATTGCAGTGTAGATGTCTAGGCTTGGGCTTGAGCCTGGGCTCTGGGGCCCGCGAGAGGGGAGGGGGATCCCAGGGCTTGGGCTCAAGCCTAAACATCTACACTGCAGTTTTACAGCCTCATAGCCCAAGTTCCATGAGCCTGAGTCAGCTGACATTGGCCAGCCACAGGTGTTTAATTGCTGTGTAGACATGCACAGTGTGATAAATGCCTGTGGCTTTTACTGCTGCTGATCATAAAGACTGGGTACAGACTGGAGAAACTACTGTTTTTACTCAACAGCCAGTCTCCTGAGGGTTTGGGAGAAGAGGAGGAGAGGTACAAGGTCCTAGGCAACAGATTTGGAAGCTGCTGAATTTAACTGTTGACTAGAATGAATCATAATATGCCCCACTTTCCTCTATTCTCATGCAGTCTCATGCAATCCTTCCTCCCTGCAGCTAGCTTCTGATGGTTGTGCTTCTGGGAGTCAAGTGCAGGAGCTAGCACTGGAAGGTTTTAGCAGCTGTAAGTAGAGAGGAGAGGGCCGAGAAGTGTGTAGCTTGAGTATTCAACTACCATAACTTCTCTAGCATGTTTCACCTGAGTGTTTCCAAGTGCTTTATAAATGCTCACTAATCTGCTTAATACCCTTGTGAAGTAACGAAGGGATGTATAGTGAATGCTTCACCTAAAGATAAAATGCAGCTACTTCTGGGATGGAACATGACAGCTACACAGTAACACTATACATAAGGCAATGTGCGTGAGATTCTCATTCCACATGGGGGGAAGCTGAAGGGCTCCAACTACGTGAGTGTAACTGGCCATGTTCATGCAATTTGAATTTGACAAGAACACTGAGGTTAGTTCCCCTACTTCAGTTAAAAAGCACCATGGATGGGCCCTTTAAGCGAAGTGGTAAGGGCCTTGGGATGTCTTGTCTAATGGATGGACTTGATTTGGAGGGAACGGCAACCCAGATTTTCCCATGCTGTTGACATCTTTCAACATCTACTGTCCAGATACTGTCCTGGTCCAGCCTTGTCTAGCTTGTGAGATTTGAGAGCATTGCAACTTAAAGTTATCAAGGTGTCATGAGAGAGGACAGGCAGAGAGTAATTTAAGCTTACACATTTTTACTTCCCTTCTGGTTTATTTGGAGAAGTCTGTCTGATCACTCTTAAGGTGCTTTGTCACCAGTACAGAATAAGAACCAACAAAGATACATGCTGTTGATTGGGTCTAGTGGGTAGTGCATATACTGGGGACACTCGGGGAGAGTAGTGATGCAAAGCCTCAGTGAGTCCTCATCTAGGTCTGAGAAATTCAGCATGGATGCTATGTCTTAACTCCAGTATGCTGTCATTCATAGACATTCTTGTTTGGCAGTCTGGTTTCTCAGCCCTTGTTTGGTAGCACTGCCAATGAATATTTAACTACTAGACTAGGCTGAGGCATACAGGTGGGGTATTATGGAAAAAGGTTGTGTTACCTGTCCTGTTACTAGAGGACATCATCTCCAGAGCAGTCTTTCATAGTTTACTTAAACTTAAGCTGTCAAATGTAAGCAAAAGCAAAAAAAACGCTTCACAGTAAAGGGAGTAGGTTTCCGTGAGTGAGTGACTGTTCTTATTTCCATAGGCAGAATATTGTTTCTGAAGTGATAAGCCAATCAGGAACACGGGTGACATTATGGAAGAGGTTATAAAGTACAATGCAACCAGCAGCTTGTGCAGAGCATGGCACTGCCACGTTCCTTGTTGGGAACAGCATTCCTGTGTCAGAGGCAGCTGCCAAGAACCTGTTTTTGACCTGGCCAAAAACTCATCATGGGTCCTAGAGTTAAACAGTGTTGCCCATCAGTACACATTGTGTAAACAGCTGCTGAAGTTTTCTTCAGCCTGTGGGTACTGAAGAGCCTGACTGTATGCCCCGCCCCTGAATTGTCCAGCTACTCCTTGGCACTATCAGCTATAACTCCCCCAGAAAACATACAAACCACACACTCTCCTCCCCACTTGCTCTGAAACTGTGCCAGCCCTGCTTGTGATAGGAAGCCCTCCTGGAACTTTAAACCCTGGAAGGTCTCCAGGTTTTGACTATATTCCTGCTAAATCATGAGCCTGGTACTTGAGTCTGTCCTATTCTGGATAAACACCTACTGTATGCAATGCCAGTTAGCTTGTATAGGGCTTTGAAAGCATAAAGCAATAAGTAGTAGTATTAGACCTCGGGAAAAATCTACTGGATTAGTTCTAGGGTTCTTCATGTGAAACCAGCCAGTCAGTGTTAGTTTAATATGGCTTTCTCTCCAGAAACCCTTCTTTGGAGGATGGGTTGTGCAGTACTACTAAAATTAGCCACCTGTCTTTCCCAGTGTCAGGCTGCACTCCAGATTAAGGTCAGCATTCAGATCTATGCAGTAGTTGGCAGAATATATCTAGGGTCACTTGTATGGAGGATTGCATGATTTATTATGCTAAGGTTTGAAACCTTCAAGTTGGACAGAGGTAACACAACACTGCTGTATTAATAAATTCCCTCAAGGGTCCAGCCGTTTTGATTGAGCCAAATTGCCATGGGGAATCAGGATATTATTAACCTTACAACACAAAGTTGAGCTGTATAAGGTCCTTCACACACCCTTTTGCAGCGAGAGACGTAGTAGCACATGCCTTGCAGAATTTTGTGCAACTGTTCCTACAGCTAAGGAGGGAGAAGAAGAATAGAGATGGAGTTCAGGAAAAGCAGAGCTGAAACTATAAAAGCTCTAGTGCTGGAAAGAATAAAGAGTGCTTGGACGACTATACTGTCCCCCACCAAAGCTGGCAACACAAGATGTGGTGGTGGTTGGACTCTAGAAGGCAGGTCACTGTGATCAAGGAACAATGGGTGGAGGTAAATTGTGGAGGAGCTGAGGGAAGGATTAGAGATGAGGAAAAATGGTCTTGTGGTTAAGGTTAACTAAGACTTGGGAGATCTGGGTTTAATTCTTGAAATGCCACAATTTTTGTGCAACCTTGAGCAAGATGCTTAATCTCTGCCTCAGTTTCCTATTTTTATAGATAATACTACTTTGCCTCATCAGAGGACTTGAGTTTAAATCTACATATATTTGGGGGGGGGGTATATGGATGCCAAAGTATCGTAAAAATATCCAAATTTAGTTAGAATGGGGTGAAAATGAAAAGAGGTGAATAGGGGTGTGTGTGGCTAATGAGGGTGTTGCTTATGAGCAAAGCAACAGCTACTAGTTCTCATGCATGCTTTCTTGTAAACATCATGTGAAGGTAGAGGTGTGATGTATAGGTAGAGGTGTGGTGGTATATATATGCAGGTTAGTTTTGAAGGAGAGAGTTCAGAAAAGTATGCACAAATGAATGAAAAATTCCTTTTGTGGAAAGGAGATATGAAGATTAGAGAAATGCAGACTGTGTGGGTGTATGGGGAAGGGAGAGAGTAGTAGGGAAGTTCATGGAATACGTTTGTGTAGAGTTTCAAACCAAGCTAGGGAAGGTGACATGGGGGGGGGGGGGGAGGAGGGGAGAAAAAGAGAGATGCATGTTGTGCTCCTGCTTCCTATGATGGAGAGAACTTGGGGGCAGCATTCTGGGCCCCCTGAAGTTTCAAGAGCAGAGATTTAGGAAGATTATGGAGGAAATTGCAACAAATAAGGCAGGAAGCGACTAAAGCATTGTCGTGTTCACTGGCTTCATTCCTAAAACATGAGGTGGGTTGAGCAAGCTTGATCCGTTTTTAAATGTGACCTTGTATTTAAAAGTACACAATTCATAGTTTGTTTCGAAATCTGGATTTTCAGTTCTCTTCCATATTAGAGATGGGTCTGACACTTGGAAGGCAGAAGTAGCCTGTAGAGGGGTGATGTGGGTATCAAAGGAAATAGTGTCTGAAGAATTCCATTGTGCAGACAGGTGTAAGCCTCAGCCTTGCCATCCTTAAGGAGATTAGATGGGAGGTGGAAGGATCAGCATGAGTAGGGAGAGCTGCAGTTCTGTTATCTGTGTAGAAGTATTATCTATGCTTTCCATTTCCTTAGAGTATGTTACCTCTAGGAATAAATGGGGAAGGGACATGTAAAAGGTATCTAAGAGGTGACCACTGGCTTCTGAGTGTTTGGGATTAATGGAGAATAATGTGTAATTGTCAGTATTTATCCTCCTCTAACTGATTGAAGCTTGGACTCTGCTGCAGTGAGAGCTGCTTTGTTGGGCTTCAGTCCAGCCCCTCATTACATGAGCTCTCATTAGTATGAAGAACACTCAGATGATATTGTGCTAACATAACTGAAATACTTTTACAGCTATCCTCACTTGGTGCTGAGATCTGTTAAATGTCAAGGTAATGTGGCAGCTATAGGCAACATGCCTAACTAGTGAAGTTCTCTTCCTCCCTAGTCATTGAAAGCTCTTTGGTGCGTGGTTTCTACAATCTATATGTGTAGAGTGTCTTAGGTTTGGGGGCACCTTATGCAAAAATATGCACATGGGATCCCAAGTTGCCTGTTGTGAATAACATTGTGGGATGGGAAGTGGAATAATTGACAACTTGGTGGGTGAGGAGAATAGAAATCTTGCCACTGCTGGGAGAGGTGTGTGGTGTGAAGAAGTGAGTAAGGCAGGGGGCTGGAGAGAGTTCAATAGACATGGAGGGGGAGTGACAATAGGACATAATGTTAATGGCTGGATGGATTTAGCTGGGTTGCTCAGTATTGGAAGGTGATTAGAAGATTGGATTGAGGGGGGTATGTCATGAGGGGTTCCTGAATTCTCTAGCTTTGCCCTTCTTATGCAATGGCTTCCAGCATGCCTGTCCACCATTGTACCATAAACATGCATTTTTGTCCCATTAAAAATTGGCCTCCCTAGTAAATTGTGAGGATTCTGACTGCCAATGGATTCAAATACTCCAAACAGCAGAGCACCAAATGTGTAGGAAAGTTTTATCTGCTTCAAGATTTGGAGCTTCCAGTCTCTGTTGTGCTCAAGCAAAGGAGTGGGCTGGCCAGGATGTATTTGATTTAAATCAATTTGATTTAAATAATGATTTAAATCACTAGTCAGGAAGACTTGATTTAATCATGGATTTCTACATAACAGTGCATTCTTGTTGGTTGTTATAACCTTAATATATATTCTTCACAACTCAGAGATGGATGTAGGTTTCATTTTTAGAAAGTACACACTATACATTTTTAAAGTGATTTATTTTGAAAACTTTTCAGATTAATTTTCTGATATAGCTGTAAAAGTAATGATTGTTTGGTTATTTCATTTACCAAAGGTAATTGAAGCAGATATTTATGAAGTCATTGGGAGGTGAACTATCTCCAATTCAACAGGTTAATCATTAATATTTGGAGAATTTTCTTGCCATGCTGTATTAGGAGGAGAACATCACCAGACAGACATTTAAATTGTTTTATTTAACTAAAACAACAACATTGTGTAGTCTGGATTTTTTTCTTCAACAGCAAACATATAATTTAACAAAACAAGCATATGAATTTTTGAATTTAGTTAAACATTCAAGTTTTTTAAAATCGGTTTGTTTTTGTTAAAACTGTTTAACTAAAATAGTTAAATGAAATATTAAAAAAAAAAATTAAATGGACTATGTCAGCCAGGTCAACATGAGAAACTTAAAATATTGACTTCTGCAGCTAACTCCGTTGTCTTCTCAATTTTCCTGTTTGTTCATAATCTGGAAAAGAAAAGCAAGCTTTCCTGCTTTTTCAGGTCCCAAACGATTTCTCAGTTTGGAATGAATTAGTCCAAAAGAGGAAAATATTCTTTCTACACCAGCAGAAGAAGCTACAGCTGTTAAAAGTGAGATTATTACTTCAACAGTCTCTGAATCCAAGTGCTTAAGTGACTTCCACCAGTTCACTGGTGTGACTTTCTTTAAAACATCATCAGCAAACATATATTTCTTGAATGGTTCACCCTTAGCTCAGAAGTTTATTATAGTTGGCATTATGGAGGGATGATTGCTGGATGTCCATGTCATAGCCAACTCCTTTTCTTCAGCAGTTAAGATTTGACCCTGATACCGAGTATTGAGAATATTTGCAAGAAAATGAGCTGGAGATAGTGCTTGTCCCATTCATTTATTTTTAATGCTTGTAATTTAACTCTGTCATTGCATATTTCTCTTTTTAAGATCTCACTCAGTTCCTTCCAAATTTCAACAGCGTCCGCAATAAAACAGCTATTTCCCTGCATTTTGTTCAAGACTACAGAAATAGGCTTCAGGGTACTCAGCATGTGTTCAACATTTCTCTTAAACCCAATGTTGAGAACTTTGGTTGTGACAGTGCCATCTATTTTTTCACGAATTTGTTCACAAACTGTCATCAGATTAGGCTAGTTCTTCATAAAGTGCTCAGAACATTCAACTACTGAATTCCATTGCACGTCTTGTGGGAGAGTTAGCTTGGGTTCTCCCACTTTTTTCATAGCAGCTGGTGCAAAGTGGTTGTTATGGAAGTATTTTGCAATTTCAACAACATTACTCTTTGTTTCTGGAACACAGAAGTCTTTGGCTAGGAGGTGCATCAAATGAGCACTGCAACCGTATGTTATTAGCTTGAGACTCTTCTAAATTTCTTCTCATCTTGGATACATTTGCAGCATTGTCTGTGACCAAGCTGCGTACTAGACATTCGAATTTTTTTTGAAAGTTTGTTATAGCTTTTACTGCTACTTCTTGTAAGTATTCTGCTGTGTGTGCATTTCCTGATGTATCAATTGTTTCTGTAAGGAAGACATTCCCTTCTGTTGTCACACAAGCACATACAACAGGATCATTGTGGACATTGCTTCCCTTCTAGTGACAGAATAGTATGGTAGATCTCAAATCAATGAAGGCTACACTCAGAAAGACCTCAAGATTTCTGAAATATGCTGCTCAGTTTCACTTTTGTTTCTACTGCCTGTCCCTCCCTTCTCACATTTATCTCCAGACTTCTTCTCCTTGTCCATTCTATTCCCCCCCAACAATCTTCTATTCACTGAACTTTTTGAAACTTTGCACTTTTAGAGAGAGGTAAGGGATTGACTCTATATGCAAATTTGCAGAGGGACAATAGGGTTGAGGTCTGTTATTTCTCTCTCTCTTTATTTATTTAAAACATTTTTGCTGTTAACAAGCATGTTCTCTCTGGAGACACAAATCCACAGTTTGAGAACTGCAAAATTACGCATCTCTGATGGTATCTTCTAGACTGAGCGCTGAGTCCCATTCGATAGATAGAAAGTTAACTTAATTAATCTATACAGACGCCCCTGGAACTACATAAGATTGGTTCCCTAATCCATGAACTGTTGGAACTCATTTACAAAACTTAAACGTTACATGAATATATTGTCTCATAGTATGGAATTAGAATTTATAATCCCTATTCCATGTTGATACATTTGAGCTATAATGTATCTTAATTAAAACTATCTTTAGATAAGTTTTTTCCTCAAAAAGCATTTTCTCAAAAAAATCCAATTTAAATAAAAAAAAACAATTTTTTTTTTAATCATTGATTTTTATCCACCCTGGGGCTGGCAAGCAATACACAGATGCCCACAGCAGAGGGAGCTGGGCTACAATCTTCAGTTTAAAATGGAGAAGGGAGCACAGTGTGGAAATCTGCTGGGATGTATTCAAAAACAGCTCAGGTCACAGCATGATGTCTCCTTATTCACTACCATGTCTTGGTTTGGGCTGCAGGGTGTACAGTGCAGGCTGGTCCTGCAAAGAAACATCTGGGCAGCCTCTTTCCCCTTGAAAAAGGGTCTGTACAACTAATACTAAGTGCATGATAGAGCAGAGGTTTGACTATGGTGTTGGTCCATCAGTATCTTGTGTACCTGCCTTTTCTTGCCCCTCCCACTTCTAAAATTCCCTTGCAATTAACAACTGTTGGCCAATTATGTAATTGTATAGTAATTATGTGGTTAGGCAGGTAAGGATCAGAATAGTATCAGGGTGAAAATGGTTTTTGCATAAACGTCACTGCACAGGGTCTTCCAGGCTTACCAGGAACAAGTCCATGGGGCTGGATGCACTGCATCAGAGGGTGCTAAAGGAGTTGGCAAATGTGATTGCAGAGCCATTGGCCATTATTTTTGAAAACTCATGGGGATCGGGGGAGGTTCCGGATGACTGGAAAAAGGCTAATGGTAGTGCCCATCTTTAAAAAAGGGAAGGAGGAGGATCTGGGAAACTACAGGTCATTCAGCCTCACCTCAGTCCCTGGAAAAGTCATGAAGCAGGTCCTCAAGGAATCCATTTTGAAGCACTTAGAGGAGAGGAAAGTGATCAGGAACAGTCAGCATGGATTCACCAAGGGCAAGTCATGCCTGACTAACCTAATTGCCTTCTATGATGAGATAACTGGCTCTGTGGATGAGGGGAAAGCAGTGGGCGTGTTATTCTTTGACTTTAGCAAAGCTTTTGATATGGTCTCCCACAGTATTCTTGTCAGCAAGTTAAAGAAGTATGGGCTGCATGAATGAACTATAAGGTGGATAGAAAGCTGGCTAGCTTGTCGGGCTCAAAGGGTAGTGATCAATGGCTCCATGTGTAGTTGGGAGCCGGTATCAAGCGGAGTGCCCCAAGGGTCGGTCCTGGGGCCGGTTTTGTTCAATATCTTCATTAATGATCTGGAGGATGGCATGGATTGCACTCTCAGTAAGTTTGCAGATGACACTAAACTGGGAGGAGCGGTAGATACGCTGGAAGGTAGGGATAGGATATAGAGGGACCTAGACAAATTAGAGGATTGGGCCAAAAGAAATCTGATGAGGTTCAATAAGGACAAGTGCAGAGTCCTGCACTTAGGACGGAAGAATCCCATGCACTGCTACAGACTAGGGACCGAGTGGCTAGGCAGGAGTTCTGCAGAAAAGGACCTAGGGGTTACAGTGGACAAGAAGCTGGATATGAGTCAACAGTGTGCCCTTGTTGCTAAGAAGGCTAACGGCCTTTTGGGCTGTATAAGTAGGAGCATTGCCAGCAGATTGAGGGACGTGGTCATTCCCCTCTCTTCGGCATTGGTGAGGCCTCATCTGGAGTACTGTGTCCAGTTTTGGGCCCCACACTACAAGAAGGATGTGGAAAAATTGGAGAGTCCAGCAGACGGCAACAAAAATGATTAGGGGGCTGGAGCACATGACTTATGAGGAGAGGCTGAGAGAACTGGGATTATTTAGTCTGCGGAAGAGAAGAATGAGGGGGGATTTGATAGCTGCTTTCAACTACCTGAAAGGGAGTTCCGAAGAGGATGTATCTAGACTGTTCTCAGTGGTAGCAGATGACAGAACAAGAAGCAATTGTCTCAAGTTGCAGTGGGGGACGTATTAAGAAAAACTATTTCATTTGGGGGGAGGGATAGCTCAGTGGTTTGAGCGTTGGCCTGCTAAACCCAGGGTTGTGAGTTCAATCCTTGAGGGGGCCATTTGGGGATTTAGTTGGGGATTGATCCTGCTTTGAGCAGGGGGTTGGACTAGATGATCTCCTGAGGTCCCTTCCAACCCTAATAATCTATGATTCTATGATTAGGAGGGTGATGAAGCACTGGAATGGGTTACCTAGGGAGGTGGTGGTATCTCCTTCCTCAGAGGTTTTTTTAAGTTCAGGCTTGACAAAGCCCTGGCTGGGATGATTATGTTGGGGATTGGTCCTGCTTTGAGCAGGGGGTTGGACTAGATGACCTCCTGAGGTCCCTTCCAACCTGATAGTCTATGATTCTAAATTGGAAGCTGACTAAGCAACAATTACATTCTGCAGACCTGATCCAGGGGAAGGGGATCAATAAATATCCCAGATTGTCTTCAGCTGAAAAAAATCCCAGAGGGGCAGAGGGAGAAGAGAAAACAATAACAAATTGTTTAGTTGCACAGAGGAAATACTGCAAACTCTAGGAGAGAAGTCTACTGTAAATAATTGTCAGTGCACCCGGTAGATACTACTGTGATAGAGGCCTAAAAATAACTAAGATTTACGTTATATTTGAGGTAATTTTGATTATCGCTGCAATTAATGACCATAGTTAGGGCTTGGCTACACTGGCACTTTACAGCGCTGCAACTTTCTTGTTCAGGGGTGTGAAAAAACACCCCTCTGAGCACAGCAAGTTACAATGCTGTAAAGCACCAGTGTAAACAGTGCCCCAGGTCTGGGAGCCATGCTCCCAGCACTGTAAGCTAATCCCCTCATGGAGGTGGAGTACCTGCAGCCTGGGAGAGCTTTCTCCCAGTGCTGGCATGCGACCACACTCGCACTTCAAAGCGCTGCTGTGGGAGCGCTCCCGTGGCAGCGCTTTGAAGTTTTGAGTGTAGCCAGGGCCTAAGTGTCTTCCTCTTCCCTACTCATGAGATGACAATGAAGTGAAAGTGCTGTGGTGTTGACCTACTGTGTGCATGAGAGGCTTCTTGTAACTTGACAGTGAATAGCTGTTTGTATTGTGGTAGTGATTAGGAGCCTTAGTCATGGACGAGGACCCCATTGTGCTAGATGTTTTACAAACCCATAACAAACACTGTTCCTGCCACAAAGAATTTACAGGCGAAGTAAATCTCTGGGTGTGTAAGATTACACTGGTCTACAATTTTTGAGAAGTCGTCTGCTTCAGAGATAAAACGTGCTATTTATTATGTATTTTGTTGTGCTGAATTCAAATATGACAATTAAAACAACTGATTGGCTACTGTTTCTAAGATATTTAAGTTTTTACATTTTATGTCTATGTATATTGTGTAGATAGTAGAGTTTTAATCATAAATTGTAAACCTAGGTCTTTTCATGTGTTTATGGTTGCTTTACATGATAATATTTCACCTGTCCTGTTTATGTAACACTTTAAAAATCAGCAAAAGGGTTATATAAATAAAATTTATTATGAAACAAAAGGCAAAAAACTATTCTGTACATAGTTTAGTCCTATTCAGTGTCTAGTCGGCGCTTCTTGGCTTGTCTCTTGTCACTGTCCAGCAATAGTCTGCAAGCATTGATGGGCTCCATTTGCCCTGATAGCGTTTCTCCATTGTTGCAATGTCCTGGTGAAATCGCTCGCCGTGCTCGTCGCTCACTGCTCCGCAGTTCGGTGGAAAAAAATCTAGATGAGAGTGCAAAAAATGTATCTTTAGTGACATGTTGCAACCGAGGCTTTTGTATGCCTTGAGGAGGTTTTCCACCAACAACCTGTAGTTGTCTGCCTTGTTGTTTCCGAGAAAATTTATTGCCACTAACTGGAAGGCTTTCCATGCCGTCTTTTCCTTGCCACGCAGTGTATGGTCAAATGCATCATCTCGAAGAAGTTCACGAATCTGAGGACCAACAAAGACACCTTCCTTTATCTTAGCTTCACTTAACCTTGGAAATTTTCCATGGAGGTACTTGAAAGCTGCTTGTGTTTTGTCAATGGCCTTGACAAAGTTCTTCATCAGACCCAGCTTGATGTGTAAGGGTGGTAACAAAATCTTGATTCAACAAGTGATGGATGCTGAACACTTTTCCTCCCAGGCTCCAATGACTGTCGGAGTGGCCAATCTTTCTTGATGTAGTGGGAATCTCTTGCACGACTATCCCATTCGCAAAGAAAACAGCAGTACTTTGTGTATCCAGTCTGCAGACCAAGCAAGAGAGCAACAACCTTCAAATCGCCACAAAGCTGCCACTGATGTTGGTCATAGTTTATGCACCTCAAAAGTTGTTTCATGTTGTCATAGGTTTCCTTCATATGGACTGCATGACCAACTGGAATTGATGGCAAAACATTGCCATTATGCAGTAAAACAGCTTTTACACTCGTCTTCGATGAATCAATGAACAGTCTCCACTCTTCTGGATCGTGAACGATGTTGAGGGCTGCCATCACACCATCGATGTTGTTGCAGGCTACAAGATCACCTTCCATGAAGAAGAATGGGACAAGATCCTTTTGACGGTCACGGAACATGGAAACCCTAACATCACCTGCCAGGAGATTCCACTGCTGTAGTCTGGAGCCCAACAGCTCTGCCTTACTCTTGGGTAGTTCCAAATCCCTGACAAGGTCATTCAGTTCACCTTGTGTTTATGAGGTGTGGTTCAGAGGAGGAGGATGGGAAAAAATGTGGGTCCTGTGACACTGATGGTTCAGGACCAGAAGTTTCATCCTCTTCCTCTTCCTCGTCTGACTCAAGTGAGAATGATTCTGGTGCATCAGGAACCGGCAGTCCTTCTCCGTGGGGTACTGGGCGTATAGTTGATGGAATGTTTGGATAATGCACAGTCCACTTTTTCTTCTTTGACACACCTTTCCCAACTGGAGGCACCATGCAGAAGTAACAATTGCTGGTATGATCTGTTGGCTCTCTCCAAACCATTGGCACTGCAACAGGCATAGATTTCCTTTTCCTGTTCAACCACTGGCGAAGATTTGTTGCACAAGTGTTGCAGCATATGTGTGGGGCCCACCTCTTGTCCTGATCTCCAATTTTGCAGCCAAAATAAAGGTGATAGGCTTTCTTAACCATAGTGGTTATACTGCGCTTTTGTGATGCAAAAGTCACTTCACCACAAACATAGCAGAAGTTATCTGCACTGGTCACACAAGTACGAGGCATCTCTGCTCACTTTGGCTAAACAGAAATGTGTCCCTTTGCAAAATCAAACACTGACAAATAAGAGAGCACGACACTGTATGATTTCTAGAGCTGATATAGGGCAATTTGTTCAGCAGAGTGATGTAAGCTTCGTTATGATTGCATCATCCATGACTTCTAGGAATAACATGATGCAATTCATATCATGTATGACGCAATACCAGCTTCAGATTGCATCATTCATTGTTTTGCCTAAAAAGCAAGTACTGTCCAAACCCAGTCATAGATTCATAGATCCAGTCAAAGATGTATTTTAGTCATTTCTGGTTTAACTTGAGATCCCTTCCCTTTATAACTCACTTATCCTCCGCCATTCCCAAGTCAAGGGTCGTATATACTGACCCAATAGCATATCTTGAAAACTAGAGCCAATCAACAATTTTAAGCATCATTTTCATTCTCAGTGACCCAGAATTAGTAAAGTTTGACTACATTTATTTCAGAAGCATTTTGGCTGTAGAGCAGTGTTATTTGTTGTTTATGTTGTCAACAAAATAGAATTGGACTATGGTATAGTAATCTCTGTGTGTGTAATTCCAGTCTGTCAAAGAAAAACAATTCTTTCCCTCAAATGTTCTGTGAATTGCTTCGGACCATTTTGAAACAACTAGATCCCTTACTAGTTTTAGGCTACGTCTTCACTACGGGGGGGGGTCGATTTAAGATACGCAAATTCAGCTACGCGAATAGCGTAGCTGAATTCGACGTATCGCAGCCGACTTACCCCGCTGTAGGGACGGTGGCAAAATCGACCTCTGCGGCTTCCCGTCGACGGCGCTTACTCCCACCTTCGCTGGTGGAGTAAGAGCATCGATTCGGGGATCGATTGTCGCGTCCCGACGGGACGTGATAAATCGATCCCCGAGAGGTTGATTTCTACCTGCCGATTCAGGCGGGTAGTGTAGACCTAGCCACAGTAAAAACAGGAGGGCTTTTCTGTGATCTACCTGAGAAGAGGCTATGCCAGTGAGGAGGAGCATTCTCATGAAGAGTCTATATTGGTGTGAGAACACGAGTGGGGAAATTGCCTACTCGAAGAAAAATATGTTGTTCTGCCTTGTTATCCTCGTAAATGGAATCTGAGCCCTTTGTAGTTGACCCTATTTGATGAGAGAGAAACACTTAGATCTTGTCTAGATTAAGATTTAAAGGTATGATGGAGTTACTTAGCTCAGTGTAATTAATACCTAAAACTCTAGTCAACACAAAGCAATTGCACTCTAGAACATACAAAACTGGTTGAGTTTAGGCTTTTTAATATCTTTAGCATGGTCTGTGGCATGGTTTAAATACAGTTCTTGTAGCAGCATAACTACTTTGGTTGAGTGTGACTTTTTTATCAAAACAGTTATACGGATCCAGCACCCTGGTGTAGATGCAGTTACATTGGTATAAGGCACCTTTCTACCAATATAACTTATTCCACTTTCTTCATGGGAATAAGCTGTACCAACATAAGCACCTTTGTAGTGGTACAACTGCATCTGCACTAGGGGTTATATCACTTGAACTACACCAATGTAAAGTGTATAACTTTAGTGTGTTGACAACCTGTAAAATTTTATAACTTTTTTGTCTTGATTATAATTTTAGAACATCTAATTTAGCTTAAAGTAGGTAACTCGATCTAACATCGCACCTTTTAAATCGTAGTCTGGACTAGACTTTAGTTCACACTATCTAAATCATGTTGGGTCAGCCAATATGCAGAATTCTGTAAGAAGTGAGGACATCTCAGGGATGGCCCACAGATATCTTTAGGTCAGGGGTTCTCTCAACAAAAGTTTTGGTGGCCTCCGAGTGCTGGTGGCTGCTCTGACAATTTCTCCTAAAATCCGTAATTAGCTTTAGGAAAAATAAATAAATATGCACATAGCCATGTCCAAATCATTATAATTTATTTATGTAGAGATTTTTTTCAGACTCAGTAATAAAAATAATGTACAGTTGTCTCTATTCTTTACTGGACCTAAACAGAATAGAAACACAAGGTGCTTTGCATGTTTGCTTTTTTGGTTGCCCCCTTTTTTTTTTTAGACTTTCTAACTCTCATGTCTGCTACTATGAAAAGTGATATTTGTATATTAATACTGTATCGCCTTTCACAGCAGATTTACTCAGCCCTGGCAAGCTGAGGGACAAATTAAGCCCTGGATGGGGAGATGTCTAGGGAGGCGTGTGTGTGTGTGTGTGTGTGTGATGACGGGGCAATGGGGAGGCTGGATGGAGGGCTGAAGGAGGCAGCAGTGGTCAGGGTGATTTGGGGGGGGGGTGAGTCTGGGGCCAGAGCCTGGGGTCATGATGCACGGTGGGGGGGCCAGGGCAACGTGGGGTGGTGAGCCCAGGGCCAGAGCCTGAAGCCCAGTGTCTGGGGGATGGAGCCCACTGCCCGTGGGAAGGTGGGGAACTTGCATTGATCGCCAGCTCCTACAGTGTTTGAGGCTCCAGAAGGGGCTGGGGACCAGTCCCTGTTGATGGCCCTGGGGGAGGATCTGCTGCTACCTCCCTCCCCCAATCACTGCCCAGGAGGCTGTGGCAGCAAGAAAAGCCCCTGGTGTCCACATTTGAGAAACGCTGCTTTAGGTTCTTTTTTCAAGTGTGGGTCCCTATGTGTACTCCATACATGGGTGTGCATGCGTCTGAGACTGGAATACCCTGCAAGTATCTTCTGGTCCACGCCTGCTCCCTGGATCTCCTTGTGCTCAGTACTGAAGGTGTAAGGGGAGATGTGAATCAACTCTCTCTCCAGTTCCTTCTTACCACCGCATGGTTTGAGTTGGAATCCACTGTGTCTGGAGCTATCCTCACATAGTTTTCATCTCTGGGAACATAATTGTATGTAGCGTGTGAAAATTATAATATTTTATGTAGTTTAGCTTATTTTTTCTGCACCCCACAGACTCTCTACGTCCCCTCCTTTCAGGAATAGAACTATGCTCAGAATTCCAGGATTTAAAAACTCTCCTGTCCTTGCTCCTTCTCCATATGTGACCGTCACTACCTTTACTGCCTTGAGGAGGCACATATCTCTGCCGAGTGCAATATCTGTTGCTCCTTTCCATCCCAGACCTTAGAGCAGTGGTTCTTAACCTTTCCAAACTACTATATCCCTTTCAGGAATCTGATTTGTCTTGCATACCCCAAGTTTCACCTAACTTAAAAACTACTTGCTTACAAAATCAGACATAAAACTATAAGTGTCATGGCACACTATTACTGAAATTGCTTACTTTCTCATTTACCATATAATTATAAAATAAACTGATTCAAATATAAGTATTGTATTTACATTTCAGTGTGGTACTTGAGCCTGTTTTTACTTGTGAGCCTGGTCTGCAGCCTGAGCCCCGCCGCCCGGGGCTGAAGCATGTAACTTAGCTTCGTGGGGCTTCCTGTGGCATGGGGCCCGGGTAATTGCCCTGCTTGCCACACCCTAACATTGGCCCTGCACTTGTGACCCATGGTTGAGAACCACTGCCCTAGAGGGACGAGAACTTCAACTGAGGAAGCACCTCATGGAGAAAGCCAGGAGACCCCAGCCAGATCCAGGCTGGGGAGACCCCCTGTACATCATCCACAGTTCTCGAGCAGAAGTAGGATCAGATAAATCTAAAGACCCACTGTCTCAGGCCTCTCATGAGAGTAAGTGGCACTCTCTCACAGACATAAAAACAGATCCCCCCTCTAATTCTGCTTACAGGAGAAGAGATCCCTCCCCAACTCCATCCAAGTCGGGTGAGTCTTCCCGTGCAGGTTCCAAGGACTTAGGTCTGCCTAAACTTCCTGATCACAAAGGGAAAGCGTGCAGGAGCAAAGCTGAAGGATCGACATCTGCCGGTACTGATGAAGAGCTCCAGACAAGACTCCCTCTCTCGCGCTCCGCTCTTCCCCTCCCCTCCCCACCCCCCCGTGGTACCGGCCTGATCTGGTGAAGAACCCCCAACCATTAAGTGCCGCAGCACTGGATCTGGTGGAATTGACAACCAGGACCCCTCATACTCTGGGACGGACTGAGACAAGTACTACCCCAAAGAACATTTTTACCCTCCTGAACCCACACTCTCCTTTACTTTCAGACTCAGTCCTTCTGAGGGACATTTTGAGCCCAGAAAAAGCATATCACTTCAAGGAAAGGGAGTTACTCCCCTAGTCTGGCCACGAGCCAGAGCTTCCTCCCACCAGCACTGACAGTATCGCCGATGGAGCCAGAACTGCCGTTTTTGTTGGCTGAATATGATGTTTAGGACGAACTGTCTCCCTGGGTTGGGAAGGTGGTTAGTCCAGACAGGGCCTTCAGAGTTTCTTGGACCAGTCCTTTTCACAAGCACGGTTACCCTCCAAGACATAACTGGTACGCAATGCCTTGGGCGTCCTCCCAAGCCAGCTTTCGACCCTTCATAACTTGTCCTATTGGACTCCTAATGTGACCGAGTTCACACCCCAGATCTGTGAACTCTACCAGAGAGTCACATCATCCCTCTACTCCTAATGAACAGCAACTGGCTCTGCAGGAGTATGTAGAGGAGGATGAGTTAGTTGGGTCTGCTGGTGCAGACAGGTGTATTATTTGCCCCGTCTTACCCATGGTGATCAGGTGGGAAAGGTGAATACCAGGAACTATTGTGGAGGATGACAAAACTTCAGATTCCATCAGAAGAAGTTCAAAATATGTGGCACAAACCCTTGGATAGCCTGGAGCCCACCGGAGCCAATCAGGTAGCTCTCCTGGTGAATGAGGCCATTATGAAACCAGCTAGCATAGTATGGCATACACTGGCAATGTGTACCCCACCTCAGAGGAAGAGCTGAGAAACATTACTTTGTGCCTGAGGAAGGGACAGAATTCTTGTTCACCCACCCTGCACCCAACTCCCTAGTAGTACAAGTAGCCATGGAAATATCCAGGCACAATACCCTAATACCTTACTGACAAGGAAGCTGAATGCCTGGACCTTCTGGGGAAGAAAGTATTTATATTTATCAGCCTCCAATTCAGACACTCTTAACTACTAGGCCCTGTTAGCAAACATGATTTTATGATATACTTAAAATTCCTGGAGTTCAAAGATGAATCCTGTCCTCCTTGGAGAGGTTTAATTCCAAGCCCTTGTTGACAAAAGTAGACTCGTGGCTAAAACCTCACTGCAAGCTGCAGTGGACGCGACTGCAATAGTAATATGGTGAGAGTTTGGGCTTCACTCTTTGGGGTTCCCCAGAGAAGTTCAGAACACTATTGAGTGCTTTTCCCAAAAAGACTTCTGTTCTCATTAAAGAAATTGAGAAGTCTTTGCACTCATTAAAAGACTCAGACAGTCCTCTGCTCCCTCAGCATTTATACCCTGGCCCCAAAGAGGAAGCATTCTAAACAGGTATATAAGCCAAGGCCTTTTCCACAGCTTTTGTACCACCAATAACCATATGAACCCACACAAGCGTCAAAGGATCGGAGGCCTAGGTATGCAGCCCCATCCACCTCAACGACAGTCACTCAACCTCATCCACCAGCTAAATGTTAACTTTTGTTGGGAGCCTCAAGAATTGCAACCTAATAATGATGCCATCCTCACCTGTTTCCAAAGTCCACTTTGGTGGTCTCCTAATGTACTTTGCACACAACTGTAGAGGGCTATAATAATGGACAAGTGGGTACTAGATGTCATCCATTTTGGCTACACAGAGTTCCTTTCCCCATCTCCTTCAAAACCCCATTCCCAGTTCCTCTTCAGGGACTACTCTCAGAAGGAGATCCTCTGACAGGAGGTGGACTCTCTCCTCAAATAAGGAGCTATAGAGCAAGTGCCACCTCAGCATCAAGGGAGAGTGTTCTTCTCAACTGTTTTGTAGTTTACAAGAAGAAGGGAGGATGGAGGTTAATTTTTGACCTACATCAGCTATAAATACAAATATTTTTATTTGTAAATTAAAATTCCACATGTTTACATGGTCATCCATAATTCCCTCCTAGCGGGACTGGGGGACACACACATGATTTGCAGCTCTTGACGTGAAAGATACTTACCTTTGTGTGGATGTTCACCTGGCACACATCAGCCTTCTGGTAGGACAGGAACACTACCAGTTCATGGCATCCCATTTGGGCTGGCAACACCACCACCAGGGTCTTCGTGAAGGTCTTATCTTATCACTGGTGGCAGCACAAATGAGACGAAATGGCTATACAGTCTTCTGATACTTGGACAACAGGTTTCTAGTAGGTAGATCCAAACTGGAAGTTGAGTTGGCAGCTTTTCCTTGTTCCACCTTCTGGTATCCTTGGTAATCCAAGTAAGCGTGGAATAGTCTACTCTCATTCCCATGCAGCATAGGGACTACCTGGGACTCAATAGCAACAAGGGCCTACCTCTGTGCAAACAGATTCCATGCCATGAGTAGATTCCATGCCATAAGTAGTCTGATAAACTAAGTCACTCACAAACCCTGGATAACAGTCTGGGCCTGTCTTTCCTGGCTATGCCACATGGCCACCTGTACCTACATAAATACCATTCACCAGGCTACATCTCCTTTGTCTGCAACCTTGGCTCCAGTTGGTGTATGTGCCAGACACAGCATGAACTTTGTCATGACAATCCTTGTCCAGTGTCAAGGCTTCACTCACCAGGTGGACAAACCCAGAATGCTTGGGCATTGGAGTCCCTGTCTTACTTCCCACACCTGATATGACAGTAATCACAGATGCATCCTTCACAGGCTGGGGAACCTGTATTGGCAGTCACACAGCACAAGGTACTTGGATACCTTTGGAGGCCATGATGCATATCAATCTCCTGAAACTAAGAGCAGTCAGACAGGCCTACAATGCATTCCTCCCATTCACATGATCCTGACATGTCGGGATAATATAAGGAACATGACCGTCATTTTCTGTGTAAACAAAGGGGGAAAATCCCTCCCAATGTGCATAGAGATGAGCAACTTATGGCACAGGTGTATCCAGAGCCACCTCAATTTCTTTGACATACCTCCCAGGCACTCAGAACTGATTGGCAGACAACCTCATCAGGCATTTTGCCATGGATCATGAGTGGGAGTTGCAGAATTCAGTGCTGAATAATATATTCACTCAGTGTAGTACGTCATCTTGGACCTGTTCATGAACAAGAAGTTAACTTGTATTATTTCAGAGCAGCATGGGGTCAGGATTCCAGGGGCAATGCTCTTCTACCATACTGGACAGGCCACTTGAAGTATGCTTTCCCTTCCATCCCACTACAACCCCAGGTTCTGTGGATGATTCTTCACCATGAAGCATGAGTCATTCTCAGTGCACCCTATTGGCACAGACAGTGCTGATTTCCAGACCTTCTACAAATGTCAACCTGTTAACCCATCTGCAGTCAGTCCTTATCAGACCTGCTAACTCAAGAGCCATGGAATCAGACATCCCAACCCAACTCTCTTCACTCACAGCTAGGTCTGATGCCCATCCTAATATCAAGAGTTTTCGTGGCCATTCAAACTCTTCTTAATTACAGCATGAAAGACGACCAGAAAATGATGTTTGCAATGTTGTAGCCGTGTTGGTCATAGGGTGTTAGGAAAACAAGGTGGGTGAGGTGATATCTTTTGTTGGACCAACTTCTGTTGTTGAAAGAGGCAAGCTATTGAGCTACATGGAGCTATTCAGGTGTGAGAAAGATATTCAGGTTTCACAGATCTGAAGAAGAGCTCTATGTAGTTCAAAAGCCTGCCTCTTTCACCAACAGAAGTAGGTCCAATAGAAGATATTATTTCACCTACCTTTTCTCTCTGCCAGAAAATGTTATCTAGCCAAATTGAGGTGTTTGTTTACCTGTTGCAACAGAGTCAGTTATCAAGGGCAGCAAGTAGTCCTGTTATTTTAGACTACCTCCTCACTCTCAAGATGTTGGGTCTTTTTTATTAGGTCACTGCAGCTTCACCTAGCAACAATCAGTGTATTCCCTCCTCCAGTAGATGGCTATTCTACTTTTACTCATCCAGTAACAGCCAGATTCCTAAAGAGTAGGACTGACTTCCCACCAGTAGTGAAGCCACTACCACAGTAGAACCTCGATCTCGTACTTTCAAACCATTGCCCATGTGCTCCATGTCCCACCTGTCTTTGAAGGTCACCTTCTTGGTCACCATTTACATCAGCCAGAAGGGTAGGTGAGCTGGATGCCCTCGTGGATGACCCGACATACACTGCATTTCATAAAGAGAAGGAATCCATTCGCCTCCACCTGAAATTCGTCCTGAAAGTAACTTCCAAGTTCCATATAAACCAGTCAACTCACTGGTATCTTCCCTGAAGCCTCATGCCTCAAGTGAGGAGAAGAGACTTCATTCTCTCAACATCAGATGAGCATTCGCATTCTACCTGCAGAGAACAAAACTGTTTAGAAAATCACCTGAATAATTTTTGCTATGGGAGAGCAAGCAGTGGGACAAGTAATATCTGCTCAGAGACTAAGTTGGTTTCTGACTGTATGTTCCTTTGCTATCAGTTGGGTAATCTCCCTCCCTTGGACCAGGTGAGGGACCTTTCCACTAGAGCAGTAGTTTTCAACCTTTTTTCATTTGTGGACCCCTACAGAAATTTTGAATGGAGGTGTGGACCACTTTGGAAATCTTAGACATAGTCTGCAGAACCCAACTAGAGCACAGGTGACCTCAGTAGCAACTCTTCAGGAAGTGCCTATGCTGAACATTTGTACAGGAGCAGCCTGGAATTCCATTCATGCTTTCACTAAGCATTGCGCTTTGGTTCAAGCCTCTTTTCCTGATGCAGCCTTTGGAATGGCAATGTTACAAACATCTATATGACTGGCATCCTAGCACTCCCCTCCTCCTATTTGAGTACTGCTTTCCAGCCACCCATACATGGAATAACTAGAGGGACCAGCACTCAAAGAAGAAATGGAGGTTACGTGCCTGTAACTGGAAGTTCTTTGGGATGTGTGGTCTCTCTCTATTCTGCTACCCATCCTCCTGCCCCTCTGCTTCAGATCATGACTGGATTCATGGTAGAGAAGGACCTGGAGAGGTGGTCGGTCTGCACCTCCCCTTGTGCTCTCAGTGCTGAGCATGAGGAGATCCAGGGCACAAGTGTGAATCAACAGACACTATTTGCTAGATTTTTCCGGTCTCAGGCACGTGATGTGCTTGCATACCCACATATAGAATACAGATAGGGGCCACAAATCTCAAAGAACTTCCCATTACAAGTAACTTTCAATTATTTACTCACATGCAGGTTTCCTGTTGTACTGCAGCACTCGCTGCTTTTCCAATCCTTTGCTGTCCTTGAGCAATGGTTGCTAGTTATCCTAAATAGCTGTGCTTGTTGCTGCAGACTGCTTCAGAAACTAAACTCATGTAGCCAGTCATGTCACTTGCGACCAAAGTTGAATTTCAGCCTCGGTCTCTTGAGGCAAAAGGCTCAGATCTGACTTGATATGCCTCAGGTCAAGTCCATTTTATTACCTACATTTGTATAGCTTTAGCTTGGAAGCCCTGAAACACGCTTCTTCTTTCTGGCATGGCAACCAGATTTTCCTTCTGTTGGGACTAGTTTGCAAGAAGCCTGTTTTTCCCAACACAGATGCCCCTGTGCCTTTTTAATGTTTGTCAGTTTGTACCAGTAACTGCATCGCAAAAATGAGATCTCTTTCCAAAGCATTTGAAGTGGGCATTTCAGTAATCTGGGACTAGTGATGTATCTGGAGTTGGGCAGAGTGCAAGCCCAATGCAGCTCACAGTCTGACACTGTAGTTTGCCTCCACCCTCCTGTTCTATATGTGAGTGTGGCCGATAGACTATTGAGCCTAGCATGCTGTATGCTTCAATATGCACATCTTCTATTCAGATTAAGATAGAGCATTGCATGCTGGGACTGGTAGTCTCTTCAGTTTCTGTATTTAAAGGGATACTGTCAAGTATTGTTATAGTAACCTTACGTGTTACATGTAAGTAAAAAGTAATGCTGGGGGGGAAGACTCTGTTTTCTGATAGGACATTTGACAGTACTTTGTGTGTAGTCAGCTTCCCTGTAGTCTATTAATAAGGGAGAAACCACTAACACAAAAATATGCATAGTTAAACCCCCTCACAAGCAGGTTCATTCCAACACAGTGGTAAAATCACCAGAAGCCGCTGAAGTTTGCTCAGTTTCCACTGGTGCAGCTGAACTGTTGTGATTGCCACAGGGTGCTATTTCTAAAATTTCCTACTGTAGATAGGACCTCAATTTCTAATGTAACAACCAGAAGAGAACCTTTGGGTTTTCTTTAATATCATAAAGAAGGGGAAAGCATCAAGCCTAACTGACTTGCCTGCTGACACAAAGAACCTTTAAACATAACTTCTTTAACACCCTCACACTTTCTCTTCAGCCTAGGAATTATTTTAAAATAACACTCCAGATCTCCAGTGTGGTTGTCTGACAAATAAAGCTGTCCCAATTCTTTCACTTTCCGTTTTGGGCTGGGTGTGCCCCAGTCTGTATCCTTAAAATCTACAGCTGTGCAGCTTTCCCAGCAAGTGAGCAGAAATGAAACTTCCAGTGTCTGGACTGGGTTTTGGTTCTGTGTGGCTGCCAGACTATAGATACTTCCCTTGGCCTGCTTCACCCCTGCTATGTAGAGTGACTAACGTTCTGGTTTTTCAGGAAAGTCCCATTTTTATAAGGATCCTGGCAAATCATTCCCTCCCTTAGCTTGTGCAAAGGGCAGGGGTAGGGACAGAACTGTAAAATAAATCCTTGGGGGGCAGGGAAAATGAGATGCTGTGTCAATCCTGATTCAGTAGCAGGATCCAGATTTCCATTGTAGAGATGTATCGTTATATTTGCATTGGAGGTGGGGAGGGTGTATAATAGTCTCAGAACTTGTTTTCCAGTGATACGGTTACAGACTAGGATAACGCTTCACTTCTTGATCTGGGGCTTTCCTCTTTTTGACCCTCCCAGGGGACAAGAGCCAGATCCCAAGGGGTTAAAAGGAGCTGGTCTCTTTCACTTCCATCTTGCAGGAGGTGGCACGCTGCAAGTGTGCATCTTGCAATGAACACAATGTGGTAAGCCAGTCACTATTGCTTCTTCTGACTACTGTCAAATCCTAGCATTCCCTCCTGATTGGGAGGCTTACTGCAGCTGGGAGGTGGGATCACAGGGCTTCTCGCTTACAGGGGAGTTGCATTTCTAAACATTTTAAGACTTGTGCAAAAAGCACAACACTTTGCTGTGCAGTAGTGTAGCTCTGGCCTTGTCTTCACTAAGGAGCTTCTTACCTGTTTTTTCAGCTGTGGTACAGCTGCACTGGTGCACAACTTCCTAAAGTACATTAACTGCTAGTGTGGTCAGAAGATTTAGGCTTGAAGCAAACCTTTCCTGAATCCGCATACAGGCACTAATGTTTCTTGCCTCCTGAAATACTACTTCTTACCAAGCCTTGAACTTAAGACCACAGATGTTGTACCGCTGTAGCTCGAAATCCTGGGCCAAAGTTGCATAGAATAGGACTCTTAATTGCTGTGTTTAACTGTTAGGTATGTGTGGATTCCGCCATGACCACACAAAAAAAAAGTTTAAGGCCAGAAGGGGCAATTATGATCATCTAGTCTGATCTGTATAACATAGGCCTTAGAAGCTCACCCAGTAACATCTGCATTAAGCTCATAGCTTCTGTTTGACCTATAGCATATCTCTTAGAAAGATACCCGGCCTTTTAAAGGTTTCAAGTGATCAAGAAACCAGCGATGAGGTTGGGAATTTAGCCTATTGGTCTTGTCCTACAAATACATCTAGGTGTATTGTTATTAAAAACAATAGCGGAACTACTAAGAGTGTTCTCACTGGGGCTAATAATAGTAAGTGCTATTCCCAGTGGCTAGTGTGCAAAATATGGCTTTGAAAGTGCGATATTAAAATTATTCAATATGAAATCTTCATTTATAACTGTTAGTATTGAGACCCTAATTTGGCCATGTTTGTACACAGCTAACTATATAATAAAAATAGACTTCCTAAAGTCTTAATTTGTCCTAAAATGGTCTTAAATGTAAACGGACTTTATCTTACTGTATTTTATTTTAAAAAAAAATCAAACTTTTGTTGAATTAAGAATACTGTTCATGTTTGTAATCTGTTCTTGAAATGTGGCTTCTAAGACCGACATTACCTTTCACTGGAGTTGAACGCTTAACCATCTACAAAACTATGCAAACAAGTTTGAGAACAAAAAAATTGTTGTAGAATATTTAGCTAGGTAATTTTTAAAACCATCATTCATAATTTGCATGTTGTGGCATGTCTTGCTGATAAGGTGGCTACACCTCTATTACTTATACTAATGTGTTGGCTTTCATGAAAGCCAATCTAAGTTAATGAGGTGTTATCAGTGAGTAAATTTCTCTGGCTGGATGGTAGAAAATACCTTATAAATTGATCAGTGATTTTGAAGATGCTGTTAGATCAAACTTGTAAATTACTTGCAAGTTGAGGTAGTCAAAATACAGTAAAAGTGGTGTATCTGGCAGTTTACCAAGCAAAAAGCTCTATAAATCAGCATTTCTGATCTTCAATAGGGTTGCCAGGTGTCCAGTTTTCAACCGGCCATTAAAAGTCTGGTTGGTGTGGGGCCGGCAGGCGTTCTGCATGGCTCCATGGAAGCGACAACATATCCCTGCTGCTCCTAGGCAGAGGAACAGCCACGGGGTCTCCGTGCACTGCCCCCGCCCTGCCCCAAGTGCTGGCTCCGCAGCTTGTGGGTGGAGGCAGCGCGCATTGCTGCCTGGCTGCACCTCCGCCTAGGAGCAGCAGAGACATGTCGCCGCTTTCAGGGAGCTGCCCAAGGTGAGCGCTGCTTGGATCTGGCACCCTGAAACCCTTCCTGCACCCCAACCCCCTGCCCAAAGCTCCCTCCCGCACCCAAACTCCCTCCTTTTTAGTTAACCGGAATTTTTGAGTTATCGGCACCCCCCATTCCTCCAATGTGCTGGATAACAAAGCTTTTACTGTAATCCACTCTTAAACCAATCCTTTTGCATCATTTTAGCTAAATTGGTTTAAGAAGAGCACCTTAAGCTAATCAGTGCAACTTTCTCATGTGGATATGGCCTTAAGATTCTCCTTGTACCAAAGAGCATTGTCTAAATCAGGGGCGGGCAAACTTTTTGGCCTGAGGGCCACATCACGTTTCCGAAATTGTATGAAGGGCCAGTTAGGGGAGGCTGGGCCTCCCCAAACAACCAGGCGTGGCCTGGCCCCCGCCCCCATCTGACACCCCCCCCTGCTTCTCGCCCCCTGATGCCCCCCCATTCCTTGACTGCCCCTTTGGGACCCCTGCCCCATCCAACCTCCCCATTCCCTGACTGCAACTATGGGACCCCTGCCCCATTCACCCCCACCCCCCGTTCCCTGTCCCCTGACCGCCCCCGGAACCCCTGCCCCGACTGCCCCCCCCGCCGCCGCCCATCCAACCCTCCCTCCTTTCAGACCCCCCCCGGGACCCCTACCCCCATTCAACCCCCGTATTCCCCGCCCTGACCCCTATCCACCTCCCCGCCCCCTGAACTCCCTTGCCCTTTATCCACCCCGCCCCCTTACTGTGCTGCCTGGAGCAGTGGTGGCTGGCGGCGCTACAGCCGCGCTGCCCGGCTGGAGCCAGCCATGCCACCACACAGCATAGAGCTCCGGATCAGGCAAGGCTCTGCAGCTGTGCTGCCCCAGGAGCTCATAACCCTGCCACCCAGAGCATTGCACTGGCGGCGCAGTGAGCTGAGGCTGCTGGGAGGGGGAACAGCAGGGGAGGGGCTGGGGGCTAGCCTCCTGGGCCAGGAGCTCAGGGGCCAGACAGGAGGGTCCTGCGGGCCGGATGTGGCCCATGGGCCGTAGTTTGCCCACCTCTGGTCTAAATAGACAAGACTGAAGGGCAAGGGTGAAAGATACAACCTACAATGATAAGGGTGATGGTTGGCAAGTTAGTTGTAGCTGCTTAATGTTCTGGTTTTGTGTTTATGATCTGGCTTTATAATGCATCATGTGGTCTGGGGAGACTGGAAAAGCTGGGGAGAGTGAAGCTGGCAGCAGAGAGAGTGAGAGGGGTGGGGAAGGAGGTCAAGTCAAATGGCAAATCGAGTTCAGGATCTAAGCACGTTGTTCTGATTATCATCTCTATGTCCAGAGGTGGTAGTGCCTCCTGCTGGGGGATTTGTGTCTCCTGGGGTTTGCTCTTCCCATGCGAGTTACTGCTTTTACTCCCTCATTTCCCAGCTCACTTTGGCTGGGATGGAGAGTCAGATCTGAACCTGGAGGGCCCATGGATGAGCCTCAACGCCTACCACCTATCCCACTTCCTTTGCTCCAGGTGCTATAAACCTGTTTGCAGAGCACTGTGGTCTCAGAAGCATCTTTATATTGGTATCCCCTATTTCCTGTCTGTTACTACTCTTTTGTGCCAACAAGGCCGAAGATGAAAATGTGCCTGCATTCTGTATGCCCAGTGTAATCAATAATGTGGTAGGCCTGCTGGAATCTAAATGTACAAAAGACAAAATTCGGTTTCCCACCTCAAGACAAAATACTGATGAGCTTGTAAAGCCCAGCTAACATTCTTGGTGAAAATTGGCAGAGATAGGGGGCACTGGCCTCAGGGCCGGCTTTAGCCCGATTCCCCGGAATCGGGCCCTGCGGGTAAGAGGGGCCCCGCGCCTTAGGCTCACCCGACGGCGGTCCGCTCCGGTGGCATTTCGGCGGGGGGGCCGGGGGGCAAGGGTCCGCTCTGGGGTCTTCGGCAGCATTGCGGCGGGGGGGGGGGGGTCCGCTCCGGGGTCTTCGGCGGCGGGGGGTCCTTTAGTGCCGCGGAAGACACGGAGCGGACCCCCCGCCGCCGAAGTGCCACTGAAGACCCGGACCGCAGAATCGGGCCCTGCAGGTCCTAAAGCCGGCCCTGACTGGCCTCACTTCACATGAACCACTATCCCATCCCTTCCTTGTGAGTTGAGGTGTGGTCAACACTTGGGGCCAGTGGAGATTCTAATCCCATCTGTCCCCCATCTTGCCTAAAGTGTGGGAACTTATAGGCAGCAGGGGGAACAAATATGGAGTTACAGCTGCATGCTTTCTGGTAGTGGGGGCAGAGGTTGCTTAGCTGGTCTTGCTGTTGCATGGCCTGCATCCAGGGAACTGACCACAATAGTTGATGATTTTTCCTGAGCAAAAGGGACTGGGGAATAAATGTGTGCACCAGTTAGCCAGTGGTAGATATCCCAGAATAATACCGGGACAACATGTTGACATGCTAACATAGCTGTTCCTCCTTTCTGGGAGGGTGGGGTGCTCCTTTCCAATGTAATACCAGTCAGGCGATGTGAGGCCCTCTGAAAACACAGGCTAGATTTTTTTTTTGTGAAGCTGGAATGCATCCAGGTGTCTAATTTGGGGTTATTGTGACAGTTGGAAAAGGAAGTCAGCTGGCTACTTGGCACTATCTACAGCTGTTCTCATCCTCCTCTTCGTTCTCTCCACAGCGTGGCACAATGAGGCGGCGCTATGAAGATGATGGCATCTCAGATGATGAAATTGAAGGAAAGAGGACATTTGACCTGGAGGAGAAACTCTCCACCAACAAATTCAATGCCAACTTCGTCCTCTTTATGGAAGGCAAAGGTCTGTGCCCCCTCCGCTGCCCACACCCACTCTACTGCAAAGTTTTTAGAGAGAAACACTGTAGGAAAAGTGCCCCTGTGAACAAACTGTCTGATCAGTGTGTGTCCTCCACAGTCCTCACTCCTGTGGGAGGGGGGGAGAACTACTTCTCTAGTAGGGCATATATATAATCTCTGGGAGGAGAGGAGCTCTTCCCCAGTGCTCAGGGCCTTAGAGGACAAAACTCACTGCTAAGTTCTTTAGCTGCCAGTTGGATCGTGGTGACACAACTACTGGTATCTAAATCCAGAGATTCGCCTCTATTTTTATTTTCTATCTCCTCCCTTCACCCCCTGCCCCCTTGATATTTTGAGCCTTGTTCCCCCTTGCTGTCTGTCTTGATTCTTTCTCCTCTCTGAGCTGCTCTGCTTTCCTAGCACACGCAGCAGAGTAAATATGGCCTTTCAACCCCACCTCCCCAAAAAAGCCCTGCTATAGCCACTGTTAAGTGGCTTGGAGATGGAGTGGAACATGCTAAGTGAAGTCTCAGCTCTACCCCTCAAAGCTCTGTGGCCAATGAGCCAGCAGCTGGGAATCCAGTCCTAAGAATGGCTTTTGAAGCTTCTCCCTAGCAAACCTCCACCTGAAACATACTGAGTAAGAGTGGAGCTAGGTCCCTAATTTTGCATACCTAAGTGAGGTGGGGTAAAGAGAGAGAGTTAGAGGGGCAAATATAAGCTTGCATGTGACACCTATAATTAAGGCTACATTATGGGCACGAAGTCACAGAAGCCATGACTTCCAGAGACTGCCCTGACATTTTCTGCTTCAGCCCCTGGGTCTGCCACTGGAGCTAGCAGCCAGTGGGGCCCCGGCAGGGTTCCAGCAACAGGCGACAGCCTCTCCTCAGGGTTCCAGTGACTGGGGACAGCCTTGCAGGGAGGTGAGGGGAGAGATCCCCACAGCTCCCAGCCACCCAGTGGCAGGGGAAACCATGGAGCTGCAGTGGCAAAAGTCAGACAAGTCATAGCTTCCGCAAATTTTTGTTTATTGCCCCTCACCTGTCCATGACTTTTACTAAAAATAACCATGACAAAATCTTAGCCTTACCTATGATCACTGGGGATCCTAGAAATCCATTTGCCACAGGAAAACATGGAATTTGCATTTTTACAGAGAATCTTTAGTTTTTATATTCTGTAAAAAAATAAAAACATGTATAGTGGAACCCCGATTATCCAATCTAACTGGCCCCAGTCCCAGATCGGATAATCAAATTCAGATAATCAAGAGAATGGGCGGAACTCAGGCTGTCAGCTTAAAAATTGTAAATATATCAATAAAACCTTGTGTTCAACTGATACCTAAATATATTGTAGCTAAGGAAACTAAGTTCAGCATTTTATTTTAATCGTGGAAAAACGTGGACTTTTGTGTGTTTTATCGGAGAATTTTGGTGTTTTTTTTAAACATGGAAAACTAGGATCCCTGATGCTCACACAGCTGATGTGAGCTAGGCTCTAGATGCAGAGCCCTCGGGGAGGAGGAAGTCTAACTGGTTTCTTTAAGGCCTCTTTTGCTTGATTGAGTTTGTTCGGGAAATGATAAACTCTTTCCCTGTTTGTCTGACTCAGCTATAGGGGCCCACATACCCTGCCCTGCTTGTGCCTGTCTGGCCTATGCTTATGGCAGACTGTCTACAGCTGATTAGGACAGTGCTTGGAGATGAAATTCTGTAGGAGAGGGTGGCTAAGCCCAGTTCTTCTTTCCATTCTTTATGCTACCTGCTCCTTCCCTGGTTAGCATCCCCAGTATCTCTGTGGCTGGCAACCTCCCCTTAATACATCCCCTCTTCTCTCTCATTCATGACAGACTTCAACGTTGAGTATATCCAGCGGGGTGGCCTGAGAGACCCTTTGATTTTCAAGAACTCCGACGGGCTCGGAATAAAGTAAGTGTTGAGGATATGGAAGGGTGGGTGACTCTAGCCTAGCTGGCCACTGGCTGTACTAGAGAAATAACCTAGCAGTCTGACAAAGCCTTTCCACTTGAGGGTGGTCTTTCTATCCCAAGTTGTATCCGTGGATGCTCTCCTAAGAGTTCCCAGTTCAGAATCTAGTCTCACTGTCCCCCCCACGTCCAACTGTGGGAAAGCAGATTCTGGTAGCTGCCCCGGTGCGGTGTCCAACTTGTTTTTACTGTGCTTTTGACATACACCTCTACCCCGATAGAACGCGACCCGATATAATACAAATTCCGATATAACGCGGTAAAGCAGCGGGGAGCGCCGGGCCCTTTAAAACGCCACCCGAGCCCCGCTGCTTTACCGGGTTATATCCGAATTCATGTGGACTCCGGCAGCCAGGCTCGGGAAGTGATTTAAAGGGCCAGAGGCTCCGGCCGCTGCGGGGAGCCCTGGGCCCTTTAAATCTCCGCCCGAGCCTCGCTGCCAGAGCTCCGGCGGTGATTTAAAGGGCCTGGGGTGCCCCACAGCAGCTGGAGCACCGGGCCCTTTAAATCACCGCTGGGGAAGGCCGGTCCAGTCCGGCACACCGTACCGGCCCGAACCCAATACAACGTGGTCTCACCTATAAGGCGGTGAGATTTTTTGGCTCCCGAGGACCACGTTATATCGGGGTAGAGGTGTACGTACTCATTCTAACTGGGCACCCATCTGGGGTGGTGGTTGTATTTGTATCACTGCAGTGCCTAGGATCCCCAGTAGTGGGCCAGACCACATTGTACGAGGCGCTGTATCAGCACAGAACAAAGACAGTTGCTTGGCTTATGAGCCCTGTCTGAGAGAGTATGAGTTGGGCAAGAGTTACAAGAATGGCTCAATCAGTGGAGTGAAGATGCTCTTGCCTGCCTGAGTTGCTAAAGGGAGAGGCTAGTCAATAGGTTAGGACCATTCAGAATATGATAATGAGCACACTATATAGGTCTCGGGTTTGGCTCTCCCTTAGTGGGGCTCAAATGCCCTGCTCTGAGCTCTGGTAGGTTCCTTGGGCATGGCTCTTTCCTGACTTGGGTGGAGGGAATTAACTGATACACTCCCAAGTGCTGTGCTTTCATGGTGCCAAGTGAGATGTCACTTACAGTTGTGCAGATCTGCTTAACATGCTCATCCCTCTTTCCATATATGCTGTGATCAGCTAATGCTGATGGTGTTCAAATTAACCCCTTTTTGAGATGAATGGGACAGTTAACCCTTCAGAGCTATTGTTTCAGACTCCCTGCAAATTTAGGCCTAGTCTGCAGTTTTTAGTACTGGTATGTCTCTGCTAGTTATGGGGATGACTTATTTTTTTTACCTATTATAGTTGGGAATAAGCTGGAAACAAGCTATATCAGTGAAAGCCCGTTTGTATGGTATAACAGTCCACCCTAGTGGGGGTTGTACCACTTTAACTGGATCAGTGTAGATAAAACACCATGACTCTGGTGCATCATATATTGCTGATTTATTCAGTTCACACTTCGAAAGGTTTTCTTTAACCATGAGGGCTAGAGACTTAGGCCCTACATGCAGTGGAGATATTTATGCCAGTGTAGCTACACCGGTACAAACACAAAGGGTAGATGTGCTGTGTTGGTGTGATGCAGCTTGTACTGCTGTAGATACACCGATACCCATCACCAGTATAGACAGGCCATTACTTTGACTTTTTTTAAATGAAAGCTGAGGCTTATTCTACATTAAAATTTAGTTCAACCTAGTTACATTGCTCAGGGGTGTGAAAAAAAATCACACCTCTAAGCACTGTAGTTAAGCCAACCTAACCCCTAGGTTAATGGCAGAATTCTTCTGTTGATCTAGCTGCTGCCTTTCGGGGAGACAGATTACGTACATCGCCTGGAAAACCCCTTGGGTTGCTATAGGAAGCGTCTGTGCTACGGTGGCATAGGTGGAGCTGTGTGGCTATAGTGCCCATAGTGTAGACGTGCCCAGTGATTCTCAAGTATAGGCTGACCTTTTCCTAGAGCCGCTATACAATGCGTGTACTTGCTGGTGACAATTTATCCTATTCCTAAACTACCACTACTCCCCTTATGACAGTTGTGCCCAGCATTTGCCTGTTGAGGCACCTGAGTGGATTTATTGTTTGCAGAAGAATCCGTTTGCACACATTGATTTGTGTGCTGCTATCATGGCTCTCTTGGCTGCCCTCATAGATGGCGGGGGAAGCATGTAGCGTTCTATAGGGGAGAGGAAGGCAAATGTGGAGGGATGGAGCCTTTGAGATGCCTATATGAAGCCAAGGGCTACAGGAGGTTTGTTTTAGTTAAGTGTCTGTCTTGCAGGATGCCAGATCCTGACTTCAGTGTGAATGACGTGCGACTGTATGTAGGTAAGTGTCTCTCCTGCTGCCTTGTGGCATGGTAGTAACTGGCCACGGTGACTTTCAGAAGGGGTGGGGGAACTAGTTCAGGCTGTTGAATCCATGAGCTACAACAGTCTTTATGGCTCCCTCAACACATTGCTGGCTGGGTTCTAACAGCCCCTCCAGTCCAAATAATCAAGGATTTTTACTGCCTGAGAAGAAATCTAGTCTGTGACCAGGAGTAGCTGAGCCATGGGCTTTGTTCAGAAAACTCTAAACAGTTTCTGGTTACCCTGGTGTGGATGAGGACAAGGACCTTGGTACACTCCTGCAGGAGAGGGATTGACCTTGCACATAGATGGGTGGTGCTTACAAGTTCATTCCTCAGAAAGGGCTTGTCCTCTTGTGCCCTGGCTTGTCTGTTCTTAGTAGCCCCTTGTGCACAGCAGTGATGTCTGTTTTGCTCTGGCAGGGAGCCGGCGAATGGTGGATGTCATGGATGTGAACACACAAAGGGACATTGAGATGTCCATGGCACAGTGGGCACGCTACTATGAGACCCCAGAGGAGGAGCGGGAGAAATTGTATAACGTCATCAGCTTGGAGTTCAGCCACACAAGGCTAGAGAACCTGGTGCAGAGACCTGCTACGGTCAGTAAAGTTGTTGTCTTCTCCCCCCCCCCTTTCCTTTCATTTTGGTAAAGGTAGAGCACTGAGCCTGGCCCCTCCGTACTGAAGAAGAGAGCAACCAGAGGCCTCTCTACAATACTTATGGGGTCAGACAGGGTTGCTGCTGCTTCTTCAACCCCAAAGAGCAGCTGGAGCTTTATGTAAGTTTTGAGCACCTGCGCCATTGCAGACCTTGCTAAATTGGTGAGAAGTGCAGAAAGGAATGGGTAGGCTATTCTGTCAGAGGAGGCCACAGTAATCCTATCTAAATCCTCAAGACAGTCACTGTGGAGGCAGAATTATTTGTAGCTAATGAGGCAGGTGGGGGGCAAAGCCGCAGTGCGGAGAGACAGCCTGCAGGTGAGAGAAATGTAAGCCATTCCTAATGAGGAGGTTAACTAGACAGTGGAGTAACCTGCTCTGCTGGAAGGGGTTCAAGAACAGATGCACGGTAGAGTACATCCAAGTCTGAATAAAGGATACATTTGGGCTAGTCCAAGTTTTAGTCCCTGGACTGGGTCACTTACTCCCAACCTCATCCTGTTTAGCTGGTTCCACTGCCTGACAAGACCGTGTCTGTCTTCCAACCAGTGCCTGCTTCCGTGTTCAGTTGCGTGCACTGAACTGCTATGATGCTTGGTAGAACCCCTTCCTGCATCTTGGGGGAAGCCTCAATCCCATTGTTAGTGAAAGCACAGGCAGCCAAGTAGAAGATGGGAATACCAGCAAAGCTACAAAGTAATACTTCTGTTGCATGACATATGAAAATAACCCAGCCAGGGCAGCATCCCCTGTGTTCAGATTATTTATGCTGTTCTTAAACCTTCCATGTGCTTCAGAATCTTGTGTTACAAATGCCCATTGCTATGTAGAGGTTGCAGTGGGGGGTGGGGGGAACTGGAGATTTCTGCAGCTTGGGTAAAGGCAGTATGGGAAGGGGGTCTTGAAAATATGTAAAAAACAGTTGGGAATGTGAGAGAAGCACACAAGCAGGATGATGTTAATATGATGGAGTAGTGAATGTTGACAACTAAATTAACTCTTAAACCTAAGGACAGGGTCCCATTGAGATAAATGCAGAGTGGTTCATACCTCAGCTATTGTGTCCAATTCTCTGCAGACTCGGACACTGGTGTATTACGTACTCTTCATTCACATTTGGAAGATTTCCTATGCAACTATAAGAATTAGAACAGTTTGTTTAAATAAGTTAGATTTCAGAGCACAGTTTTGTGGCAAGGGTGATCTGCACACTGGATTCTGCAGAGCTGTGGAATGCATGAAATCCTGGATTCCAGTCCCAAGCCTGAAGTAGCAGTGCGGCAAAGTGGCTAGGAACTGTGACACCTGTTCATCCTTGTGACTGTGATCATGCCTGGGAGGCAGTCTCACTACAGCCATAAATAGTATTTCTACTTCAGTAGTCCTGTTTGTTAGTTACCTGGCCATTGCAGATGTCAGATTGGCCACAGGACCTCCTAGAAATACTCAAGCATGCGAAGAGAGCCATGGACCATCTTACCGAGACTTGGGCCTAATTCCTCTCTGGTTGCAGGTGGATTTGATTGACTGGGTCGACAACATGTGGCCAAGACACCTAAAGGAGAGTCAAACGGAGTCTACAAATGCCATTCTGGAGATGCAGTATCCCAAGGTGCAAAAGTAAGTGGCCTCATGAAGCACATGTACCCAGCTCCTCCTCCTTCTGGTGGATCTAGGGGGTGAGGCAATCACGCAAGTAAAACTGAATGTGGCAGGCAGCCTGGTATTGAGGTGAGATGAGGGAGTCTGTGTCCCTCTATAACTGCCCCTAGGTACTGTTTGCATATACCGTTAAAACAGCAGAGCTGTTAACTCCTCCAGCCTCTGGACAGTTGCACAAGTTCCACTTTGTTGCATTTGGTAAAACTTGCTTGGCTTGTCATTCTAATACAACATGTTGAATTGGACAAGTTGCCAAGTATTTACTGTCCTGCCATAGCAAGCAAGACTAGGCAGTGACAGACTTCAATGATCTTTTAGAATCCCAGAGCTTTTAGGATGAGGAGGGAAGCTCTTCCTCCTCCTGCCTGGGCTAAGGCTCCTCCTGTGTATTTTATTTTATTGATGTAAATGAACTCTCCTGCCATTGCCAGCAATCTGCTATCACTGTAGTATTTAGACTCACGTGCTGCTCAGTCTGCATTTCCCTGGAGCCTAACACTACTATTTGTCCCTGCACCCACCCACCCCCATCTTGCCCCTCCACACCCATTGAGTATGCTGCAGCTGTTGGGGGTTTCACAAGTGACAGCTTTAAAACAGAAGTATGTGCTACTCACTTTCATCCTGCTCATCTCTTCTTCCTGTCTCTGGCTAGGTACTGTCTGATGAGTGTTAAGGGCTGCTACACAGATTTCCATGTGGACTTTGGCGGCACCTCCGTATGGTACCACATCCACCGAGGGGGAAAGGTATGAGGGCAGCCCCTGTGAGGACTGCTAAAGATGTTTTATGTTGGTCTTTAGAAAGCAACCAGGGTAGAGCTAAATTTACAAAGCCATGTGCTTCAGGGGAGATCTGATCTCTAAACTGGGATGCTGTTCCATGGTGGGTGTGGCATAACTATCAGCATTCTGGGACCAGCGGTAGAGACTATCTGGGGTTCCTAAAGACTAACTGGAGTGCTTTCAAAAGTGCAGCTGTCTAAAGATCTTAAATTGCAAACAGGTACCCTTAAAGTGATACATGGGTTAAAAGTATAAGGATCAGAGCTCAGGATGGGTGGCGATGGGTTTGAATATGAAACCGTTATCCAACTCTGAGCTTCTCCGCTTTAGTCCATTTCTTATAACTGAACTCAACTCTGTCAAACTTCGTCAAGGGTTGGACGGATTTGGATGCAAATTTCTCTGGCTCATCTCTGATTGGTTAGCATTAAGTCTCTCAACTTTGTATCATAGACTTCTGATGATTTACAATTAAGGTTGTGGGATGTCTTTGAAAGCCTAATGTGACTTTCCACTGGTTTAGACTTCTGTGCAGTTCATATTTGTTGTTGTATTACAGTAGAACCTCAGAAGTTACGAACACCTTGGGAATGAAGGTTATTCGTAACTCTGAAATGTTTGTAACTCTGTACAAAACGTTATGGTGGTTCTTTCAAAAGTTTACAACTGAACATTGACTTAGTACAGCTTTGAAATTTTACTATTCAAAAGAAGAATGCTGCTTTTAACCATCTTAATTTCAATAAAACAAGCACAGAAAGTTTTCTTACCTTATCAAATTTTTTTAAACTTTCCCTTTATTTTTTTAGAAGTTTACATTTAACACAGTACTGTATTTGCTTTTTCTTTTCTCTGCTGCTGCCTGATTGCGTACTTTCGGTTCCAAATGAGGTGTATGGTTGACTGGTCAGTTCGTAATTCTGAGGTTCTACTGTGCTGTCTTTATTAACAAGAATGTTTAGTTTTTTGTAACACTTAAAGGTACAAGGCAACACAATAATAATAAAGAAACTACCCAAGCATAATCTTCAAGGTATATTATAAAGCATAAACAAACTTCAGTACATAAAAATTGTATATGCATAAACTCGATGTTGAAAAGCCTTCCTGGGCTATTGATATCTGAAAGACATATAGGCATTACATGGACTCCTGCATATAAAACTGCTCTGAATAAATCCAGGTTTTCTTCCCTGTACAAACATCATTGTGTCTCATCCCTGGTCTATACTCCGAGATAGAGGATCTAGTCCTTGGTAAAATGCACAGAGAAGCCCACAGAGTTCTGATCACATCAACACCAATCTCTAGAGGAATTGTAGGTCTGGAACCACAGACTTAAGATATCTGAAATCAGACACACCTGAAAGAGAGCTGGATCCCCCAGCTCCTGCAGTCTCTTGCATAATGTGTTGTAGCAAATCTGTGGTTGCTTACATCTTCCTAGCGTGATAGATCTCCCTGCCTACTCATCTTGCATAGAAAGTGTTTTTAAATGTTTGGGGTTTTTCTGGTCCTGAAACTATACTTTCTTTGGCTTGATTCAGGCCTGGTCTTAACACTTAACATGTGTTAGCTTCTTGTGCTGAACCCTTGTGGGTTCATATAGGAATTGTCTGCCCCAGTGTGACCCAAGATCCATCTGGGCCAGCACTCTGCCTGATATGTGTTAAGTACCATCTTACCCTGTCTACACTAGTGTTGCCGGCACAGAGTGCCCGAGGACAGCAACAGTGGGGTTCGTTGCCCGGTGTGCTTCGCGCCAATGAACACACCAGGGTGGAGAAGCAAACAAAGTTTATTTGAGATCTCAAAGTGGTGCAAGGAGACAGGCAAGTCTCAGATCAAGCACACTGAGACAAACAGTTTTCCCTTTTTATTCTTTTGCAGTTAGGCTCCCCCCCCCCCTTCACCCTCCCTTTCTCCTATAATAGTTTACTTTAAGCAAGTAGCAAGCAATTACATTTAAGCAGTTACGTCATCTTGGCGGCTATAAGTCCAGCTTGTTAGTAACTTCTTTAAACCGTTATCTTGTCCTTTTTCCCTTTGATTTATTATCTCCCCTTTCAACCAGAAACATGCAGGCCTCATTATTACTGCTTGGCACTGGTATGCAGCCTGTTGCACCTGGCTTTTGAGGTTGATTAGAGTTAAACATGGAAGAAGTTTGGTTCATATAGGCCTAGTGAAGGAAGGCTTCATTGACACTTTGTGGCCTTCCACCCTCCCGAGTTACCTAGGGTTATGCCTAGTGACACCAACAACTCCCTCCTTTGAGAATACTCAACAAGCCTTTGGCTGAGTTTTCTCATATTCTGTGGACAAGATATGATTGAGTGCTATGAAGCTGGGGTTTTCAATGAGAGGGTATGCCGGGATTTTTGGGGAACGGGGGGCACAAAGCTTACGGAGAAGCATCTTAAAACAAGCAATCAGGAGGAGGGTGACCAGGCACAGTACCACACCTGTGAGGAGGAGACGCACAAGGCCACCCCCCAGTCCTCCCAGGTCGGGCAACCGACTCCAAAGGAAATCGAAAACCGTGGGTTCCCTTTCCTGGGCCTTCCACTGCTCGAAAACCTGTTCGGCCGACAGGATGTGCTTGTTAATGTCCTGTGAGTTTTCCGGGACATAAGTACAACATTCATTTCCAATAAGGGCACACACTCCGCCCTGGGAGGCTAAAACATAATCTAAGGCCTGTCTGTTTTGCAGGGACAGCAACCGGAGCTGGTAAAGCTCTCAGTTAAGGCTTTTCTCTATGGCTAAGGTCTCATTGGCATACTTGGTGAGAAACACAGAGAGCCCACGATAAAATTGAGCCAGTCGTCTCACCCCATAGGATGGGAGAAAGATCATACCCAACCTGTCTCCTTCTTTAATGGGCTCTGGGGTGGCATACAAAGATCTACGCTGCCTGGGGCGGCCAGGGGGCAGTTTAGGGAGGACACGAAGGGCAGGGGCAAGATATCCTAGATAGCAGCTTCCATACCACCGATGCGGTAGCCACTTATAGGCAGAGGTACCACAAATGTAAAAGGAGTGGCCATTCCCTACCAAGCCATTATAACCGCTACTCCACCTACTTGTTTGGGTGTCACTAAACGTTCCGAACCGGGCGGTAGAGTCGGATTTGCCGTTAACATAGACAGGGATGGAAGCGTTACTGTCGGGGGATAAATAATACTGACAGGTGCTATTTCCAGCAGGCCAGGTGTGATTGCTAGACTTGAACTGTCGATAGCACACCAACCCAGGGGCCACTGACCGCAGCCTAATAGGGGAAGGGAGATGCGTGTTGGCCTGCGGCTTCCAGGGGTTGTCCCTTAATCCATACTGGGATTCAATGGTACAGTTTTGCGACAAGGGGGTACCCGAGGTATTTTTTCCCCTACTGAACCATCCCCAACAGATATCTGACCAATTTTGGGGGACTGCCCTCCAAGGTAACCCTGCCACGTGGTGCGGGATTTGGGAGCACACCCAGCAGTTAGAGAGGTTAAACTCTTGGGCAAAGCAAACCTTCAGGGACTCATATGTGTTTGTTTCCAAGTTAGTAGGGATTTTTCTCCATCCCGCATGTGCCTGGGGGGAAACGGGAGGTAACGAGAGGAGTGTCCCTATGGCAAAGAGTACCACTGTGGCAGACCCTGGACCTGAACTCATGCTGGGCAGGTGACCCTAGGGCCTAACAATTACAATTCCCCAAATACCCACAAAATAACAATTACCAATAGCAGGCAGACTAAAAACAAAAGGGACCAGGCCACCAGGTTAGGCCGGCCCTGTGAAAATAAACACAACCAATGCTCAGAGTTCTCGCGGGGAGTGCGCCGCGACTGTCCAAAGAGATCACAGGGCATTCCCAGCAGACCTTATTGTCTTTTGAATAACAGTTTAAGTCCCAGATCGTCGCTGGCAGTCTTCTCTGCAGGTTGGACGGTCCACCGTTCAGGAGTGGGCACTGCCTTCAGACGGGAGTGATGGATCCAGTTTTTGTGTCCCTCAACCTTTGCTGCTGTGTGGGAAACCAGCAGGACGGTGTGGGGTCCCTTCCACTTCTCTTGGAGAGGCTCGTCCTTCCAGGTCCGAACGAGAACGGAGTCACCAGGTTGCAGGGAGTGGATCGGGGCATCCAGCGGGAGAAGCTGCAAATCTCTGGTATACCTGTGGAGAGAACAGAGAACAGCAGACAGAGAGCACATGTACTGAGATAAAAAGCCACAGCCTATCTCCCACTCCCCTGCCAGAACCGGTGTACCGTTCATAGGCCATGCCCTTCCAAACATAATCTCGAAGGGACTAAGCCCTAATCTGCCCTTAGGGAGAGCGCGAACTCGGAGCAAAACAAGGGGTAAGGCATCAGGCCACTTAAGGGAAGCCTCTTGGCAGACCTTTGAGAGGTGCCGCTTAAGTGTCTGATTTTGTGCGTTCCACTACTCCACTGGCCTGCGGTCGCCATGGAGTGTGGAGCTTCCAGGGGATTTGCAGGGCATCCGATATCTTTTGAACGACTTGAGATGTGAAGTGTGTTCCGTTGTCAGATTCCATCCACTGGGGGAGTCCGAAGCAGGGAACGATCTCCTTGACAAATTTCAGAGCCACCGTTTTGGCAGTGTTGTTATGGCATGGGAAGGCTTCAGGCCATCCGCTGAATCGATCCACCACGACGAGAAGGTATCCGAATCCTTGGGTCCGGGGGAACTCAGTAAAGTCTATTTGCCAAACCAGTCCCGGGCCTGGGGTAGGTTCCAGAGTGGCTGGTGGCACTGACACTCCTGGTCGAGGGTTGTTCTTTTGGCAGACTAGACATTCAGCCTGTACCTGGGAGGCCAGGGGTCTAAGACCAGAGGTTAGAAAATATTTACTCATAAGCTGGGTAAGAGCCTCCCTGCCAGCGTATAATTCTTTGTTTCTTCACCAGGTCAGTTCTTAATGTCTTTTGTAGTCAGAAATCCCTGGACTTTGTGGTTTCAATGAAGCAAGTGTTCCTTCTTCTCTTTTCCTGAAACAGTGTGGTTCAGCATCATACAGGGGAGAGGTTACTAGCACATCACCCTGTAATGGTTTTGCTTCTTCTAGAAAAATCCAAAGGCACAGTAGGTCTGTCAGTGGACAAGGAAGAGGTTACTAGCACTTCACCTTGTCCTTTTTTTTTTTCTTTTTCTTTTTCCTGCTGTCCAGAAGGCACAGCAGAGCTAGAAGGAGAAATAGGCTTATCATCAGTCGGAGAGTCCTCCCGAGGTGGAGGGGTCTTTTTACAGTGAGAAGCATGGGTCCAGGTAGGCAGTCCTTGGCACTTCACAGCGGTGTTGG